>NC_041389.1:415922463-415954905 GCF_002162155.2 Triticum dicoccoides | reverse complement strand
TAAAAAGCAAAAGAAAATGACAAAAACTTCAAAAGTTAAAATCCTTCGAGATGTAGTTATGTTACCGCATCTACTAGTTAGGAAAATTTTAAAACTTAAAATTGGACATGTTTTGCAAAAAAGTGTAGGGAAAATGTAAAACGGCTATAACTTTTGCATACGATGTCAAAAAAACGTATAATATATCAAAATGTTCAGCATGAAAATCCGCATCCGATTTTGACCGCCTACGGCTTGTTTGCAAATTTTTAGAATCCTCAAATTCTAAAAGGAAAAAAGTTATGCTCAAATTTCATTTTTTTTGAATTTTCTTCAAATCTGATCAAACTTTGGTCAAACTACTTATTCAAGAAGTATTAGTGTTACTAAATAATTATTACAGTGTTTTAGAATTTTGGTCAAATCTGGTCAAACTGTGGTCAAATCTGGTCAAACTGTGGTCAAACTATGATCAAATTACTTATTCAAGAAATATTAGTGTTACTACATAATTATTCAAGAATATTAGTGTTACTAAATAATTATTTCAAGTTTTTGAATTTTGGTCAAATCTACTCAAACTGTGGTCAAACTATGGTCAAACTACTTATTGAAGAAATATTAATGTTACTAAATAATTATTGTTTTTAGAATAATAGTTTCAGATTGAAACAGTGAAACGTGTTGATTTCATGCTCAAGCTAAACTCCAGAGGGTTAAGAGGATTGACATCTTATTATTTTCAGGAAAACAACAAGTGCAGACTTGGAAACGAGGGGGAATAGAACCCAAAGTTAAGCGTGCTCAGGCTGGAGTAGTGAGAGGATGGGTGACCGGCTGGGAAGTTAGATGATTTGGAATGCTAATGGGTGATTAGAGATTAGAGGTTAAATTGAGCAGTGATGAGGGGTGATTAGAGATTAAATTGGAAAATATTTCAGAAATTTGAAAACCAAAAAAAATCAATTTATTTTTTAAAAATCATTTTTTTCGTAGTTACCAACCGGGACTAAAGGTGGAGCTCCAGACAGCGGCCACGTGGACGACCTTTAGTCCCGGTTCGTGTAAGAACTGGGACTAAAGGGGCAGACTTTAGTAACGACCCTTTAGTCCCGGTTCCAGAACCGAGACTAAAGGCCCTTATGAACCGGGACTAAAGGCCCTTTTTCTACTAGTGAGAGGATGCTACCACATATGTCGTAGGTGTCCTCTATGCCTTTTTGGTGTCTCGATGCCAAAGCGGGAGAGAGTCTTGGATTTGCTTTTGTGTTCGTGTCTCTGTGCCTTCGTTTCATTGAACTTTCATTTCTGTTGCTTTGGTTTGTTGGTTTGCACTTGTGTTTCTATGTCCTGGAGACTTTCATTTGGTGTAAGACATATGCACTCTAGCTTATCTTATTATCTATTATGCTTAGTAGTTTGTGAGTCTATGATATCTTGTGCCCTTTACTTTATGATCTTATTCATTACCTTGCCTCCATGCTTAGTGTCATTTATATTGTTGCAAGGAATGCCTCGTATATAAAATATAGGGGGAGTGTTGATCCTAGTATGTGTGTTGTGCAGTCCAAAGCATTTGTATAGAGTGCACACATCTAGGGGGAGCCTGTCTATATTTTGTAGATGTTGGGTTTGCTTATGTTCATTTGTGTACTCTTATGTGCAAATCCTGTATTGTCATCAATCCACCAAAAAGGGGGATATTGTAAGGGCATATTTTACCCTATGTGGTTTTGGTGATTGATGACAATACTTTTGCGAACTAATCGTGTGCATTGAGCATTTCAGATATCTCATGTTTAGGCACAAGATGATTCGATGCCCCTCGGAGCCTAGTGAAGACGACATTTCTCTATGTTTCTTTTCGGTGGTTTTGACTCGTAGGAAAGCTGTACTATTAAGAGGGGGTCCGCTTTGGAAAGGTTAGGGTGGAATCAGCACGTACACATCTGTTCCGGTGCACCACCTTTCCTTTGCCTCTTTGGAGCACCGACAGTTTATCCGTGTCTTTGCAAAGTTAAGGACTCCTGGTGTTATTGAGCTAAGGCATGCGGTAGTACTGCTCAAGGGAGCAGTGGTACCACAGAGGCCCACAGTAGTACCGGCCGGGGATGTAGTAGTATCATGCAGTACGCTAGTACCGCTCCCCGGGCGCGGTAGTACCATGGCCTCGGGCCCAACACAACAACACGAGCAGAAGTAGGGGCGGATGTAATTTTTTACATCCGCGCCGTACGTGGTAGTATCGCTCCCTGTATGCGGTAGTACCGTGTCGGATTTTTGCACAGATTAAAACTCAGCGGAAGCAGCCACGAATGTAATTTTATTCATCCGTGCCTTCCCGGCCCGGACAAACCCTGCCTTGCGGTAGCACCGCAAGGGCGAGTGGTAGTACCACTCCAGCGGTTATATCGCTCTTTGCTTCAACGCAACATGGCTGGTCTGGCTCCTACCGTGCAAGCGGTAGTACCATAGTGCCTTGCTATAGTACCGCAGGTCCTTGCGGTAGTACCGCATGTCTGGTGCGGTAGTACCGCGTGTCGTGGGCTGGAGAAGTGGGTAACGGTTGGATTTGTCCTATCACTATATAAGGGGGGTCTTGTTCTCCGAGTTGACTACCTCTTCCATCCCTAAGCTCCATTGTTGCTCTAAGCTCCATTTTCGCCCAATCTCTCTCCCTAGCCAATCAAATTAAACTTGTTGATTCTCTAGGGATTGGTTGAGAAGGCCTCGATCTACACTTCCACCAAGATAAATTTGATTCGCCCCAATAATCCCTTGCGGATCTTGTTACTCCTGGGTGTTTGAGCACCCTAGACGGTTGAGGTCACCGCAGAACCATAGTTCATTTGCGGTGAAGCTTCGTGGTGTCGTTGGGAGCCTCCAATTAAGTTGTGGAGATTTCCCCAACCTTGTTTGGTTCAGTCACCGCCTCCAAGGGCACCAATAGTGGACTCACGGCATCTCGCATTGTGTGAGGGTGTGAGGAGAATACGGTGGCCCTAGTGGCTTCTTGGGGAGCATTGTGCCTCCACACCGCCCCAACGGAGACGTACTTCCCCTCAAAGGGAAGGAACTTTAGTAACACATCCTCATCTCCATAGATTCCACTTTTCGTTATCTCTCACCTTTACTTGTGCAACCTTATATTGAGTTGTATACCTTGCTTGCTTGTGTCCTTGTTATTGTTGCATCATATGCAAAGTTTAATTTGGTAAAGAAAAGCTAAAAATTGTTAGTTGCCTATTCAACCCCCCTCTAGTCAACTATATCGATCCTTTCATTAGTGTAGATCTGATGTAAGTCTTGCGAGTGCTTTGGATGATTACTCACGGTTGCTTTGCAACCACTTTTCTCCTCTACCCAATTGTTGCAATTAGATAACGGAGTCGAGCCAGCTGACACCGCTGATAACTAATACTACCCCAACGGAGCCTACTACTATGTGGAAGCTGTCGATGACCATGAGTAGTTAGGAGGCTCCTAGGCAAGAGGCCTTGCCTTTCCGATCATTGTTGCTTTTGTGCTAGCCTTCTTAAGGCAGAGTTTTTTACTTGTGTCTGTACTCAGATATTGTTGCTTCCGTTGGCACATTTGTATTCGAGCCCTTGAAGCCCTTGGCTTGTAATATAAAGCTTGTATGACCTTATATTTGTGTTTAGAGTTGTGTTGTTATTTCTTCCCGTGAGTCCCTGATCTTGATCATGCGCATCTGCATATATGATTAGTACACGATTGAATCAGGGGCGTCACAAGTCCCACACACAACATCTGAGAAAACAAATCCCATGTAAAAAAAATCCCCCAGACCGACCGAAGGGGAGGTACGGAGATTTTCCACGTGAAACTCTGAAACTTTGGCCACATCCCACCCCACAAATCTCCAGGCTCCAGCCATCCGGCTTTGGAAACTCCGCATAGTCAAAACCTATTGACCTGCCATCATCGGTACCAATATTCACACCAGAACCTTCGATGCTCAGCCTATGCCAGCTACTTGTCGGTCGGTCACCATTACCTCAATTCCACACCTCATGTCTAGCCCATCCCCCCACCTTTCAATCCCCTAGCCCGCATCAGCCATCCCGTAGTTCACCAGAAAGCCATGGTGCTCAGTAAGATCACGTACTACAAGATGTTGACGCCAAAGCGTCGTGCAAAAATCACGGTGGCAGTCGGCAGCACAAACCTCTGTTCCCAAGCTCGCTTTGTGGTGGGCCAATCCCCGAGTCCTCTGGAGCCAAGCTTCGAGGAGGAGGAAGTCGATCCCATGTTCATGGCGGAGGTCGTGGCTTAGAAGGACCTGTGTAGATGGGACGATGGACGTCGACTTCGTGTCGGCGTCCGGGTCCCCCATGGTGCAGGTGGACTAGCGCTTCAACCTGGCAATCCTAAAGGAGCACCAGGCGGTGGAGGCTCACCTCGACGCAAAGAACGCAGACACCGCTACAGTCGAGGCCCTCTTGTCGGCGGAACCAGATCCCGTTGACGTGAACAGTGCGGTAGAGGCTCAACTTGACGCAGAGCGCGCAAATGTCACTACCATTGAGGCCCTCCTGCACGCAGAATCGAACGTCGTGGACGTGAAGCGGGCGGTGATCGCATCCGTGTAGAGCGTGTCCACGTGAACGAGTAGGTACAAGCTGAGGACAACCACGTAGCGGCGAAACATGTCAGCAGCTCCGGCTGGTTCGCACCGATAGCCAAAGACAACGAGGCCGACTCATTCCATGAGTAGTTATAGTTTTTCTTTATGTTGTTGTTTTTAGGGATCTTTTCCTGGCAAAACATATTTATGCAAGTCACCTGACATTCATCATTTCGGTCAGTCGATCACTTCATGTCGTTGGATGAAGATCCTATGTCTCCTAACCTTCTTCTTACTCACCTCTTCTTCTTCCCCAACAGACCACCGCACGAGCTGCTGGCCGAACCACCGCACCCCGCGGCAGGCGGTGCTACGGCCACCGCCTCGCCGCTCTGCCCTCCCCGGAATCACCCCGCACCGCCGGTATTCCTCTGTCCCCGGCCATCACTCTACCCCTCCTCCCCTGCCCCCGCCCCCGCGTCGAGTTTTTCCTCCGGTGAGGCCCCACCACTGCCCGACCACCGCCCCCACCGTCGTCGTCCACCATCGCCACCACCCAAAACCCTAAGATAGATAATGGGTCGCCCTCGGTGAGCCCCTTCCTTCTCCTTCCTTCCCTCCATCAAACTCTCAAAAATCGACTGACCCCACTTTGAAATTAAGTCGACTTTCATTTAGCTAATGTTAATAAATATAGAGGCCTCATAAACATACTATATGAACAAAAAATAGGTGTTTGATGGCTGAGTTTGGTTCGATCACATGATGTACAATGTGTTAGTGAAAAAGGCAAGCCAAGGCATGTTCCCTTGGGTTTGTGGCGTGTCGTACCGATTGTGTGAGGGTGCGCTGCGACCGCGACACGCGTGCGTAAGTGTACCTCCTTTTGACTTTGAACTTGTAAATCGTAACATTTGGTTTGCGAGGGTGAGCGACTTCGATTTTAGTACGTACCGTGTGAAAAAGAATTGGGGGGGGGGTTCCTTCGTGGGATTGATCGATACAAATCCTGATTAGAAATGCGATGAAGAGGCAGGCTAGTTTGGCCCATGGTTGGATTGCTGACATGCATTTCCCACATGCAAGTGAAATGCCAAGCCGATTTGCGTTGAGCGGCAGGGCAGATCAAACGTGTGATGGTCTAATGTGAAAGCAACAAGCATGCTGCGAGTGTTCCTTTTCCTTGTTTTAAACATGTGAGCATAACCCCCTGAATAAAAAAATTGTGAAGATAACACTTGGTTCTTTGCCTTCACGCGATACATCGATGGAAATCCTGATTATAATGACGCTGAATTTTCTACTAAATCACATAAAAAGGATCCCTCTTCGCCCTTCCCGCTGCAATCATTGGGTAATCATAAACTCCCCCCATTTTTGTATACAAGGACACAAACTCATATTATAGGTACCAGGGTAAACATTAATGTTGGTTTAAGCCAATGTTAAAATCTACCTTTCCTCCTCATTTGACATGTCAATTAATACATATTTTTTCTCCAACGCCCAACAACCAACCCTCTCACTCCTCATTGGTTGATTAATGCAGTGAATGCAAACCAAACTTCTCACTTCCGCATGCATGCAAGGGATATTAATGTTCTTGGTTGCTAGTATGAGGCAAACCCCATTAGTTTTTCCTCGATTAGTGTCAGTGGCCTTATATAGATGCAAATTGTAATTTTGATACTTCCTTCCCCATTACGGTGACGTCTATGATAGCATGATTGCTATGGCTTTGGAGAAGCCCATATGACGGAGCGCACCATTGAGGCAGATGATGGTCATGTCGTTCGCAAGTGCCGCCTGCAAGCCGAGACAATCGCCTTCTTTGCATCCAGGATGTCCGTTGAACCAAAGGAGGCCTAAATGTAGCACAATAGCATCGTCCGTCCAGCTTACTGCAGTAAAGGTGGTTTCTCGAAGAAGACGATGGAGAAGCGGAGTCAGTGAAGAGTGAAATGATGGTTGCTTCGTCAGTGCTTTGTGATTTGATGCCTCACTACTTTGTGATTTGTGTTAGAAGGGAGTAGACTTTGTGTTGGATGCATGCGTCCATGCATGGGATAAAGAGGAGGGAGGTTGAATTTTTCTATTCCTTCAATCAATTTGGCATTGGTGCACCTGGGAGCTTTGGCTCCCTCTTTTTTGGCTTTGGCAGCACCCGCCACAATGGTTCCCATTGATGCCAAAAGATATTTTACCATTTGGCTACACATTGTGGATGCCCTTAAGCGTACCACTTGGTTTTGCTCCTCGGTGTGATCTATACAAATCTTGATTATATTGATCTAAAAAAATATCCAGATTAGTAAAAAGGTGGTGCTTTTGCCATGCGGAAGGTGGGGGAAATTGGCTTAGCGGTTTGCTAACATGCGGTCTCACGTGTCAGTGATGTACCAAACCGATCCGCATCCCATGTGAGGCAAAACAACGACTAAAGCAATACATGGTCAACTTGAAGAAGATGAGGGAGAAGCGGATTCAACAAAGAGTGGAATGATGGTTGCTTTGTCCCTCCAACTTAACTACTAGAAAGGTGCAGCTTTGTGATTTGACGCCTCATTGCTCATTACTACTACAGCGCCACGACCGGGGTCCGTCCCCTACTGCTCTACACTGTTATATAGTGCATGACACGTGGGACCGGGTGCTGGATGTCCCACTTGTCGGTGAAAAGGAGTAGAACATTTATGAAAGAGAGTGCTCCACTCTTACAACGGAGTAGTACACGACATGATAGCCCAGTGAACTATAACTTGTACTATACTACTATACTTTTCTTGTTTTGCACAATCCATCGATACAAACCCAATTAAACTGGCGAGGACATGATTTTTCCCTCGCGGTAGGCAGGGTAGTTTGGCATAGTCGGTTTGACATAGAGAGCGAGAGAAAAATGTGAAATGCTTGAATGTGTAATGGACCTTTTTTGTGTACTCGGGCCTTTCATATCACTAGATGATACTAGCCATACATTTCAACACAATTTTATTGTATGCAAACTAAATAATTGAAGTAACAATATGAGATCTAAAACTAAAAACACATATGACTTATTGTGTTAGAGTACAGTAGTATTGTATTGCATAGTTGTTAGATGTAACATGGGAGAACATGTAGGGGTGTACTTTTGGAGGGCCTACAAAGAGAAATTAGGCATAAAGTGGATTCAAATATTTTTCTTCATCATCATAGCATTTTTAGCTCATATCTAGAGTTTGTACGGTAGACGTGAATGCTTGTTCGCTCTTCGAAACCAGTACAACAATATTGGGGTGGCATGTGACAATTTAGGTAGTGGGAGGTTGGACTACTTGGATCCACTTAGAGAGCGAGAGAAGAGGTAAATACACTGGCGGTCACTGTATTTGAAGCGAAAGCGTAATATGGTCACTAGACTTCACAATATGCTCATTACGGTCACTATATACGTTTTGCAGTGATCATACGGTCACTCGCTCACTGTTCGGCATCAGATTGCACTCTTTTGACCAGCCAAATAGTTCATGTGGCACTATGTTGACTGGTTAGAGTGGCCACGTTCCTCGTGGGTCCCACCTATCAATAGGCTGTGGAAATAAATAAGATAAACACAAATTTACGCAGGCGCGGCAAAACTCCAACCCGCGTGCGGGAACCACCTGGTTGTGTATGTGTGTTTCAGGGCCTCATGAGTGTGAATGCACGTGTAGGTTGATCACTTGAGCATGAGCGTCTGTGTTGGTCGTGTGGTGTGTGCATGCGTGCGTGTGCATGTGCGTGTGAGTGTTGTGTGCATGCGTGTCTGTGTGTGAGTGTTGCGTGGGTGCATGTGTATGTGTGAGTGTTGCATGCATGCAGTTTGTGTTCGTGTGTGCATGTATAAACCACAAAATCTCCTGTGTATTAAAAGAGCCAGCTCAGCATGCCAATACAAGATATCCTTGTTCGTTGTGGTTAGCGCGCGTGGGTGCGAACCCATTGCCAAGACTTTGAATACCTTCTAATACCCATCGTGCGATAATTTATTTTCTTTTGTTTTCTTTCTTATACCCACCGACAAGTGGGCCCTATGATATAGTGAGATAATGTGTCCTGATGATGCAACACTAGATGTGTCACGTGGACCGTTTAACTGGTCAACTAGTCGTTTCTTCAACAAATACAGAGCTCTACGGTGAGCCTGTAAGTGTATAATAACCACACGATGTATATGCTAAACGTAATGGATGGATTCTAAAGTCCAATGAAAATATCATGCTTTCGCTTCAATATAGTGATCGTCAGTGTATATCTCATGGAGAAGATGGAACTTGTGTGATTGTGATAGGGGCATACTTTTAGAGGGCATAGAGATAGTTTGTCTGTGTACGTGAAAGGGGCATAGGGGTGGTGCGGTGGAGAGTGAGATGCTCTTCATTTCTCTTTATTATGACTAACTTTATAGTATAAAAATATAAAAATTCGTAATGCGGAATAAATATCATTCGATGCACCATGCAAATTAACTTCCATACTCCATATAACTTTGTAGTATTGTATAGATGTAGATTTTCTAAAATAAAGTTTTGTCCACACTTTGTGTAGTTTTATTCAAACGGAATGTGGTATACAAAGTAAAAGTGAAGAGAGGAGTTTTAGATCAATGGGGCACATGGTAAGATGTAACATGTGTGAATGTGTAATTGACGTATTTGGTAGGGCCTAGAGATGGTATGTGTACATATTCGAGAGAGGCATGGATAGAGGGGTCGGGGTGCGAGATGAGAGAGATAGCACAAGAATGAGAGAGGTCTAGAGAGAGAGATGAATAGGATGTCTCGGCAAGACCGCGAGAGATGGCATTGAGTGTGTCTATGCAAGGGAGAAGGGGAGAGAGACATTAGCAGAAATAGTGTGTGCGGTGTGTGTGTGTGTTGGTATGTGTGGGTGTGAGAAGATGGCAAGACCTAGAGGTAGAGGGTGTGTGACAGTGTGAGAGCTGGTGGCCTGAGTTGAGGCCCCTAGGATGGTTCCGTCCTACACCACATTAGTCGGCCCGTGTCGCATTATATGGAGACCCATGGAGGACTACTCGTATAATACGAAGATACCATAGCCATGAAGGACTCTATGTCCACTGACAAAGCTGTGTAGGATTTGTAACACTAGGTCCTATGTATGTACAAGCCCGGGGCCTAGTTCGTCGATAGTATACACAAAATCCCTTGGTATTCACATAGTGTACTTTGTACACAACATACTCACAAATATACATGACTCAGAGTATAGTATTTCCTGGATAGCAAGGAACCGAACTCAGGTAAACCCTTGTCTCTTATTACCATTCATCCAACCTAACTGTAAGGGGCATGCTACTGAATGCTCTGCTGGAATCATATTCGTCAACAAGGAAGAGAGGTGGAGACAAGCGTGCGAGATAGGCCTAACGATAATGTGTGTGCAGGAGACACGTAGGCAGGTATATGTATAGAGAAAGGGTCAATCGAGATTGTGTGTGCGTATGCGCATGAGAGAAAGAGTGCTTGTGATAAAGGTTAGTGAAAACAGTCGTAGATTGTTGTAAGAGAGAGAGAGAGGGTGATATAGAGAGCATGTGTGCGAGAAAGACACCTAGGGAGAGAGTGTGAGCATGTGAGAGAGAATACTGATGGATATATACTGCATGCGCGTATGTGTGCGAGAGAAAGTTAGTGCGTGTGTGAGGAGGGACCCAGGGAGAGTGAATCTGTGCATAAAAGACTAATGTACACCTTGATTTAAAATATAAATTGTATCCAAATATGTAGATGGGATCTTGATATCTCTAATTCGCGTAAGGAACGATCATTGGTCTATCACACGACGAATGGCCGGGGGGAGGTGCCAAGCACGTCGGTGGGGAGAGGTCGACCGGAGGGCGGGGCGGCGGAGGCAGGGGTCTAGTCCAATGGTCGCTGCCGGTTCGAGAAAGATCGTCAATAGTGACTGGCGGGAGGTTAGACGAGGGCCATCTCCCCGTTCCTTGTAGATCGGATGGTTCAGAAAAAAAATCGGCTGGCCTATTTGTTTCCAGTAGATTGTTATTTTTGTAGGACCACATGTGGTGGTGTGTTGGAGGAGTACTTGCATTTCCCAGCCAACCCTAGGTTCATATTCAAAAGCCTAGAATATAATTTTGTGTAACATACATAATGTATAGCTATCATATGTCTCCCATCATTTAATTTTCACCCACCTACTATCTGCTACTTTTACATGCACTACTTCTGCACACACTTCACCCATACTCTCACTATTTTTTATGCATGGGTATTTTAGCCTCTGATACACTGTTGATAAATACACAAAATAAACAAGAGAACCGCTGCAGTGTAATTAATGGATAGGCGCGAAGCGTTCCAGCCTTATAAAGGTTGTAGTGTCAACTAATATGTCCATTTTGCATAATGTTTTCCTACTGTTATTTATAATGTTTTCATGGATAATAATGGTTTTTGGAGTAACTCTAATGCCTTTTCTCTCATAATATGCAAGGTTGACACAAAGAGGGGGAATACCGGCAGCTGGAGTTCTGGACCTGACAAAGCTACGTCAGGCCACCTATTCTGCACAACTCCAAATGATCTGAATCTTCACGGGGATTTTTTAGGAATAAATAAGAATTACTGGAGCAAATAACCACCAGATTGGGCCAACCAGGAGGGCACAACCCACCTAGGCGCGCCAAGGAACCCAGGTGCGCCCTGGTGGTTGTGCCCTCCTCGGCCCACCTCCAGTGCCCATCTTCTGGTACATAAGTCATTTTACCTAGAAAAAAATCAAGAGAGGACTTTAGGCATGAAGTGCCACCTTCTCAAGGCGGAACTTGGGCAGGAGCACTTTTTCCCTCTGGCGGAGTGGTTCCGCCGGGGGAACTTCCCACTGTCGGTGTCAAAACCGGCGGATCTCGGATAGGGGGTCCCGAACTATGTGTCTAAGGCTAATGGTAACAGGAGACTGGGGACATGATGTTTACCCAGGTTCGGGCCCTCTCGATGGAGGTAATACCCTACTTCCTGCTTGATTGATCTTGATGATATGAGTATTACAAGAGTTGATCTACCATGAGATCGAAGAGGCTAAACCCTAGAAGCTAGCCTATGGTATGATTATTGTTGTGTCCTACGGACTAAACCCTCCGGTTTATATAGACACTGGAGGGTGCTAGGGTTACACAGAGTCGGTTACAGAGAAGGAGATCTATCATCTGAATCACCAAGCTTGCCTTCCACGCCAAGGAGAGTCCCATCCGGACACGGGACGAAGTCTTCAATCTTGTATCTTCATAGTCCAACAGTCCGGCCAAAGTACATAGTCCGGCAGTCCGGATACCACCTTATCCAGGAATCCCTCAGTAGCCCCTAAACCAGGCTTCAATGAAGATGAGTTCGACGTGTAGATTATCTTCGACATTGCGAGGCGGGTTCCATCTCCGAATACTCCAAAATAAATTTTGAACACAAGGACCGTGTCCGGCTCTACAAGACAAATTCCACATACCATCGTAGAGAGAACAATAATCCTCGAATCTAATCTGCTAACAGCTCTTCGTAGGGTGACATCACGCCACGGCCCGGCTCTTATTCGAACCGTTTTTACAACCAGCTATCGCACACATCGCAAGGCGGTTTCTTTGGCACGTCCCGTCAAAGTAGAGATCGTGTCCCCCTTATCGCGGGATTCTCATCAATACAGGTGTGGTTAACCCAACTGTGCCATCAATCATGGCGCTTTGGGGAAATGAGTAATTTTGACAGGAAAGTGGGGAGGCGCACATTCTTTTACCGTCTTTACAAAGGGATAAGGATCCCCTGTTTTCACCCACGCCTTCTTCCTCCTTTGCTCATCCGTCCTTGCACTCTCGAGGCCTAGCGCCCAAGTTCTCACCTTCTCCGTAGGACCATTCGCAGCATGTCCAGAGCGAGAGGCAAGTGGATGGCCTCCTCCGTCACGGAGGAGGATATCACCAAGCTTCAGGCGGCCAAAAACAACGTGCACAGGCTTCCGGCGGAGGGACAGATCACCCCTACCCCAAAGTCTTGGGAGAGAGTAGTATTCCTCCCTCATTTCATCCGCGGACTAGGATTTCCACTCCACCCGTTCGTCCGCGGGCTCATGTGTTACTATGGGCTAGATTTCCACGATCTAGCCCCAAACTTCGTCCTCAACATCTCGGTGTTCATAGTGGTGTGTGAGGCCTTCCTCCGCATCAGGCCCCACTTCGGCCTGTGGCTGAAAATCTTCTGCGTGAAGCTGAAGATCGTTAGCGGCTAGCAGGCGGAGTGCGGAGGTGCCATGGTGGGCAAAATGCCTAATGTTACATGGCTTGATGGCTCCTTTCTGGAGACCATGAAAGGGTGGCAATCAGGGTGGTTCTACATCACCGAGCCGCGCGACGCCAATTGGGTGGCAGCCCCCAAATTCTGAGCCGGAATCCTCATGCGGCTCACCTCTTGGGAGAAGAAGGGCCTGGCCTGGGGCGAACCTGTGGAGCTGACCGGACTTGAGACCTGCATCAAAAGTATGAGGGACAAGAATATCAAGCTTGTCAACATGGTCCAGGTCATGCTCGTCCGCCGGATTCTCCCGTGTCAAAGACGGGCTTTCAATATGTGAGAGTTTGATCCAGCCGAACACCAGATGCTACACGAGCTTTTCGACACGATGCATAAGGACGTTTGGAAGGTACTGTTCAAGACCGGTGAAGTTCCTCCTCCCATTTCCGAGGACCGCGGGCTTAGTGCAAAGCGCCTCGCCAATTCGGTAAGTCCTCTAACCATCAAAAGATGTACCTGTACCAGCATATTTGCGGGAGGATTCTAAGTCACCATGATAATAAAACAGGATTACATGAAGATGGCGGAGCAGATCGACTATCCGGCTCCGCTGCCCGAAGAACCAGCGACCGCACTCCTAACGGAGATGCTGGCTCCGGCGCCTTACAAGGTTCCGGAGAAGAAGGCCGAAAAGAAGGCCACGGGGACCAGGAAAGGCCTCAGGCGTGAGGTTGTGCCAAACGTGTCGCCCAAAGATGATGAGGCTCACTGCTCCCACGAAGAGGGGAGAAAAAGAAGAATAAGAAGGAGGCCGCCCCATTCGGGGAGGCCGAAGGGTCCAAGAAGGTGGCCGCGGGGACCAGAAAAGGTATCCGGCGTAGAGCCGTGATTGGCTCGTCATCCGAGGATGACGAGGCAGATTCCTCCCACGGAGACGGGGGGAATCATGAAGAAATTCCCCCTCCCCGCACTGGGGAGGAGAAGAAAAGGAAGGCCGCCTCGCAGGAGGAGGCTAGGAGGCCGAAGAAGGGGAAGGCGTCCCTTCCGGACCACTCCACCACTGCCACCTATAGCGAAGAGGAGTGGCTGCCCAGGCGCAAGCCCCAGGCGAAGTCGTGAGTATCCGCACTCTGTAATATTTCCGTGCGATTCTAACTTTCTGGTTCGTAATAACACCAAACACGTGTATGCAGTCCGGCCAGGTCCAATCTCGAGGCATCTTCTTCCACTACAAAAAAATACACTTCCATGATGATCCGTGTTTGTCACAGTAGGTCGCGTTTTTTGTCATGCATATACATCCATGAAAAATTTATGACAGAATCAAGATAGTCATACCCGTGCTGTCGTAGAAGTGTTCCATGACATTACCAAAATTATCATCACGGAAGTGTCCACTTGCATGACGATAAATCATGCGTAACAGAAGTGCTTTCGTCAAGGGTGACTGACATGTGGCTTCCACCGTAACGGAACGCCGTTAAGCTATCGGGTTGGGTTTTGGATCCGATAACCCGTTACAGCCCTGACCAATGGGAAATTTCCACGTGTAAAATTCTTATTGGCCGGATGAAACACGTGTCAGCTCGTTAGTGGGTCAGATAGGCGCCTATGATATGTCGACACGTGCCACGGCCCACCACTGGCCCATTTAGCTTACAAAGCCGGCCCGTTTGACTTGGTCAAAAGTTAACGGGCTGGCCCATGAAAATCCTGTTAACGGTCTCTTCGCAAACAGCCCATTTTACGGCCCGTTAGGCACTAAAGGAAATTGGCCCAACAACGTCATGTGGCCCGTCGAATATAACACCAGCCCATTTCACTTTCGGCCCATGTATAGCCCACGACGTCTTTCGGCCCATATGAGGCCTTCGTATCTTTTGGCCCTTTATAGGCCCACGATGACTCTAGCCCATAATGAACAGTAATTTTCTTTGTACCCGTTAACGGCCCGTGATTTACATGGGCCGTTTTCACCCCGTGTTAGCTTTCGGCCTATTGACGGCCCATACGTTCTTGGGCTCCTTTTCGGCCCTCGATTACTTCCGGCCCGTTACTGGCCTGTTCCCCTAATGGGCCAAATTCGGCCCATGGCAAGAGTCGGCCCGTTACTGGCATGTTCCCCAAATGGGCCAAATTCGGCCCATGGCAAGAGTCGGCCCGTTACTGGCCTGTTACCCTAATGGGCCAAATTCGGCCCATGGCAAGAGTCGGCCCGTTTCTGGCCAGCCCGTCCTATATTCTGGCCCATTAACGACCCATTACGCCTGTGACAGAATTAAGCTTCTGCAATCCTACGGCCTGTTAACGGCCCGTTACCATGCTGGGCCGATACTAATTAGGCCCGATTACGGCCCATGTAGACCAATTTATCCGACGGCCCGAGGCACACCGATTACAGGCCCATTTAGGGACGGCCCGTAGGAGACCCATGGATCCTATGGCCCGTATATGGCCCATGGGTAGTTGCGGCCACTAGCAAACCAGGGAAAAATAAGACTAGGAAATTAATAAGGCCCAAACTAACGCTAGGCTATTAAGGCGATTACATAGATTACATCCACTCAGCATCAAAGATCGCCACCAGTGCAAATACAGGGAACACCCTACACTATACAAAAATGGCTTGCTGTTTTCTTCAGCCGGTGGCTGCATGTTAAGAATAAATTTTGTATCGCACCAAAACAAATTACAACTATATAACAAAAGGAAGGTTGGCATAAAACTTAACAGTCTAGCAGATAAATGCACCACCAGAAGTTCAGAAGCTCGGTTCATTTGACCTGACTGTTACATTTTCATGTTGTATTGTCCGATGGAACACCATAACCCTCGCCTTCATTTCCCCTAGGCTCCTGAACAACATAGCAAATGTCTGACAGTCTAGTTTCAAAACCATGCATATCTTGATGACATTGAGCAATGTTCTCCTTGTTTCACAAAGGGCCTCTGTTAGGGAATGGACTTGTGTTTGGAGCGCAGATACAACATTGCTTTGAGCTTGCATATCTTGATCATGAGGCAGTTTGGATGATATTGCCTTAACAAGCAACCCAATATTACGCAGGAACGTGCTTTTGGCACTCTTAGTGGACAGGTACTGACCTACTGCAGCAAGAGCTGACATTGCGGTTATAGTTGCCTCGCCACCTTCAGAAGGTGGCGGTTCCACCAATTTTTCCATAGCTCGCTGAAAAGTTGAGGTTTTACATTAGTAGTACCAGAACAGAAGATATTAAGGAGGCAGCAAAACCAAACAAAATAGCTTCGGTCTATATACAGAACTTATTCTGGTGAACCCATGTAAAATATTAGTTGTATTTTATTGCAAAGTACATAATAAAACCAGGTTCCAAACATATGACCATGTACCATCGCTAATGTATTGTCTATTTCTTCACATTGTATTGAGGGCTAAGGATAAAGAGACGAAGTTTATAATACGGTAAGCATAATATGACATCATTCATATCACAAAACAACTAGATTACGGTCAAGATCAAAGGAACATCACTCCTCCCTTTTAAACCTTGTAAGGTGCAATGATACGCTAAGACAATTGTGTATAAAATTGAAAAGAGTAATAGACATTGGCTGCAAACCATGCAGTTCAAGGCACAAGTCAGAGTAAGTAGTAGTTAAAAGGCATGAGGATTAAGGACTTACAACAACGACTTTGACTGTTGTAGTCATGCCCTTCTTCTTGCTGGTGTGACAGTCCTTGAAGATTTCCACAACATTTGGTTCAGGTACTTTTTGGTCCTTGCGGGCTTTCCTCTGCATTTCGAACAAGTCAATATAGATCTGATAATATGGTACAGCGAAAAGAGTGAAACAGCAGCTAATTACAAGAGCCTCACAGTGTGCAATATAGCTACGAGATCCTGTCGTCTGTTGGAATTTCAGTTTCGTACGGTTGGCCTTGTTCTTTGAACAGTTCACCTTCAAGAAGATAGATTTGTGTGGCACATGCCTCAATAGGACTTCAACATGTTATCTGATCACATATATATAATGTACCTGATACTTCGGATCAGACCAGTGTTTAACAAGGCCCCTCCAGTCTTCATCCGATATATTTTCCACTGGAGATGTTTGCGAAAGTTCACTGTTAGCCTTGCCTTCAAAGTGAGTTTTCCTGAAGTTATACCGATATTGTCGCAAAGCAGACTTGAAAACATGGGTGCAAGCTTCTCTGGTTGCATCATCTTGGCTATCCAACTTGAAACTCATCTGTTGAAAATTATGGGAGTCTCATTATCAGCAACCTATAAAGTATGGGACAGAGCAAGACGATATTACTAGTTTCCATATGTAACCATACTTACAGATAAATGGTCGAGGAAGGTGTTGAACTGGATTTCGTCTTTGTCATTCCTGTACTGAATCCATGTTGGGAGGATACGTACATGACACCTAACGGCAACCGCTGCCTCTGATACTAACTTGGCTGACTCTGTAGCATCACGTGGCCTTTTTAAACCTAGCTCAAAACGGATCTCCATTCTTCCTCCTCTAGATTTAGTTAGCCTATCGAGCATTATCCCTGATGTTTATTTCCTCTTACGCCTAGGTGCTAGTCCAACAACAAACATAGGAAGTGTTAGTGTACATCAAACTGTGAGACTACATATAAAGAAGCATGCAATTGTAACTTGACTCCAGCAACTACCTTCTTGCTGTTGAAGCTCACAAGGTTCATCTGATATTGCCAACTCGTCTTGTGTCAAGAGTGCTTGGGAAGTAGTGTCAGGTGGCAAGGGAGCTTCGGAACATGCTGCTAGCTCAGTTAACGCACGAGTATGCCATGCAGCTGGTAGTACTGTGGTAGGTGTTGCAAGAACTAGGGCTGTCTCTGCTTGTTTGGTGGCAGGTATTTGTTTCTGTTTGGCTTTTTTTGCAGTTCATGTAGCATGGGATGCCGTGTTTGTAGAATTTTTCGCTGGACTTTCACCTTCTATTGCACCATCAGTACCAGCAGAATCTGCAGGATTCATCCGCTTCTCATTCCCTGCCATTCTCCGTTTCTTCCTATTTCTCTATGCCATGTTAAGTCAAGCCGACAAGAAAAACGAATAAAATTTAGTTCTTCAGAACAAATTGATGCGTGATGCAGACGAATAAAACTTTGATGTTAGACAACCACATGATAGGAGGATGTAATATGTATGAAAAACAGGATGGAAGACATAACCAGAACTATGATGTGTAAACTAAGAAGAAGACATTTCACCAAATTAGAAGCAATGCAATGGAAGGTAGACACCATATGAAAGATGCTACAAATATCGCTCTGCCAAGTTAACAATGTCTCAACATAAATGGTGTTTAAACAAATGTGAAGCAGTACAAGAAATAAATCATATGCAAGATGCAAACAACATCACACTACCATGTTAGAGGTCTCTCGTCATTAGTGCCATTGCATATTCACATCATTGCATATTCACAGCTTATGATGTGTAAACTAAGGAGAAGGCATTTCAACAAATTAGAAGCAATGAAAGCTAGACACCATATGAAAGATGCAAATAATATCACTCTACCAAGTTAAAACAGTCTCATCATAAGTGCCATTTCAACAAATTAGTAGTACAAGCTAGAAAAGAATGTGAGATGTAACCTATATCACACATCGAAGTCAAACGTGTCTTATGATAAGTGATTGTTACAGGTTACACAATAGTAGTAATTTGATGTAAGAACATGGTGTGATAGACAGATATTGTATGTTCTAGAAACAGGAACATGTGTCTTATTCAAGTATAATGTGTAAAGTAAGGAGATGGAATTCAACAAAATTAGAAGCAATACAAGCTAGACATCACACATAACATGCAACCACATATAACAGTGCCAAGTTAGAGGGAGCAATAGTGATGCTGCACTAGGGGAGACGTGCTGATCATAAACACAACTTTGTTGAGTGTCTATGCATGTGTTGTCTTGGAAATCATCTTGGGGGTGTGGAGGAGTAGAAACTGTAGAGGCCCTCCATTTGGAAGGAGCACCTTTATCCGCTGCCTTGCTAACTTCCTTCCGCTTTATTGATTTTGAATTGTCAAGTAAAACCGACAAGAAAAAGCAAGAAAATTCTCTCTTCAGAACTCATTCATGCATGATACTAACAATCACTACTTTGATGTAAGGCAAACACATGATACCAGGATGGAATATGTACGAAAAATGGGATGGCATGGCATGTTCACAACTATTTGTGTAAACTAAGCAGAAACCATTCCAGCAAATAAGAAGCAATGCAAGCTAGACACCACATGAAAGATGCAAACAATGGCCCTGTTTGGATACTCTAACACAGTTAGCGTTAGAGTTATTTTTTAACCCACTCTAACCCAAATAAACACCTCTCCACCGGGATAGTTGGGTTAGATGAAACTAACCCACTCTAACCCTCCCTGTTTGGATTCTTTTGGGTTATTTGAGCCCCCAACTAACCCAAACTAGCTCTAACCCCATGATCCAAACAGGGCCAATATGACTGCCAAGTTAAAAGCGTCCCATCATAAATGGAATTTCAACAAATTAGAAGCAGCGCATGCTATAAATCATATGAAAGATGCAACTAACATCGCACTGCATATACTAAAGGTGTCTCATCATATTGATTGATGCGGGATACAAAAAAACAATAGTTTTATGTAAGGACATGCTTAATAGACAGATGTACTATGTACTAAATACAGGAAGGCATGTCACATTAACAGGTATAATGTAACATTTATAAGAGTATAAGCTAAGCAGACTAATACATGCAGTTTAACCAGATTGGAAGAATTACAATCTAGACACCATATGCAACATGCAACCACATATCACGCTGCTAAGTTAGAGCAAGCACCTGCAATGCTAGTGTAGGGGAAATTTTGTAATCAACTACAGAGCTACGTTCACTATCTTCATCTAGCATTTCTGTTTCTTGAGAATCATGTCGGGAGGCTGACGCTGCATTCTTTAAGTGAGGAGTAGTCCCGTTGCCTACCTGCCTCGTCATAAGTGATTGATGAGGGATCCACAAGAACATTAGTTTGATGTAAGAACATGGTTAATACACAGATGTACTAGTATGTACCAAAAACAGAAAGGCATGTCATATTCAAAGGTATAAATGTGCAAGCTAAGCAGATGCAATTTAACCAAATTGGAAGCAATACCAGCTAGACATCCGGTTGGAGTGGTGAAGATGATCATCTAGGACCTGAGAGCCTGGTGGGAGGCGGGCTGCTTCGCCACCTTCGCGGCTTTTTAGTTGGCTTCCAGGTGATGCCTGTCTTTGCTGGGCTTGTCACTGGCTCGACCAGTGCCCTGACTAGCTATTTGTCTTTTGGTGCTCACGGGATGGTGGTTCATGTAAAAAATATCTTTCCTTATCTTAATAAAGACCAACTTCGGCCTTTTGAATACAAGCTAGACACCAACATGCAACCACATATGACACCGCGAAGTTAAAGCAAGCACTTGGGATGGTGGTTCATTGCGAGCGAGGTCATCAACTACAGAGCTACGTTTACTGTCTCCATCTGCTGACACTGCACCCTTTATAGCGTTGTAACGTGTCTTGCCTACCCGTATACCAAGCTGGAGTGACTTCTCTCTTTTCTTTGCTGCTTCTCTTTTGGCAGGAGAGTCTGAAATACCCTTGCATAAAAACACAATAGTGAGAGTATGGGTGAAGTGTGTGCATAACTAGTGCACTGTAAAAGTAGAAGATAGCAGGTGGCTTAAAAATATATGATAGCTCTACATCATTGCATGGCAAACATAATTAGATTCTACTCCGTATGATTTTGTAATATATGAGCACAGGAAATGCAGGTACTCCTCCAGCACACCACCACATGTGGTCATATCTAAGATAACAGTCGACTAAAAATAAATAGGTCAGTCGATTTTTTTAATGAACCGTCTGATCTATAAGGAATGGGCAGATGGCCTTCGTCTACCTCTCGCCAGTCACTGTTGACGATCTTCCATGAACCACCAGCGACCTCCGACCCAGACCCGTGCCTCCGCCGCCCCGCCCTCCCATCGACCTCACACCACCGCCGTGCTTGGCAGCGCCCCCAAGCCATCCCTTTAATTCCGGCCGACCTCCAGATCGGGCGCCAGTATCTCTAAGCTGCACACGCCCCTAAGATAAACACCAAGGCGCTGCTTCCCCGGCGTAATAGTCGTACTAGCGCCTGTTACGCCAGGGAATGCTTCCGTTAATTGGGAATCAACTGGCCAGAAATTGAAATTCAGGGGGGCGACAGACCTCTAGCTAAGGTGAAATAGTATATGAGGAGAAACCTTGTGCATCGCGAGTTACTAGGAAAATCTAGTATCAAGAAGAAGCGGTCAACTAGTGTCTTCTGTGGGATGAATACCGTGCAAGCAGAGACGTAAGATTTGCACGAATAAGGGAAGAGGAGTACCTTCTTCGGTTGCCGGTGTGGTCACCTCCACATGTCATGCCGATCTTCTTCTTTTTATCGGGGAAACCGATGTTCTCGAGGGTGCAGGTTTGGACGAACCCATGGCCAAATTGTTGACTGTGTTGCCGTGGCTGTATGTCGACGGAGGGGAAGCAGATACGAGGCGGCGAAGGACGGCGTAGCAGGAACAGCTCCGATGCGGTGGAGGGTGGCGAAGTTGGAGTGGCAGCGGTGAGGCGCAGGACGGCGTGGTTGAACTGGCACGGGTACGGACGGCTCGGCCTCGCCTTCAACTACTAGCCGTGGAGGGCGTTGCGGTTGAGGTTGCGGTGGACGACGACGTCAGGGTATCGGCTCCGGCATGATGGAGGAGGGCGGCGGTTGATGGGTGGGATGGGATGGCGGATGGAGGACGCTGGGGTTTCGCAGATGGTAGAGAGGTAGTTTTGGCGCCCACGGAGTACGAATGGGGAATCGGACGGGTGGGGGGGGGAACCATGTTTCGGTCTGGGACGTGCTTGTTTTTGGCTTTTTTGAACAGAAGATGGGACGCGCTTGTTTGAAATTTGGGGAAAGTACAAACTTTGCCCCCCTCTTAAATTTCGGACCTACTGTGGGTCGGGGGTAGGATGGTAATCCCAGGTGTCCCAAATAGTGGGCGGGAGTGATTTCCGTCGTGCGCATGTGTGCTTAGGCGGCCATTGTGTATGAATGTTTTTCAGAGGCGGTTGCGTGGCATCTAGATGAAGCTACAAACCTACCCCGGTTTAGACCTTTGGACGTCGGGCCGGTAGGTTTCACAGGTCGGAGTTATTAGAAAAGTAATTTCCTTGTACTACCAAACATTGGTCTCACGCGGTTTCGAGCGAGTAGAGGCTCTTTTGGCGCTTCGTTCGAAATTTTGAAACACAAGCATTCACGTTTAGAGTACTCTTGAACTATGAGGATTGACCTAAATAGACAACGTTATATTTGACCTTGTATGTTTGAAAACCTCATTAAATTATCCGCTTCCTTTTGAATTTTGACACTTGAAAATCCTATAACTACGATTATTTTGGAATGGAGGAGCTAAATTTGAATCTATTTTGTACACGATTACATATGCTATTATGTACAAAATCAGAGCAAAGATTGGTACCCCCATAGTTTAGGTATGGTTTACAAATGCCATGATATCAAATTCAAATAATTGAATGGACTTCATGTTGAATTCGATTTTTTTAAACCACCTTAGGTTGAATTCAAATGTACACTAGTTCATAGGTAGCTATTTATAAATGTCCATTGTGTAACTTTGGTATGTATAATGTGCTTTACACACACAACATGAACTATACTCACGTTTATATTCGATTGCTAACGCGATGCATTGTCTGGACTTCAAAATACTAACTATGTGGATCAATTGTGTCGAATAATAACATAGACATGATCAAAGTCGATAGAATCTAGATGTCTGATGGATCAATGACCGCTCCTTACGCGAATTGCAAATATCATGATCCCATCCTAATATTTGGATACAATTTATATCTTTAATCAATGTGTAGAGTAGCCTTTTACGTGTAGTTTCACTCTGCATCGGTGGTCTATCACACATGCTCAGACACTCTCTCTCCCGAGGTGTCTTTCTCGCACACATTCTCTAGATATAACCCTCCCTCCCTCTCATAACCATTTACAACTGTTTTCACTAACCTTTATCACAAGCACTCTTCCTCTCGCAAACATACACATGCACAATCCTCATCGGCCCTTTCTATATACATGGACCTGCCTACGTGTCTCATGTATGCACATTATCTTTACGCCTATCTCTCACGCATTATCTCACACCTCTCTTCCTAATCGACGAGTATGATTCCAGCAAAGCATTCTGTTGGATGCCCCTTAAAGTTAGGTTGGATGAACAGTAATATCAGAGATAGAGGGGTTACCTGAGTCCGAGAACCTAGGGTTACAAATCCTAGCCGGCTTTGTGAGTGGACACAGAGTCCTTCACAATTCTGCTATCTTTGTCTTGTACGACTAGTCATCCATGGGTCTTCCTAAATGTGTCATGGGCCGACCAATGTGGCGCAGGACGGAACCGAACAAAGGGCCTCACCTCGACCCACCGGACCTCACGCTGTGACAATCCCTCTGCCCCCACGTCTCATTATCTTCTCACACCCACACATACCAACACGAACACCACACACACAGAAAAATTCTCCTGGTGCCTCTATTCCCTCCCCCCTTGCATATACACACTCAAGGGAATGGAATCTCTTGTCGTGACATCATATTCGTCTCTCTCTCTCTCTAGACCACCCTCATTTCTCGTGCTATCTATCCCCCCGTCAGCCCCTCTATCCATGCCTCTCTCGAGTACGTAATACACACACATACCTCTCTAGGCCCCGCCAAATGCATCAACTACACATTCACACATGTTACATCACGTACCCCATTGATCTAAAAAGCCCTCTCTTCACGTTTATTTTGCATACAACATTCCTTTTGAATAAAGTGTGGACAAAAAATTATTTTAGAGTTTCTACATATATACAACATTACAAAGTTATATGGAGGAGTACGAACGCTAATTTGCATTGCATTGTGCCCACAATGATATTTATTCTGCATTGTGAATTTGTATATTTTTATACTATATACAAATTTAGTCATAATAAAGAGAAACAAAGAGCATCTCTCTCTCCATCGCATACCCCCCCTGTACGGCCCTTTCACGTATGCACACAAAACTATCTCCATGTCCTCTAAAAGTAAGCCCCCAGAAAATTCACGCGTGTTTCATCTTTCTCTCACGATATATGCAATGACGATCATTGTATTTGAAGTGAAAGCACGATACATACATTGGACTTAATAATCCACTCATTACGGTCACCGTTTACGTTTAGTGGTTATTATACAGTCACGGGCTCACCGTACAACTTTGTATTTGCTCATGACATGACTAGTTAACTAGTTGAATGCTCCACGTGGCACCTGATCTAGTGTTGCATCACATTATCTCACTAACATCGTGCCCACCTGTCGACTTATATCTACTCTACATCTACACTATTATAAAATACTTAAAATACACTCTTATAAAAAACAGAGTTGGTGATGATGGAGTGCCTGCCATCCTGCAATATAGGCCGTCCGATTTATATCTGACGGATAGGAAAGAAACTATGGCAGTTTTGCAAAAAGGTACCCACACACCTCTCCCCATTTGCAAATAAGGCGTTCCCTTGTTCATCCTTTTCTCTCACAAGATAAACAAGTTATACAAATGCATCTTGATGTTACGTGCAATGCACGGGCATCTTGCTAGTAAGAATGAAAACAAACGACAAAAAAATATTTTGACGGTGGTGCGAAGTCATGACCGCGGGCACAGCGGACAAGGTGGCCTTGTATTGGTATGTTGAGCCATCTGTTTTAACACACAGGAGCTGGTGTGGTGATTATACACACACGCAAGCATGCACACGAACTCCATCCACGCAACACTCAAACAAACACATGCACCCACACACGCACGCAACACTCACACATACACACGCAGCCACGCACGCACGCAACACTCAGACGCACACACGCACACATGCATGCACACACCAGTACACCACACGACCAACACACACTCTCACGCTCAAGTGCTCAACCTACACGTGCATGCGCACACATCAGGCCCTGACAGACCCATACACAACCAGGTGATTCCCGCGCACGGGTTGGAGCCTTGTCGCGCATGCGTAAATTTGTGTCTATCTGACTTTTTCCCTATGCGAACTGACAGGTGGGACCCACAAGGAACGTGGTCAATTTAACTAGTCAACATGGCGCCATGCAGACTATTTGGCCGGTCAACAGAGTGCAATCTGATGCTGAACTGTGAGCAAGTGACCGGATAATCACCGCAAAACGTATATAGTGACCGTAATTAGCTTATTCTGAAGTTCGGTGACCGTACTACGCTTTTCTCTCTGTAGGCCCTCCAAAACTACATCTCTACACGTTCTCGCAGTTACATCTAACAACTATGCAATACAACACTACTACTACACAACACAATAAATCATATGCGTTTTTAGTTTTACTAGATATCATATTGTTACTTATAATTATTCAGTTGGCATACATTCAAATTGCCTTTGAAATGTATGGCCAGTATCATCTACCGCGCGGGAAAAATCCCGCCCTTTCCTGTTTAATCGGGTTTGTATCAATGGATCGTGCAAAACAGCAAAACTATAGTACTATACAGTACAAGTGACAGTTCATTGGGTCGTCGTGTCGTCTACTCCTCCGTCGTAAGAGTGGAGCGCTCGCTTTCATAAATCTTCTAGTTCCTTTCGCCGACATGTGGGACATCAAGCTACCGGATCCACGTGCCATACCGGAATACAATGCAGAGCAGCCGGGGTGAAGCACCCCAGTCATGGTGCTGGCGTAGTAATGAGCAATGAGGCGTCAAATCACAAAGCTACACCTTTCCCGTAGTTAAGTTGGAGGGATGAAGTAATAATGCTAAAAAAAGAAGTTGGAGGGACGAAGCAACCATCATTTCACTCGTTGCTGAATCCGCTTCTCCCTCATCTTCTTCAACTTAACCACGTGTTGCTTCTGCCATTGTTCTGCCTCATGTGGGACGCGGATCAACTTGGTCTCTTGTCCCTCATCTTCTTCAACTTAACCACATGTTGCTTCTGCCGTTGTTCTGCTTCATGTGGGACGCGGATCAGCTTGGTAAAGCACTGACACGTGGGACCGCATGTTAGCAAACCTCCAGGACAACGTCCTCCAAAAATAAGAAACCTCCCCCGTCATCCGCGCGGCAAAATCACCTCCTTTTTACTAATCTTTGATTCTATAATTTTTTAGATCAATATAATTGAGATTTGTATAGATAGCGCACAGAAGCAAAACCAAGTGGTACAGTTAAGGGCATTCACAATGTGTAGCCAAATGTGAAAATAGCTTTTGGCATCGTGGGAACCATTGTGGACGGCGTTGCCAAAGCCAAAAAGATGGAATCGAAGCTCCCTGATTGATTGATTGAAGGAATAGAAAAATGCAATGTCTCTCCTCTTTCTCCCATGCTTGGATGCATGTAGGAGTAGTACAGTACAGAGCACAGAGTCTACTCCCCTGTCCCTTCTATCACAAATCACAAAGTAGTGAGGCGTCAAATCACAAAGCACGGACGAAGCAACTATCATTTCACTCTTCGCTGACTCCGCTTCTCCATCGTCTTCTTCGAGAAACCATCCCACCGCACTAGTACTCCTAGTAGTAGTACTAGTAAAGGACTTCCTGGATGCAAATAAGGCGGTTGTCTCGGCTTGCAGGCAGCACTTGCGAACGACTTACCATGGTCTCCCTCAATGGTGTTTTCCGTCGAACGCACTTCGCCAAACCACAAAAAAAAAGTCAGTCGACGTCACCGCAATGTGCAAGGAATTCAAATATAGTTACTACCTCCATTTTTTTTGTACACAAGGCCAGTATATCAAAATTACAATTTGCAAAGGGCCACTAACACTAATCGAGGCAAAATTAATGGGGTTAGCAACGAAGGACATTAATATCCCCTGCATGCATGCGGAAGTGAGAAGGTTCGTTTGCATGGCGCTACATTAATCAAGCGATGAGGAGTGAGATGGTTAGCTCTTTGGTCTTTTGAGAAAAAAAATACGCATTAATTGACACGTGAAACGAGGATTTGTATCGAAGGAAAACCCCGCCTTTCTTTTTTAACACTAGTACTCCTAGTACGTACTACCTCTGTCCTAGTTTATAGGTCCCTTTTATAGTTTGTGCCAAATTTTGACTAAAGATTTAACTAATAAAATGTTAATGCATGTCAAGAAAAATTATCTCATTGGATTCGTATTTGAACATAGTTTTGAAAAATATAATGTTTGGTGACATGCGTGAACATTTTCTTAGTTTAATCTATGGTCAAAATTTGGCACGAAATACAATGGGGACCAGTAAACCCGGACAGAGGTAGTACGTACTTATCCTGTTTGGGTCTAGGCCTTGCATTGCCAAACTTCGCCATACATTTTTGCCAAGCTTGCCTAAAGTTTTAAAAATGAGAAGGAGGTACACTTGCGCACGGCTGTCGCGGTCGCACCGCACTCTCACACGGTCGCTCCTGCACGCCGCGGTCGCACCGCACTCTCACCCGGTCGCTCCTGCACGTCGCGGTCGCACCTCACCCTCACACTTCGCTCCTGCACGCCGCAAACCCAACCAAGGGAACGCACCCTCACTGACACGTGCTATCGCATGTGAACAAACCAAACTTAGCCATCCTATCTCTGACACATAATTTTCGTTCATAGAGTATGTTTATCCAACCGGAGTATCTATACAGCCCGTGCGGTGGTCTGTTGGGGAAGAAGAAGAGGTGAGGAAGAAGGAAAGAAGGGTTAGGAGACGTAGGATATTCATCCAACCGCCTGAAATGGTAGACTCGGGCGACTTACATAACAAATAGTATGGTTTTACACAGAAAAAGATCCATAATAATAATAACACCAACATAAAGAAAAACTATCACTGCTCGCAGAAAGAGACGGCCTCTTCGTCTTTGGCTGCCAGCGCGAACCAGCCGTCGCTGCCGACGTGTGTCTCCGCACCGTGGTTGTCCTTGGCCTCCAGCTACTCGTTCAAGCGGAGCGTGCGGACGCTCTGCACGGACGAGAGCACAGCCCGGTTCAAGTCGAGGACGTCTGGTTCCGCCTGCAGGAGGGCCTCGATGGCAGCGGCATCCGCACGCTCCGTGTCGAGTCGAGCCTCCGCCGCCCGGTTCAAGTCCAGGACTTCTGGTTCCGCCTGGAAGAGGGCGTCGATGAGAGCGGCATCCGCGCGCTCCACGTCGAGTCGAGCCTCTGCCGCCCGGTTCAAGTCCAGGACTTCCGGTTCCGCCCGCAGGAGGGCGTCGATGAGAGCGGCATCCGCGCCTTCTGTGTCGAGTCGAGCCTCCGCCGCCCGATTCATGTCCAGTACGTCCGGTTCCGCCTGCAGGAGGGCCTCGATGGCAGTGGCATCCGCGTGCTCCACCTCAAGTTGAGCCTCCGCTGCCTGGTTCACATCCACGACATCCGGTTCCACCTGCAGGAGAGCCTCGATGGCAGCGGCATGCGCGCGCTCCATGTCGAGTTGAGCCTCTGCCTCCCGGTCCTCCTTTAGTATCGCCATGTTGAACCGCTGGTCCGCCTGCACCATGGGGGACTCGGACGCCGGCACGAAGTCGACGTCCATCGTCTCATACCCATCGGGGGCCTTCTGCGCCGCGACCTCCGCAGTGAACATTGGATCGGCTTCCTCCTCCTCGTAGCTTGGCTCCAGAGAACTCGGGGATTGGCCCGCCGCAAAGCGAGCTTGGGAACAGAGGTCTGTGGCGCCGATCGCCGCCGCGATTTCTGCGCAGCACTCCGGCGTCAGCATCTTCTAGTAAGTGATCTCGCGGCGCACCATGGCTTTCCGACGAACTAGGGGACGCTTGATGCGGACTAGGGGATCGAAAGGTGGGGGAATGGGCTAGAGATTTGGTGTGGTTTTAGGGCAGTGGCTGGCGTAGGCCGAGCAGCGAAGGTTTTGGTGTGAATAGTGGTTCCGATGATGACCGGTCAATCGGTTTTGACTGTACATCGCTCTTGTCGCGTTCGCGTTGCAGCCCGGCACGCTGGACCCTCCACGTCGCTCACCGAATGGAACGCTCTTCGTCTTGCGTTTTCGCTCGCTTGTGGGACCGCAGTTGAGAGCAAACCGACGTCCCTCCCCCTCCCCCGCCCGCGTCATTTATTATACCACTACTCCCTCCGTTTTGTGCGGAGTAAATAAAAACAGAGGGAGTATACTACGGATGAGGATCCCCTAACGTGGCCGAATCCATTGAGTAACTGACATGTGGGGCCTAGCAAGCATGGGGTCCGCCAGTAAGTGACCAAAAGGGAGGGTAAGGCAGGGATACCTACGTTAGAGGATCCACTTCCACTATACTACTTTGACCAAATGTTAGAGTAATAATATATGACATGCAACTTACACAAATCTTAGAGTAATAATATATGGCATGCAACTTACACAAAGCATACAGGGTCTAATGCATTTTCGAGGCTAACTTTGACCAAATGTTAGAGTAATAATATATTACATGCAACTTACACAAAGCATATGGTCAATTTCGTATGTGAAAGGAGTTTCCAATGATATAATTTTCACATTATACATCTCATGTACTCCCTCCGTCTAGGTGTGTAAGTCATCTTACGAAAACCAAATAATCCCAAAACACGTAGGCGCGGTGCATTAACTTCTACCTCGTTTCTTGTCTCTTGACATATGAACCAATAAGAGATGAGGGTGTGCATGCTTTTAATGACCTAAGACTATCAAACATGACATGTAGTGGTTAGTTCATTGCATGCAATACTATTAATTAGCAAATAAACATTAATGTCTCTCGTTTTACCCTCCTCCTTGGTCATGGTGCACAGCCTAAGATGACTTACTCACCTATGTGAAAGGAGTACTATTAATCATGTCAATAGTCAAATTGGAAACCATCTCGAGTACAAATCTAGGAGTACGTATGAATCTAACAATATCGATTCGGCGTTGTTGAATGTTGATACCTTTTTTATCATAGTAGAGATACTTTGACTACACATAAAACTTATATGTAAGGTAGAAAGGATAGGAGGGAGTATATTGTATGTTCAAAAATGAAACGAACATTGAATACCCTTTATATATGATTTGCGGATGCTATAATCACCGGTTCAAAATTTTGAATCCGCCTTAGGTATCACGTGCCCCCACTCGTTCCCTCTCGATTTCATCTCGGGGTCAGGAGATCTATTGAAAGAGGACTAGGGTGGGTACATGCGAATGATACTCGGCGGAATGTTCAAATGAGGCATGCGGGAGGATGGACTCGACTGGAGGGCGACAAGATCGATGGAGAAGAGGGTTGGAGAGGAATGAGAAATAAGAAAACGCCACATGATTACACTTGAACGGCTCAAATAAACAATAAGTTGTCTCGCTTGGCCTACATAGTGAAAGGCCTAATGCGCAACACGGAGCACTCACGCTCGAATATGGCCGGGAAAACAGGGAAACCGACATGTGGGGCACACCCGTCGGGACGACGTAGCGTTGACTAGTCCAATGGAGGAGCTGGCCCACGACCTCCTCGCCACCGAAAACCGTTCATGTGGGTCTTTGGGGCCAACAATGGGGCGCAGCTCCAGCACCGCCTCTGGACACGGCGACCGCGGTGAGCGACACGCTCATATCGTCGATAGACACGGTCAGTTTCAATGTGCCGAGGGTGGCGCGTGTGCTGTGGCACGACCAACGGTATGTTTGGTTTGTGCCCAAGGTTGCCCCATCAAAGCATTGGGTAGCCAAAATTTTGGTTGAGGTATTGGTTGCCCATGATTTGGCCGACATTGGCAAGAAAAATGAACTAGAGTTGGCTAGAGTTCATTGGCATGCCAAAGAAATGGCAACCATCCAAACAAAGACCAATCTTTGGGTCATGACCAAAATTTTGGTAAGGTGCACTTTGGCCACAATCCAAACACACCCCAACACCCGTCTCGTCGCGGATGCACGGGGTGCCGCGACGTGTCCGCGAAGTGGTGTAGCGCGGCCAACTGCATCCTCTGGACCTGAGACCATGCCGGGTCGTCTTGCTTTTTCAATGACATGTGGGGATCGCATTTGAGCAAAGGGCATCTCCAACGTTGCCACGACCGCAGCTGACTACCCTGGCACACCAAAGCCCTCGTCCCTCGCACCATCACGTGGTGCGTTCCCAGCCGGCGCCAGCCGCCCACATTCATGCCGTCCATTCGTATGTCGTCATTAAGAGGCTCGGTGCCCGGGGAACCAACTCTGGCGACCTAATGACGCACCCGGACGCTTGGCCTCACCGGAATGCGCTACTTAAAGCGGCAACGCCCAGCTAACCTCCACACCATAGCGCATCGTCCTCCTACCTAACACCACATCCGCCATGACGGCAAGTGCGAACACACTGCGGGAGAGCTTGTCTTCAAGGATGAAGCTCGAGGTCGCCGCCCTCGCTCAAGTCGCCTCTCACGACGCAATAGCGGCATAGCCAGATGCGGACGCGACCGCACAAGCGGTGGCCACGCTGGCGGCCGACGACGGGAGCACCGTCAGCCATGCGTCCTACTTGCCGCCGTCCAACATCCGGCACCGCCGAGGTCGGGGACTCCTCTGAGGATGAGTAGGGCATGGGAGGCGGCAGGGCATGGTGTGCCAACTGGCCGGTTCGTATCCCGTGTTCTACTCTTCCTCTCCGGAGACCGCACCTTCACTTCACGGGTCTTGAACCCCGCCCCCGTACATAGAGATCGTAGATGGAGGACGTCGGTCGCCGCCGTAGAATAGGTTTAGGGTCGGGTTTATTTTATTTTTCTGTCTTATAAAAGTTCAAAATGTAATGAAAATCTGCCTCTGTTTGCATTAATCTCGGCCAGTGTATATGAACTTTCACAATAATATACATATTGTAGGAGTACTAGTGCATGGAAGATCAAGATTTTGTGGGAGAAAAGGATGAACGAGGGAAAGCCTTATCTGCAAATGTGGAGAGGAGTGCGGGTAAATTGTCATAGTTTCCATCCTATCCGTTAGATATATATCGGACGGCCTATATTGTAGGATGACAGGCACACCATCATCACTAACTCTGCTTTTTATTGAACCGAGACAAATCTAAAAAACCCAACTAAGCCAACCTCCCAGCATATCGCGCGGGAAAAGACCCGGCTGCACCGTTTTAGTCGGGATTACTGGATTACTAGTAGTAGTATCGATGGATCGTGTGAAGAAATTTTTTTTGAGGGGGCGAAGCACCTAGTTTAAAAGGAAAAAAGGCGGTACACTCATAGCACTCCTGCCGCGGTCGCATTGCACCCCACACACGTTCGGTCCTGCACACGGCTCACGCAAACAGAACGCGCTTCGGCTTGCCTCTTCACTGACACGTGGGACTGCACTTGGAGAAACCGACCATGCGCCAAACTCCCCCCGCCCATCGCGCGAAAATCCTCCCCCCCCCACACACAAAAATTCCCCCCAAATTCGATTCAACCGCCCTTCGGCC
>NC_041389.1:415912381-415922181 GCF_002162155.2 Triticum dicoccoides | reverse complement strand
CACCAAACCCCCTCCCCCCCGTCCCCCCTCCACTCCATTCGCTCCGCCAAAGCCGCCCTCCCCGCCGCGCCGATACGTCGGCGCCGCGGTTCATCGAGGGGGCGCACGGCGATCCTCTCGCTCCCACAGTATGCTCTCGTAGATTGCCGTCCTCTAGCTGCGCCGCCACCTCTGGCTACGTTCTTGTGGAGGCGCACGGCGGTCAGCGCCGCCACCGCTGGCGACGTTCGTGTGGAGACGCACGGCGGTCAGCTTCTCCCACGGTACGCGCATTCTAGACTGAGGCCCCGTTCATGTTGGTGTAGCGTTGAATGTTAGCTGATAGACGCTGTTAATCTCACTGTTTGCCGAAGTAGTTTACTGTCAATATGCTCTGCTTAAGAAGCTTCCTTGCCCTGTTCTACACTCAATCTACTTAGCTGAGATGGCATGCCAAGGACGATTAGTTGCTAAAATATCCTGCCATATATTTATTGTGAAGTAGATTGCCATGGTCTAGTAGCCAATCTGTTAGGTGAAATAGCTCTGCACCATTTTATACTCGATCTTTGTTGCTGCGATGGCCTTCGATAGTTCGATGGCTGTGTGCTCGGGCTCATTGACTACTGAAACGGCCTGCCATAATTTAGCACTCAAATCTGTTTGCTGAATTAGCTTTACATATATTTCGTTACTTAGATCTGCTCATCCAAATATCTTGCCATAGCTTTAGACATCGACCTAGGTAGTTTTTCTGGACTTCATAAAAAAGCATATATGTTTTCCTGTAATATCTAGTAGAAGAACTAATTTGTATGTCTAATAGATGGACAAGACTTGGACAACTTCTGCTCGAAGATTCTCCATTGCATATGTCGAGGGGGTTGAAAACTTCATGAACTTTATCAGAGCTGAGTACGGTGGTCCGAAATCAGATGTGCTCTGCCCGTGTAGTAGTTGTATGAATGCAGTTACAAGACCCAGTTAACTGTGCAAAATCATCTACACTTGTATGGGATGTCGGTCACATATACTAGGTGGGTTCATCATGGTGAAGCTGTGAACGTCAATGTTATTGACTACGTGGAAGCAGCAGATCACCATCTTGATCTGCCTGATGCTCAGGTGGAAGAGGAGGAGGAGGTGGTGGTAGCGGAGCCAGTGAGTTTGACCAACATTGAAACAATGCTACGAAATGCCCGTACATTCCGTGAACTTTCACCTGCAGAAGAAAAACGGTGGGCCCGCATGTTGGAACAATGCAATGTTGTTGTCACCCCAGGAAATAAGCTGTTAGTATTCTCAGCTATGGTCACCTTTCTTCAGGTGAAGACATCTGAGCGGATGACCAACAAATCGTTCAATGCGATGTTGGCTGCTTTCCGCAAATCTTTCCCAAATGTGTCTGAGCTTCCACACACCTACAATAAAATGAAGAATTTCCTTCGTGCAGTTGGAATTGGATATGATATGATCCATGTTTGTAAGAATAGTTGTGTTCTGTTCCGGAAGGATTATGCCAACTTAAGTGAATGCCCGAAATGCAAATCATCAAGATGGAAAGATGGCGATGCTGTGAAGAGGATTCCTCATAATGTTCTGAGACATTTTCCAATTACACCAAGATTTCAGAGGTTGTTTCATGATGCTGAAACAAGAGAGGATGTACTGTGGCATTCTAGGAACCAGGAGTACGGAGATCAGAATATAATGAACCATCCATCTCATGGTAGTGAGTGGAAAAGCTTCAATGATAAACACAAAGAGTTTGCTGCTGACCCGAGAAACATTAGACTTGGCTTAGCTTTAGATGGATTTAACCCATTTGGCCACCAGAGTGCCACATATAGCATGTGGCCAGTGCTTGTTATCCCTTACAACATGCCTCCAAATGTCTGCACCAAAGAATCAAACTACATGATGGCCTTGCTCATCCCAGGTCCAAAAAATCCTGGAAAGGATTTTGATTTGTTCATGGAGCCTCTTGTGGAGGAACTTCAACAGCTATGGAAGGGTGTTCTCACTCGAGACCTATATAGCAGCCCACCAGCTGATTTCTTTCTGTGTGTTGTTGTAATTTGGTGCATCCAGGATTATCCGGCATGTGTCAGGACGAATGACACATGGTTACAATGCATGTGTTCGTTGTGACAGGAATCCGCTGTCATACGCAATACTTAGGAAGATCTGTTACATTGGACACCGTCATTTCCTTGCTAAGGACAAGCCGCATCCTAGAAAATACCGAAGACATGTGTTCAATGCAAATCATGAAAACCGTGATGCACCAAAGAGGCTCACCGCCGATGAGTTGCAAGTGGAATTAGAGAAGGTCAGGCATATTAGACCAGGAAACCATCCTGGTAATGGTAGCGGGAAAAGGAAGCGTGGCACAGTAGAAGAGAGATTATTGTTTACCCGTAGGTCCACTTTGTGTGACTTGGAGTATTGGAAAGATTTGGATCTGCGGCATAATCTTGATGTGATGCACATCGAGAAAAATATATGTGACAACATTATCGGCACACTTCTTAACATTGAAGGCAAGACGAAAGATACCTTAAAATCTAGGATTGGTTTGACACACCTGGGTATCAGAAAGGATTTGCACGTGCAAGATGAAGGTAAACCACGGGATATGGCACCAGTTGTGTACGTCTTGGGCAAGGTAAAAAGAAAATAATTCTGTGAGGTCCTGTCACGTGTGAGATTCCCACATGGATTTGCTTCCAACCCTGAAAGTAGAGTCAGTGCAGATGGAAACAAGGTACAAGGGTTGAAAACTCATGACTGCCACGTCCTACTTCAAAGGGTTTTACCTGTTATCCTTAGAGGATTGGGCCGCCCTGACTTATACAGAGCAATTGCAGAGTTGGGAGAATTCTTAAGGGAACTCTGCAGTAGAAATATCAGGATAGATGCTTTGGAGCGTCTTAGAGACAAGATACCAACTATCCTATGCGACCTTGAGAAGATATATCCTCCGGCCTTCTTTGATGTGATGGTGCATTTGGATGTTCATCTACCTGATGAGGCACTACTTAGAGGTCCAGTACAGTATGGCTGGATGTACCCTATTGAAAGGCGGCTAGGCACTTTCAAGGGCTATGTTAGGAATAGAGCTAAACCCGAGGGTTCCATTGCAGAGGCCTACATTGCTACAGAAGCGTTGACATTCTGCTCAAAATACATTGAAACAGCTGATCAGCTTAGCAAAGAGGTGGGTGAAGACAATCCCGGGCTCAAAGTCTTCGATTATTCTGTTCAACTTATAGGGAAGAGTCGACAAGAGGACAAACCTAAAGATTGGACAAAATGGTTTGGTATGTGTTGAATAACTGTCCTGAGATACTACCTTATATCAAGTAAGTGCAGTACTGCAGCTTATACATCGTATTCTACTAAACTTGCAGCACATTCTTATATATTTAAATGTTTGACGTGATCACTATGTTGTGCAGCATGTACAAAGAGGATTTACTGCTGCAAAATCCAAGAAACATTGACAAATTGGTTATGGCAGGATTTGGGAAATTGTTCAAGAACCATGTAAGCTTTTGAAGTGCACTGTCAGTTTTTTTAATATATTGAGTACATAAGATGATCAGCTTGTCTATTTTCTAACCATAGGTTAAGAATATGCAGGTGGATGGGCAGGCAGTTGATGATGCCCTTTACTCACTAGCAACGGGTCCTGATACTCGGGTAACACATTATGAATATTGCATTGTTGGAGATGTGCGCTACAACACCCTTGCACGAGACGAAGGCAGGAAGACACAAAACAGTGCCATCATGAGCATGGATACGTATGACAAAGAGACAACTGAAATGTATGCTAACATAATAGACATTGTTCATTTGCAGTATATCTCCAGTTTCGAGGATCATCGGTGTGTGGTTTTGTTGTGCTGTCATTGGTATAACCTGTTTTCCAGGATCACAAAACCCAGAGCTGATGATTATTTCAAATCCATCAATGTGAAGGCAGCGTACCAGACCAACGAGCCTTTTATTTTGGCAAATCAAGCAACACAGATATTTTTCTTGGAAGACACATTTGCACGTAGCTATGACTGGAGAGTATTGCAAAGGTTTGAGCAGAGGAATTCGTTTAATGAAGTTGCACAACAAGATGATGCTTACACTGCTCCTGATGTACAAGATAACACAGATGTTCCTAATATCTTTGAGAACCATCACGGCAATGACGCCGGCGAAAAGATTGCATGTCGTGCTGTGGACATACAAGAGTTGATCAAGAAGAAGCCAACGTTCGAGGAGGTTGAGGACGAAGAAGAAGATGACACCGTGGGGAATTACGATTCAGACTGATACACATGGCGAAGATGTTGACGTTGCTGCTGCGGGTGATGATTACATTGCTTTTGTCGTATTTGCCTGTAAAAAGACGTTTTTTTATCTACTATGTTTAATTGTGTTTGCTATGACAACTGAAACCTGATGAACATGTTGTTTAGTATTTTGTTGTGAGAACTTCACTGGTTATGTATGCTGATTTGTGTTTCCGTTAATAGAAATCATTAGATGTTCACAACACTACGCCCAGCTTGCTACACAGGTTTCATTCATAACTAGTTTCAGCAAAGTGCTCATGTCGTAGCCACTGAATACATCACGAGTGCTACATACACTGCAAATAAAGAGACAATCATCCTATAGAGCACATCGATTTTGCCCATTATCTTCACAAGCTCTTTCATCTCCTCATTGTTGTCAAGGCCGTTCAGCAGCTGTTGCTTGGCCATGATCAGAGGAACTGCGTCTTTAACCTTCTGCTCCGCATCTTCCTCTCCTGTCGTTCCTTCAGTTACTTGTCCAACACCCCAACCTGCTGGTATTGGGATTCCTCGGCTAACCAAATAATCAGCATAGTTGCATTCCGCCACATCAGCAACTTCCCAGAAATACAAATCACACGAATCTTCCCTTTTCTTCACGAATCAAATTGGAAGATCATCAACCAAACTATTAAAAAAATCAGCAACTGAAAGCAGCAGAACAACACTTAAACATATTATTACCCCATGATTCGGGCATTTGTAGAAGACTCGGCCAGGGTTGCGGATTGTGGTTGAGATGCGATGGATGACTCTGCGTGATTTGCAGCAGTGGCACCACACCAACGGCAGCGGGTTGCGATGAGAAATCGGTTGCGGTGCGCGTGCCGGCGGGGGTGTGATGAGACGCACATGCGATGGTACAGGTGGCGACTTGGCGCATATCTAGTTGTTGCCTGCGGAAGAGTAGGTGGATGAGCAGCCAGCAGACATGGTTGCTACGGCCAGAGCTTCTGATGCTAGGCAGAGTAAGTAGAGAAGAGGAGAAGCAAACGTTGGATATGTCAGTTTCATTACTTGCAGAGTAGCATAGCACCATATATAGTCATAGTCTAGGTTTGGATTCGAACCAGCTACAGGAGCATGTCTTTCTTTTTTCTAAAACTCGGCAACGTCTCTTTACTGGTACACTAGCTTGTTCTGTACGCCTTCCCAAGTCTTTGATATTCTTTCTCTTTTTTTTGCGAGGAAGGAAGGGGGACAAATTTGAGAGTTCCTCGGACTCGAACCCAAGACCTCTCGGTTGAAAACCAAGGGTGCTAGTCACTTATGTGGCGAGCGTTCCCTGTGAGGAGGACGGCAGACGAACGCATTTTCCTCGCAGTTTTCTTCCTATATATAAAAAAGTATGCTACTTGGTGTCCGCTTAGTCAAAAAACGATTGTGCCAACCTTGACCGCTCGATTGACATTCAACGTTTGTCGCGTTTCTTCAGTCTCTTCTTCCTCGAGCCGCCAAAGCCAAACCAGCGCCGGCGGGACCGCCTGCTCCCGCCTCCCATGGCTGGCTGTGATCTTCCCCGGCTCCTATTCGTCCCCGTATGAGGGCTCACCATCCTCCTCCGCGCTCGCCGCGGTGCCGCCCTCCGGTGTTGTCAACGTGGTCAACCACCAAGAGGAATAAGGAGATGACTGTACATGGTGAGGATGACAGTAGGGACCCAGCAGCGCGCAGTAATTTTGTTTTTTCGGGTCGGAGAAGGGTATCAACTGGGTTTTGCGGGACCCGTGGCCCGTCTAGCCCAGCCTTTTATTTCATATGTTTAGCACATGACCAGCCTAGTTTGTTTTTTTCCTTTCTGAAAAATGGCTAGCCAGCTATTTTGTTTTTTGCAGAATAACCAACATAGACCTACTTGCTTTTCTACGCCCTGCTGGGCCGGAAATCTTTCAAGACGAGGAGGGATGCATTTTGCCCAGAAAATGGGCTATAAGTAATAAGAAATGGGCTATAAGTAATAAGAAATGGGCTATAAGTAATAATAAATGGGCTATAAGTAATAATAAATGGGCTGTAAAATGAAAAAAAATACAGCAAACAGGCAATTAGTTCCCAAATACTGTTTTCTTTCGGATTTTGATATTTTAAATTTCATTGTTTTTGCGCGGGTAAAATTTCATTGAATTTAAATTAAGGTATATTTATATTTAAAATTAATTTGAATCCGGCTAGAAATTTTGGGCTGTATGCTGTTTGGGACAGATTTGGAGGCTGACTTGTGGGTCTACTAGGTTGACGTGTACTTTGGCTTTGTCAACTTAGTCCATAAACGATTCTAGCAGCAGTGACCATTGGATGTTAATCCAATGGCCGTGCTACTTCTTCAATATCTGATCTTCTTGCTCCAGCCGCCCAAACCAGCTCCGGTGGGACTGCCTGCTCCCGCCTCCCGTGGCCGGCTGTGCTGCCGCACAGGCTACACCGCCCCACCCTACTTCATTGCTGGCCAGGCCATTCCTCTACTCACCCACACCTCCTGTTATTTTCCGGCGACGGCAGCCGGACCAGTAAACCCTCGTACTCCCCACCACCTGGGCAACCATTGCCGAGTCTTCCCCGGCTCCGTGTCGTTCCCTTCCTAGGCCTCGCCATCGTCCACCGCCATGGTGCTCTCGGGGTGGCCTGGTCAACGTGGTCAACGAACGACATCCATCGGCTGTGGACTGTACACGCAAAATAATGATTCCTCCACCTGACAGCTGGGACCCACCGAAAGGGCCTCTGTATTTCGTGAATAAAACATTCCCCCCGCTGACATGTCGGACCCACCAGCTATATCTTCGCACGCAAGGAAGTGCCTCCTTATTATGCACAAAAAAAATGAATACCCACCCTGCTAGATGGGACCCACCATAGTGGGAGGATGACTTGTGGGCCAACTAAGTTGACGGGGACGGAGGGCTTTGTAACCTTAGTCAATATGAACGATTCTAGCTCCAGTAACCATACGATGACCATCCAACGGCCATAGTGCTTCTTCAACCTCTGGTCTTCTTGCTCCAGCCGCCCAAAGCAGCGCCGATCGTGCCGCGTGCTCCTGCCTCTCGTGGCCGGCTGTGATGCCGCGGAGGCTTCACCGCCCCCAACTACTCCCACCGCTGGCCCAGGGTATCCCTCCACTCACCCACACCCCCAGTTATTCTGCGGCGACGTCAGCCTCACGCCGCAGCCGAACCAGTGAACCCTCGTACTCCTCTCCGCACGGGCTACCACTGTTGCGTCTTCCCCGGCTCGGCGTCATCCCCTTCCTAGGTCTCGCCGTCGTCCAGACCACCGCCCTGGTGCTCTCGGTGCAGCGTGGTCAACGCGGTCAACGACCGACTTCCATCGGAAGAGTACTGTACGTGGAGAGGCTGACAGCTGGGTCCAGATGGCCGCAAGGAAGTGCCTCCTTATTACGCGCAAAATAATTATTCCTCCACCTGACAGCAGGGACCCACCGGACGGGCCACCTTATTTCGTGAAAAAAACGTTTCCCCCCTGACTGCTGGGACCCACCGGACGGGCCAGCGTATTTCACGAAAAAACGTTCCCCGCGCTGTCAGCTCGGACCCACCAGAAGTGCCTCCTTATTACGCACAAAAAAATGAATACTCCCCTTGCTAGCTGGGACCCACCATGGTGGGAGGCTGACTTGTGGGCCTACTAAGTTGACTAGGACGGGGGCCTTTGTCAACTTTAGTCAATATGAATGATTCTAACTCCAGTGATCGTACGATGTCCATCCATCGGCCGTAGTGCTTCTTCAACCTCTGGTCTTCTTGCTCTAGCCGCCCAAAGCAGCGCCGGTCGTGCCGCATGCTCCTGCCTCCTGTGGCCGGCTGTGCTGCCGCGAAGGCCTCACCGCCCCCTACTATTCCCACTGCTGGCCAGGCCCTGCGGCGACGGCAGCCTCACACCGCAGCCGAACCAGTGAACCCTCGTACTCCTCTCCGCGCGGGCTTCCACTGCCGCGTCTTCCCCGGCTCCCCGTCGTCCCCTTCCTAGGCCTCACCGTTGTCCATCGCCCTGGTGCTCTCGGCGCAGCATAGTCAATGTGGTTAAGGAACGACTTCCATCGGACGTGGAATGTACATGGAGAGGCTGACAGCTGGGTCCACGGCCACAGCAAGGAAGTGCCTCCTTATTACGCGGAAAATAATGATTCCTCCACCAGACAGCTGGGACCCATCGGACAGGCCACTGTATTTCGCGAAAAAAACGTTTCCCCCTGATCGCTGACCGCTGGGACCCACCAGTGACACCTTCGCACACAAGGAAGTGCATCCGGGTAAAAAAAAGATTCGCCCCCCTGACTGCTGGGACCCACCGGCTACATCTTCGCACGCAAGGAAGTGCGTCCGGGCAAAAAAAAACCAAAACAATTCGCCCCCATGACTGGTGGGACCCACCAGCTACATCTTCGCACACAAGGAAGTGCCTGGCAGTCGGGACCCACCTGGTCGAAGCGTACGTAGCGTTGTCATTCTGGTCGCGAACGTGTACGTACATATGTACTGGTGGATGTAGAGGCGCGCACGTGTCATAGTAGAGGCGCGCACGTAGAATGTACATGTACGTACAGCGACGAGGGTGCAAGAAAGAAAATACGGCCACGTACGTACATACGGGTAGGGTCTCTAACGCCTATCACGCATACGTGCATGGCTGGGTCAGAACGGAGAACAGCGTCGTCGTCGTGTTCATGGGGAGCCAACCGGATGGGTCGGAACGGAATGCGTGGTCGTGTTCATCGGGAGGGCTTAGACGGAACAGGCGATGGAAATGAGGCCTGGCGTACCGCACAACGGAGGAAACGGCCTTGTGTTCGACCGGCCATGTTCGAAACAGGGTCCTGTTGATCGGGAGGGGCCTGGCGTACCGCAAAACGGAGGAAACGGACATCCTACGGTAGAAATGGGGGTCCTATTGATCGGGAGGGGTGTGGCGTACCGCAAAACGGACAAAACTAACCTCCTACGGTCGAAACGGGGGTCCTGTTGATCGAGAGGGGTGTGGCGTACCGCAAAACGGACGAAATGGACCTCCTACGGTCGAAACGGGGGTCCTGTTGATTGGGAGGGGTGTGGCGTACCGCAAAACGGATGAAACAGACCTCCTACGGTCGAAACGGGAGCCCTGTTCATCGGGAGGGGTGTGGCGTACCGCAAAACGGGACTCCACGAGATAATGTTCATCTCCACCGCTGACCTCCTCCAGCCTCCACGGGCTACCGTCGATCTCCTCCAGCCTCCACGGGCTCCTGTTCATCCAGCCTCCACCACGCGCTACTCCACCGGCTACTGTTCAACCACCCCTCCACGGGCACCCCCCACCGTCTACTGTTCATCCAGCCCTCCACACCACGGGGTCCTATTCAACCACCCCTCCACGGCCACCCCTCCACCGTCTACTGTTCATCCAGCCCTCCACACCACGGGTTCCTGTTCATACAGAGGCAACGCCACCGCTCACTGTTCA
>NC_041389.1:415887617-415912108 GCF_002162155.2 Triticum dicoccoides | reverse complement strand
ATCCCAGATGCAGCATCGATCGGCTTCAGTTAGCAGCAGTAGCGAAGGAATCGCTCCATCGGGTTCAGATAACAACCATCGATCGATCACTCGGGTTCAGTAACGCGTAGCCTACAGTGCAGTCGCTCGGGTTCAGTTAGAGCCCAACGCCTCGCTCGGCTTCAGTTAGAGCCAACGCCTCTCACACACGCGCGTACGTACGAGAGAAACGCACATCGCTCCGCCCCCGACCTCCCACCGTAACCGGCAACTCCCCGAAATTCCCCCCGCCCTCGCTTCTACCATGGTTTTTTCCATCATGGACGGCCCAAAGAATGTCATGCAGCTGCGTCTCCGGCCCGCCCAGGAAGAAAAGCCCATTTTCTGTCATGATTTTTTGTCATAGAAGTAGGAGCCCACCACATCTATGATGATACCGGGTTTTGTCACAATTATCGTCATAGAAGTGTCATATGTATGACAGAAAAAAAAATCGTTCGGCCCAAAATTTCACGGATGTGTCTTTTTTTTGTAGTGTTCGGATGGGTCCTTGAGTGCGTCGGAGATGGATTCGCTCCCGACGGCCACCTCCCCGCGACCTGCGGATGACACCGAGGTGTTGTCCCAAAGAATATCAGAGCGGGGGGTGATGCTTTCGGAGACGCCCCAAGGCAAAATCCCAGACGCTGGGCACATGGGGGGTAAAATCCCCATGGATTATGTTGACAAGAGCTGCAGCAAGTCTGGCTCTCCGCCGATTACTACACCGGAGCCTTTACAGGTTCCGGATTCAAGCGAGCAGCCCCTCGCTAAGGAGGGCGAGCAGGCCGTGCCGATGACCTCCGTCCAATCGGAGGTGTCGGTTAATTTGCTGGAAGTGCTTCATAGCTTCCATTGATGAAGAACACCGTACTCTCATGGGTATGGTGATTGAGAAGGTCCGGTCCGCCAAAAGCGGATTGACCGAAGCCTGCACCAGCCTTCTAACAGTCTTTGAGGTAAGTAAAAAGCGTGAGAAAATATCACCCAATAGACAGTAGCCCTTGATACTCTATTTGGTGTTCGGAAAGAAAAAGCCAAACGGAGGGTCAATTATTAATCCGTAGGAGTCTGATAGTTGTTGTCTATGGTAATGAGCAACCTCTGCTGCTAACTGCCGCTGCTCGCACAGCTGAGTTTGCCGGACTCAGGCAGGACCTGGGGCAAGCCACAGAGGAGCTAGGCCTCGTGAAGAGGCAGCTCGAGGAGAACAAAGGTAAGTGATATCCCGTTCGTTTGTCGTATAAGGAAGAAAAATTGGTGATGCTAACAAGAAGCATCATGATTTTTAATAGGGGCGGCAACTGAAGTGGCAACCCTGAAGAAAGCGTTGTCCGCAGCCGAAGCCAAGGCAGCCATAGAGCACACCGAGCGTGAGAAACAAGATGCTCAGGTGGGGGAGGTACAACAAGAGCTCCAGGAGTTCGGCAAGAAGTTCGAGTCCTTGGAGCATGACTTCAAGACGCAAGTGTCTGAGCTTGCCAAAACCCTCGAGAGAGCGAAAGATGCTAAGGCCGATGCCCAAAAGGCCCTCCAGGAAATCCAAGCGGCCAAGAAGATAGCAGCGGGTAAGGCATTTATTATGCAAAGCAAGCATGTGGAGGAGACATTTCTTTTTCTCACCTGTGTTCGGAGCTCTCTAGGGGCATTCGCAGATCTGCCATGCAGCATATCAGATGCTGCGGAGTTCTACCGTGCCGAAGAGGGGAGCTCGATGGAGAAGCTGTTCTGGTCCCAGTATACTGGAGCCGAACACCCAATGTCTCTGAGTGACCAACTGAAGCAGTTGGTTGAACTCCATCGGGCGGCCGAATTGGCCACGAAGGACCTCATAGTCCGGATGTGGCCTGGTGAGCCCCTGCCCGATAGCTACTTCGGCCTTATAAAGCGGATGGTAAGTGCCTGCCCACGGCTTGAGGTTATCAAGCAGTCCGTCTGTATTGAGGGTGCCCACCGGGCCTTTGCCCGTGCGAAGGTGCATTGGGCCAGATTGGACGCTGAGAAGTTGGTGAAGGAAGGACCCCCAGAGGGTAAGGAGCACCGCTGCCCCGAGAAATATTATGATGGCATCATGAAAGGCACTCGCCTTGTGGCCGATGAATGCCCCAAGAATGTAATCTTTGAGTAAATGAACTCGTGTCATCTTTGTAATATAAGGACGAGTTTGTGTACGCTATATAACACTTTGTTGATTTAAAATGTTACCTTCTGTGCGACCATTTATAAAATTCTGAGAGTAGGCCAGTCGTCAGCTTCCGCCCCCGTGTAGCTAGTACTGGGGTGTTCGTGGAAAACCCAAACACTCTTTATCCAAGTTCTTGGTCCTTTAAGGAGGTGTTCGGCGCAGGGAACGAGGTAATCGGACTATACGGCTTTATAACTCTCACTTGGCCATAGAAGTCTTAATTTTAAATTTTGGCGAAGCCCCTAGTATTCGGAAGGCCGATATGGGGTGCTATACACGCCTAACTCGAACAAGGCCGATTCCTCGCCTTAGGAGGAAAAAAATCTTTAAAGATTTAGTAACTCTCGAACAACGACCAGCTCTCACCGCGTCATGACAGTCAGTTTTCGACTTTCTCTACTGAGGTGCTCGTCCGGAAGAACCGGGACACAATCGCAGTAGTTCTCCCTGCGCTACCTTTGCCGATATAACGGAACGTAAGGTACAAAAACAAGGGAGCCGGGCTAACCCAACTATTGATCCAAGACATGATTCGGAGCTGATGCATATAATGATATAAGTTCGGGGTGCCGCACTGTCGAAAGTGTTCGAACCTTTATTGCCATATTATGGGGCTCAATGGAAAGCCCCTGGCGAACAGATCGTACCAAAGTGTACGGATCCAACATTAAATAAATATTCAAGGGAAAATATGAAGATAGTAATAATAAGCTGACGTTGTATACTATTTCCCATTTATTTGGATAATACGGCGAAGCGTACGTGTACAATTAATGCATTAAGCAAAGAAAAATGGGACTATTTGACATGTACTATCCAAGGGCAGGCTGCATGCAGGTATGTAAAAACAGGTATAACGATCATTGAAAGAGACCACCTGGGTATTCCCTTGTGTGCAAAGCCTCTTGCCTCCTTGGTGTTCCCCTTCAGTGATGAGTCCGACAATCTGGTTCTCTGAAGGGGCTTCCCGAAAGTACGGTCCTGAAAAGGAAGAAAGTTGAAGGATGTGCGGGCCTCGTGGGGGCTGAACCGCACTTTGAACTGCATCGTCGACTTGCCTCCGCATATGCCCATGGTATTTTGAGTGCGCTGTTGTGTACGCGTGGCACAAATGCCTCCTCCATGGGGCTATTGCGGAGGCCGAATTGCTAATCGAGCTCTTGGCGCGCCTCACCATCCTGCTGCGGGGTGCTCCGGATTCGCTTGACGGTGTTCGGGGTTGTTGTTGCCAAATGGGATGTCTGTCGAAGGATGTTGCTTTGTACTTCGGGCGCAAGAGCCGCAGTATGCTCTTCCGTATGGAGGGAGCGGTCTGTGTTTCCGTTGACTATTATAACCCCACGGGGTCCTGGCATTTCGAGCTTGAGGTATGCATAGTGTGGTACCGCATTGAATCGAGTGAACGCAGTTCGTCCCAATAGTGGATGCTAGCCACTACGGAAAGGGACAATGTCAAAGATTAACTCCTCGCTTCAGAAATTATCCAGAGATCCGAAGACCACTTCCAGTGTTATTGAGCCCGTACAGCGGGCCTCTAACCCTGGAATTACACCTATAAAGGTGGTTTTGGTTGGCTTGATCCGTGAGGGATCGATGCCCATTTTGCGCACTGTGTCCTGATAAAGCAGGTTCAGGCTACTACCGCCATCCATGAGGACTCGCGTGAGATGGAACCCGTCGATGATTGGGTCAAGGACCAATGCGGCTGAGCCGCCATGATGGATGCTAGTAGCATGGTCCCTATGATCAAAAGTGATCGGGCAGGATGACCGTGGGTTGAACTTTGGGGCGACTCGCTCCATTGCATAAACGTCCCTAAGTGCATGCTTTCGCTCCCGTTTGGGGATGTGGGTAGCATAGATCATGTTTACCGTTTTTACCTGAGGGTGGGTGGGAATTGCTTCTGTCCCCGAGTGTTCAGATGCCGGGGCTCCTCGTCATCATCATTGTGCAGCCCCTTGTCCTTGTTCTCGGCATTTATCTTGCCGGCATGTTTGAACACCCAACAATATCTATTAGTGTGATTGGCTGGTTTATCGGGGGTTCCGTGAATCTGGCACGAGCAGTCGAGTATGCGGTCCAGACTGGAAGATCCCGGATTGTTTCTTTTCAACGACGTCTTCCGCTGACCAGATTTGGAGTTGCTGAATCCGGCATTGATTGCCGTATCTTCGGCATTATCGCCATTGTTCCGACGCTTATGTCTATTGTGCCGTGGCTTTCCGTTACTTTCTCGGACATCTGAAGTGCCGGAGTTTCTTGGCGCGGTGTTACTGTGAGCCAGCCAGCTGTCCTCGCCCGTGCAAAAGCGGGTCATTAGTGTCGTGAGGGCCGCCATGGACTTCGGTTTTTCTTTGCCGAGGTGTCGGGCAAGCTACTCGTCACGGATATTATGCTTAAAGGACGCCAGGGCCTCGGTGTCCGGACAGTCGACAATTTGGTTCTTTTTAGTTAGGAACCGAGTCCAGAATTTCCTGGCTGACTCTTCAGGCTGTTGGGTAATGTGACTTAAGTCATCAGCATCCGGTGGTCGCACGTAGGTGCCCTGGAAATTATCGAGGAATGCGTCCTCAAGATTTTCCCAACTACCAATGGAGTTTGCTGGCAGGCTATTCAGCCAATGTCTCGCTGGGCCTTTAAGCTTGAGGGGGAGATACTTGATGGCATGTAGGTCATCACCGCGAGCCATGTGAATGTGGAGAAGGAAATCTTCGATCCACACCGCGGGGTCTGTTGTGCCATCTATGACTCGATGTTGACAGGTTTAAACCCTTCTGGGAATCCATGTTCCATTACTTCATTAGTGAAGCAGAGGGGGTGTGCAGCGCCTCTGTGTCGGGTTATGTCATGATGCAGTCCGGCTAGGTCTGGTCGGTAATGTTCAGGCCGGCCAGATTTATTACTAGTGTATCCGGCATGATGATCATCGTCATGTGTTGTGGCGCGCCCTCGTGATCCGTAGATCGATCTTGGTTGTCCTGCGTTGTTTTCCAATGTGTCTCGCAGGTCCTGCGTATTGCCCTGGGCCGTAGTGAACCGGCATGGGGATGCGGGCTGGTACATCATTTTATCCCGGCCACAAGGTGGCCGGTCAGCCTCATCTTGTGCTGGTAGTTCAGGCTCTTCGGCCTCTTCTTCTAGCGATTTGTGCTTTGGGTATCCCCTGATGGGGGGCTCGATTTTGTATTCCTCGGCCGCCGGGACCTCGGTCCATCTGTCTGCGAGCAGATCTTGATCAACTTGGAGCTGTTGCTGCTTCTTTTTCAGGCTTCTTGCAGTGGCTATAAGCCGGCACTTGAAGCGCTCCTGCTCTATGGTATCCTTCGGTACGCCGAATCCGTTGTCACCGAGGCTCATCTCGTCTTTGGAGGGAGGCATATAGTTATCGTCCTCCAAGTATCCGTCCATCACCTGTTCATCTGGGCTGTCCTGCCCGTGTTCTTGTTCGGCCTGCTCGAAGGTAGGCTGGTCAGGATTGTATTCCTCTTCGGTGCCATCTGGATTATTTTCTTCTCCAGTGTTGGTGTTGCTATGGCGGGGCTTGGAGCGGCGCCAATGACGCCCATGCTTTGAGTTCTTCCCTGAGGGGTTATCTCATGTTGCCTCATCGCCATTGTTTTCTTTGGGAGTATCCACCATATATATATATATATATATATATATATATATATATATCATATGAAGAGGTGGCAGACCGGAGCCCTGTGGGCGGTGGTTCCTGTTCTTCTCCCGCATCATCGTCTATACCGTCAATGTCTTCGGAGTCGAAGTTCAGCACGTCGGTCAGATCATCGACCGTGGCTATGAAGTGGGTGGTGGGTGGGTGACGAATTTCTTCGTCGCCTGCTTCCCACTCGAGCTGAACATAGTTCGGCCAGGAATCCCCTGACAGAGAGAGAGACCTTAATGAATTTAGCACATCGCCAAAGAGGGAGTGCTGGAAGAAATCCGCGGCGGTGAATTCCTTGACTGGAGCCCAATCAGATTCGATGGGCATGGATGCACGTGGTCCGGAACCTACGACCGAAGATAGGTCCGAGGGTCCGGAGACACAGATATCCTTAGAAGCGGAGTCTGTGTTCGGCTCCAACGCCGATAGGTGTGCGGCCTCAGTGGCGGGGTCCATCCACCCGTCCTCAGATGGCATGATCTGCTCTAGATCCAAGTCCGGAGCCATGGCAGGCGCGATATCCCGAATACTGTGCGATGGCAGATCTAAGTCATGCACCTGGCGATCGTTCGGCGCTCCTGACATGGGCTCGAATCCGTCGAAGATCAAGTCTCCGCGGATGTCGGAAATGTAGTTTAGGTTCCCGAACCTGACCTGATGGCCAAGAGCGTAGCTGTCGATCTGCTCTAGATGGCCAAGCCAGTTGGCCCACAGTGCGAAGCCGCCGAACACGAAGATCTGTCCGAGGAGAAAAGTCTCACCCTAGACGGTGTTGTTGAAGGTTGGAGAAGCCATCGAGCCTTACAGTGACGACACAAAGGAACTCTCAATGAAAGCACCAATGTCGGTGTCAAAACCGACGGATCTCGGGTAGGGGGTCCCGAACTGTGCGTCTAACACTAATGGTAACAGGAGACTGAGGACACGATGTTTACCCAGGTTCGGGCTCTCTCGATGGAGGTAATACCCTACTTCCTGCTTGATTGATCTTGATGATATGAGTATTACAAGAGTTGAAATACCACGAGATCGAAGAGGCTAAACCCTAGAAGCTAGCCTATGGTATGATTGTCGTTGTGTCCTACGGACTAAACCCTCCGGTTTATATAGACACCGGAGGGGGCTAGGGTTACACAGAGTCGGTTACAAAGAAGGAGATCTATCATCCGAATCGCCAAGCTTTCCTTCCACGCCAAGGAGAGTCCCATCCAGACACGCGACATAGTCTTGAATCTTGTATCTTCATATTCCAACAGTCCGGCCAAAGTACATAGTCCGGCAGTCCGGATACCTCCTTATCCAAGAATCCCTCACCCACCCGGAGGGGGAAATCATCGTCATCATAATCACCAACAACCCCCTCCCCATATTGGGGAGGGAAATCTCCATCAACATGTTCTACAACACCATCTCCTCTCAAAGCCTAGTTCATCTCTTGTGTTCAATCTTTGTACCAGAACTATAGATTAGTGCTTCTGGGTGACTAGTAGTGTTGATTACATCCTGTAGTTGATTACTATATGGTTTATTTGGTGGAAGAATATATGTTCAGATCCATTAGGCTATTTAATACTCCTCTTATCATGATTATGATTATCATTTATGAGTAGTTACTTTTGTTCTTGAGGTCACGGGAAAAATCTTGTTGCAGGTAATCATGTGAACTTGATATGTGTTCGATATTTTGATGATACATATGTTGTGATTCCCTTAGTGGTGTCATGTGAACGTCGACTACATGACACTTCACCATACTTGGGCCTAAGAGAATGCATTGTGGAGTAGTTATTAGATGATGGGTTGCGAGAGTGACAGAAGCTTAAACCCTAGTTTGTGCACTACTTCGTAAGGGGCTGATTTGGATCCAAAAGTTTAATGCTATGGTTAGATTTATTCTTAATACTTTTCTCGTAGTTGCGGATGCTTCCGAGGGGGTTAATCATAAGTAGGAGGTATGTTCAAGTAAGAACAATACCTAAGCACCGGTCCACCCACATATCAAATTATCAAAGTAGCAAACACGAACCAAACCAACATGAGGAAAGTGACTAGACGAAATTCCCGTGTAGCCTCAGGAACGCTTTGCGTATCATAAGAGACCATTTTGTCCTGTTATTTGCCTCAAAAGGATTGGGCTACCTTGTTGAACTTTTTTTACCTTTACTGTTACTTGCTCGTTACAGATTATCTTGCTATCAAACAACTTGTTACCTACAATTTCAGTGCTTGCAGACTTTACCTTGTTGAAAACCACTTGTCATTTCCTTTTGCTCCTCGTTGGGTTCGTCACTCTTACTTATCGAAAGGACTGCGATTGGTCCCCTATACTCGTTGGTCATCCAGGCCCTTTTCTAGCGCCATTGCCATGGAGCGAAGCGCTCGTGGTAAGTGGAAATCGGTAAGGAAAAATTATTAGTACGTGCTGAAATTTATTGTCACTTGTTACTATGGAGAACTATCCTTTGAGGGTTTTTTTCGGGGTATCTTCACCTCGACCGGAACCACAATTAGTTACCCTCAACCTACTGCACCTACTGAAAATATTGGTTATGAAATTCCTTCGGGTATGATAGAACAACTGCTAGCTAATCCTTATGCAGGAGATGGAACCGAACATCCTAATATGCACTTGATATATGTGGATGAAATTTCTGGATTATTTAAGCTTGTAGGCGTATCCGAAGATGAAGCTAAGAAGAAAATTTTCCCTTTATCTTTGAAGGGAAAAGCATTGGCATGGTATAGGCTATGCGATGATTGTAGCAACCAGACCCCAAACGGTCAAGTCTCTGTGCATCAGTGGCATCCCTGGATTGGTAATGCTGACACGCACAGTACTCGAGGAATTATAACAGAGTTTCAATCACACACTTATTACATCGAGTCCTCATAAAGAGTATTATTACATAAATAAATCATGGCTAAAGGCCATCTAAACTAGACAACAACGGAAGGCTTTGAAGGTAAATGAGTCCATCAACTCCAACGGCATAGATGAGTGCAAAACAACGACCTATCACCTTATTCATCGTTTGAGAAGTCTGCAACATAAGACGTTGTAGCCCAAAATGGGCCAGCACAAGGAATATGTTGGCATAGTTACACTATAAAGCAATGATAATGCAAAGACTATATCTACATGCAATATTTGGCTAGTGGAGGCTGTAAGTTTCATGATTTTGCACAAAGCTAGTTTTTTTCCTACAACAAAGAAATACATTTATTTAACTACTCCCATGCTGCCCATTATTTGAGAAGGTTCCTCCAACTCAAATCCCAATTAAAAGTATCATCATTAACCCATCATCATGATTAATTAAAGTAACATGTTGAGATCATATCAATAGATTCAAGTACTAGATACTCAAGACGTCCATAACCCGGGACACGGCTAACCATGATTAGTTTATACACTCTGCAGAGATTTGTGCACTTTTCCCCACAAGACTCGACCGCATCCATGATCGGATGATCGAGACATAGCCTTTCTGAAGCATTAACTCTCTACTCCGCGTAGACAGTACCACCTACAACCCTCTACATCTGCTAGTCTACCTCTTCAAGAGCTCACACAACTTACTCAACTATGCCAGAGCCCATAATGGCTTGTAGCTGCACACGGAAGTTTCTAGCATGAATAATCTTATGATCCCTTTGAGCCTGGGTGGCATACCATAGGATAATCACATAGGTACTCCGACATTTCCAAAAAAGACAACACTAGGTACTCCAGGTGCCTCAACCAATCCACCCAGATTTGTATTAAAGTTGCCACCTTAATGTTATCCATGATTAAATAACTCTCAAACTTCCATGTGTGAATCACGATCCAATCCCCGTCTACAAGCATCGCTAAGCAATAATAAGCATAACGTATATTCCCAGGGTGATCAAAAGGTATTAGGTTCCTACCTCAAACACTACAATCAAAACCACATGCTCCCAATCATACCAATGCAAATATTTGTGGGGCAGACTAATGCATTGGAAAAACTCGGTATAGAAGAGTATGATCATAGTGTAACTTGCCTTGCTGACGATCTACAAACTCTAGAGATTCGTAGTAACAAGCTTCACACTCCGGGTAATCTAGCGTAGAAAAACAATAGCATACATAAGCAATTACTCAAACGAAGCACGAGAAAACTCGAGAAAAGATCCAAATCAAACACGAAACAAGCAATGGATTAAACTAAAAAGATTCAAAACCTAACAGCATTATTAACATGTGAATTAGATCTTAACATTAGGTACATGTGATTAGCTACAATTTGCAAAAAGATTCAACTCAAACGGAGCAACGAAACTCAAAATACGAACGAAACAAGGTCGTTTACTAATCTATACTAAAGTCAAATTTTACAATACCAAAATCATGTTAAAGTTGACTAACTGAAAAGAGGGCTTTGAGATGAAGATCTCGGCGCTGGTTTCATCTAACTTGGATAAACGCATAAAAAGTTATACGAGTTTAAAGATCAGGGGTTGAATCACGATAAAAATAATCGCAGATAAATCCCTGGTGAAATTAAAATAAAAAGAAAAGACTAACGAACGGGCGTTCGCTGTCTGAACCTAACCGGTGAACAACGTTCGTTAAAATAAATGAACGGACGAACGTCCGCTAAATAAATAAACCGACGAAAGCTGAATTGATCTAATGAAAAAAAACAGATCTAGGGTTTTCTTAAAAAAACGACAGTTTATATACCAAAACCGGAAAAAACGGCCGATGGTGGCGGCTTCCGGCGAGATTTGTGGCGGCGACGGCATCGGGCGGCTGCAGGGCGGCGGCGGGTGGCTCCAGCGGCGATGGGTGGCGGTGGGCGCGGTGCAGCGTCGGCTGCGAGCGGCGCGCCAGGCGGCGGCGATGCAGCGGCGCAGGCGAGGGCAGGCGGCGTCGACCGCGTCTTGGGGCTCCAAGGGGGCCCCGGGCGCGCTATTTAAGGGGGGCGGCGACGTTTGCCTGGGAAGGGGGCAGACAGAGAGCTGTCCGTCTCGGACTCCTCGGCGTCCATGTGTGGCGCAGCGCAGGCAAGGAAGGCGGCGGCGTGGGAGTGGGCCGGCTGAGCTCCGGCCTAGTCGGTGCGGGAGATTTTTTTTTAAAAAAAATTCGCCCAAAAGAAAAAAATCCTAATGAAATATAAAAGAAATTCTAAAAATGCCAAAAACAATTTTCACCGTCTAAATAGAATATTTAGAACAAAGTGAACATTTTTCTGGCCTAAAAATGCAATTTCGGAAAAAAACATATTTTTCTAATTCAAATAAAATACCAGAAAATCATAATTTGATTTTAAAATTCTTTCTCCAAAATTTATATGAATTTGAAGAAGTCATATTATCTTCCCTCATTTTTTAATATTGGAAATATTTGGAGAGAAAATAATAAAACCAAATTGATCCCTTTTCTTCAAATCTGAATAAAACTCAAATATGAATTTTGTGAAACCTCCAACTCTCTCCGTGGGTCCTTGAGTTGCTTAAGATTTCTAGGATCTCAACCAAAATGCAAGAATAAATATGATATGCATATGATGATCTATGTATAACATCCAAATTGAAAATTGGGATGTTACAATGATATTGGATCTTGGAGTTGGAATCGATTGAAATTGGAATTTCACCAAAAGAATTATGCTATGCATCTAGTTCATCGTGATCAGAATTATATATATAATTTTTGGCCCCATAAAGGAGAAAGTATCGCTCTAGCTTGGGAGGCTTAAGTCAATGTTATATTCATGCCCCAATCATGAGCTCTCAAGAGAAATTATTATTCAGAATTTTTAAGCTCGGCTTTCTCGTGAAGATAAATCCATGCTTGATACATCTTGTACTGGTTCCTTTATGAAGAAGACTATTGAATTCAGGTGGGATCTTTTATAAAGAATTAAATGCAACTCTGAAGATTGGGAACTCAAAGGAGGTAAAGAGTCAGGTATTAAGCTTAAGTATGATTGTGTTAAATCTTTTATGAATACCGATGCTTTTCAAAATTTAGCACTAAATATGGACTTGACTCTGAGATAGTAGCCTCCTTTTGTGCATCATTTGCTACTCATGTTGATCTCCCTAAGGAGAAGTGGTTTAAATACCACCCACTTATTAAAGAAGAAATTAGAGAACCGGTAATAGCTAAAGATGAAACTATTATCTATAATGTTGATCCAATTGTCCGTACTACTTATATTGAAAACCCACCTTTCCATGTTAGGATTAAGGAACATGCTAGAGTTTCAACTGTGGTCAGTAAAAGCTATATTAAATCATCCAAAGCTGCTGAACAAATCACGGTAGAACCTAGTGCTTCTATGGTTAAAGATCTCCTGGTAGAAAATATAGATGGGCATGTTATTTACTTCTGTGATGAAGCTGCTAGAATTGCCAAACCCGATAAAAGTGATAAGCATAGACCAGTTGTTGGCATGCGTGTTGTCTCAGTCAAAATAGGAGATCACTGTTATCATGGTTTCTGACCTAGGTGCTAGCATGAGTGCTATTCCTTTTACATTATATCAAGAGATTATGAATGATATAGCACCCGTTGAAATAGAAGACATAGATGTTACTCTTAAACTTGTTAATAGAGACACCATCACACCAGTTGGGTTGTTAGAGATGTTGAAGTCTTGTGTGGGAAAATAAAATATCCTACTTATTTTCTTGTCCTTGGTTCCCCGCAAGATGAGTTTTGTCCCATTATCTTTGGTAGACCTTTCTTGAACACCATTAATGCTAAAATATATTGTAAGAAACAAACCGTCGGTGTAAGTTTTGGTGATGAGTCTCATGAGGTTAATTTTTCCAAGTTTAGTTGAAAGCATCATAAGAAAGAGTTGCCTAGTAAGGATGAAATAATTGGTCTTGCTTCTATTGTCGTGCCTCCTACTGATCCATAGAACAATATTTGCTAGACCATGAAAATAATATGCATCTGCATGAAAGAATTGAAATAGATAAAAATTTCTTCGAACAACGACCTCTGCTTAAACACAATTTGCCTATTGAAACTCTAGGAGGTCCTCCTCCACCTAAAGGTGATCCTATCTTTGAATTAAAACAATTGTCAAACACTTTGAAATATGCTTATCTTGATGAGAAAAAGATATATCATGTTATTATTAGTGCTAACCTTTCAGAACATGAAGAAGAAAGAGTATTGAAGGTTCTCAAGAAGCACCGAGCTGCCATTGGATATACACTTGATGATTTAAAGGGCATTAGTCCCACTCTCTATCAGCACAAAATTAATATGGAACCTGATGCTAAACCCGTTGTTGATCAACAATGACGTTTAAATCCTAAAATGAAAGAAGTGGTAAGAACAAAAATACTAAAGCTTCTGGAAGCGGGTATAATCTATCCTGTAGCTGATAGTAGATGGGTAAGTCATGTTCACTGTGTCCCTAGAAAGGGAGGTATTAGCGTTGTTCCTAATGATAAGAATGAACTTATTCCACAAAGAATTGTCACTTGCTATAGAATGGTAATCGATTTTAGAAAATTAAATAAAGCTACTAGAAAAGATCATTACCCCTTGCCTTTTATTGATCAGATGCTAGAAAGATTGTCAAAGCACACACATTTTTGTTTCCTTGATGGATATCGAGGGAGTCCCGGACTAGGGGGTGTCCGGATAGCCGAACTACCATCATCGGCCGGACTCCAAGACTATGAAGATACAAGATTGAAGACTTCGTCCCGTGTCCGGATGGGACTTTCCTTGGCGTGGAAGGCAAGCTTGGCGATACGGATATGTAGATCTCCTACCATTGTAACCGACTCTGTGTAACCCTAGCCCTCTCCGGTGTCTATATGAACCGGATGGCTTTAGTCCATAGGACAAACAACAATCATACCATAGGCTAGCTTCTAGGGTTTAGCCTCCTTGATCTCGTGGTAGATCTACTCTTGTAACCCACATCATCAATATTAATCAAGCAGGACGTAGGGTTTTACCTCCATCAAGAGGGCCCAAACCTGGGTAAAACATTGTGTCCCTCGTCTCTTGTTACCATCCGCCTAGACGCACAGTTCGGGACCCCCTACTCGAGATCCGCCGGTTTTGACACCGACATTGGTGCTTTCATTGAGAGTTCCTCTGTGTCGTCACCGATAGGCTCGATGGCTTCTTCGATCATCAACGACGATGCAGTCCAGGGTGAGACCTTCCTCCCCGGACAGATCTCCGTATTCGGCGGCTTTGCACTGCGGGCCAATTCGCTTGGCCATCTAGAGCAGATCGAAAGCTACGCCCCTAGCCGTCAGGTCAGATTTGGAAGTTTGAACTTCACGGCTGACATCCGCGGGGACTTGATCTTCGATGGATTCGAGCCACAGCCGAGCGTGCCGCACTATCACGTCGGGCATGATTTAGCTCTGCCGCCGGACAGTACCCTGGAGGCCGCACTCGAGCCCGCTCCGATCCTCAATTCGGAGCCGGCTGCGCAGATCGAGAACGGATGCCTAGACACCGCCTCGGGGGCTACAACCTCTACGGTGATAGAGCCGAACACTGACTTTGTCCCTCATAAAGCTCGTGACTCCGAGGTGCCGGACTCCGAACCTCCCGCACCCGCCCTGATCGAATACGATTGGGCCCATCATGGAGTTCACCGCAGCGGACGTCTTTCAACACTCACCTTTCGGCGACATCTTGAGTTCGCTAAAATATCTCTCGTTATCAGGAGAGCCCTGGCCGGACTGCGGTCAGGACGGTTGGGATGCGGACGACGAAGAAATTCAAAGCCCACCCACCACCCACTTGGTAGCCGCTGTCGATGATTTAACCGACATGCTAGACTATGACTCCGAGGACATCGACGGTATGGACGACGATGCCGGAGACGACCAAGAACCAGCGCCCACCGGGCACTGGAAAGCCACCTCTTCATATGACATATACATGGTGGATATCCCAAAGGATGGGAACAGTGAAGGAATAGCGAAGGATGACCCCTCCAAGAAACAGCCCAAGCGCCGGCGTCAGCGGCGCCGCTCTAAATCCCGCCATAGCAAGAATGAGGATTCCAGCACCGGAGACAATAATACACCGGATAGCGCCGAAAACAACCCACTCCAGCAAGATCCAGCACAGGAGGAGGAGGACGCCAGCCCTCATGAGAGAGCGGTCGAAGAAGAGGTAGAGGACTATATGCCTCCCTCCGGAGACGAGGCAAGCCTCGACGACGACGAATTCGTCGTGCCTGAGGATCCCGTCGAACAGGAGTGTTTCAAACGCAGGCTTATGGCCACGACAAACAGCCTTAAGAAAAAGCAGCAGCAGCTTAGAACTGATCAAGATCTGCTAGCCGACAGATGGACCGAAGTCCTCGCGGCCGAAGAGCATGAACTCGAACGCCCCTCCAAAAGCTACCCCAAACGTAAGCTGCTCCCCCGATTAGAGGTGGAGGCATATAATCCCGCTTCACCAGGAGACAATACGGCTGATCGACCACCCCGTGGTTGCGACAGAGAGGCCTCAAGGCCCTTCACTAGACCCATACCCCGGCATCGCTCGAAAAGCACAAGGCCACAGGGGAACACTCCGGACCTGCGAGACATATTGATAAGGCAAGACAATCAAGATCGATCTTTGGATCACATGGGCGCCCCACGATACGTGACGACCACCGTCACCCCGGACACAATAAGTCCGGCCGGGCCGAACACAACAGACAAAGCTCTTCGGAGCTCCGTCGCGATATCGCCCAGTACAGAGGCGCCGCACACCCACTGTGCTTCACAGATGAGGTAATGGATCATCAAATCCCAGAAGGGTTTAAACCCATCAATATTGAATCCTACGGTGGCACAATAGACCCCGCGGTTTGGATCGAAGACTATCTCCTCCACATCCACATGGCCCACGGAGACGATCTCCACGCCATCAAATATCTCCCACTCAAACTTAAAGGACCAGCCCGGCACTGGCTTAACAGCTTGCCAGTAGAGTCAATCGGGAGTTGGGAGGACCTGGAAGCCGCATTCCTCGATAACTTCCAAGGCACGTACGTGCGACCACCAGATGCAGATGACCTAAGCCACATAATTCAGCAGCCAGATGAATCGGCCAGACAATTCTGGACACGGTTCTTAACCAAGAAAAACCAAATCATCGACTGTCCGGATGCCGAGGCCCTCGCGGCCTTCAAGCATAACATCCACGACGAGTGGCTTGCCCGGCACCTGGGACAGGAAAAGCCGAAATCCATGGCAGCCCTTACATCACTCATGACCCGCTTCTGTGCGGGTGAGGACAGCTGGCTAGCACACAGCAACAACCTCAACAAAAATTCTGGCAGTCCGGATATCAAGGACCGTAGTGGCAGGTCGCGTCGCAACAAAAACAAACGCCGCATTAACGGCGATAACAGTGAGGATACGGCAGTCAATGCCGGATTCAGAGGCTCTAAACCCGGTCAACGGAAAAAGCCATTCAAAAGAACAACTCAGGGTCCGTCCAATTTGGACCGAATTCTCGACTGCTTGTGCCAGATACATGGCACCCCAATAGGGACTGTTGGGTGTTCAAGCAGGCAGGCAAGTTAATTGCCGAAAATAGCGACAAGGGGCTACATAGCGACGACGAAGAAGATACCCGACCGCCGAACAATAGAGGACAGAAGGGTTTCCCCCCACAGGTGCGGACGGTGAACATGATATATGCCACGCACATACCCAAAAGGGAGCGGAAGCGTGCACTCAGGGATGTATACACGATGGAGCCAGTTGCCCCGAAGTTCAATCCATGGTCCTCTTACCCGATCACCTTTGACCGAAGGGACCACCCCACCAGCATTCGCCATGGTGGGTTCGCCGCATTGGTTCTAGACCCAATCGTCGATGGATTTCATCTCACCAGAGTCCTGATGGACGGCGGTAGCAGCCTAAACCTGCTTTATTAGGACATGGTGCGCAAAATGGGCATAGACCCCTCAAGGATTAAACCTACCAAGACGACCTTTAAAGGCGTCATACCAGGTGTAGAAGCCAATTGTACAGGCTCAGTTACACTGGAAGTGGTGTTCGGATCCCCGGATAACTTCCGAAGCGAGGAGTTAATCTTCGACATAGTCCCGTTCCGCAGCGGCTACCATGCCTTGCTCGGACGTACCGCGTTCGCAAAGTTCAACGCGGTGCCGCACTACGCATACCTCAAGCTCAAGATGCCAGGCCCTAGAGGAGTCATCACGGTCAACGGAAACACTGAATGCTCCCTCCGAACGGAGGAACATACAGCGGCTCTCGCGGTAGAAGTACAAAGCAGCCTTTTAAGGCAATTCTCAAGTCCGACTGCCAAGCGGCCGGACACAGCTAAGCGTGCCCGGAGTAACCAACAACACGACCACCTGGCATGTTCCGAGCACGCGTAGCAGTGCGGCCGCAACCCCAGCCCCTGTAAAACATTAAGACAGACCCTTCGCGTACTCCATTACGCTCTAAAGATACCATGGGCATGGGGCAAGGGGCTCGACCACGATAAGCCCAGACTGCGGCTCAACCGCACCAGGGGCTCTTAAGTGTGTCGTTTCTTTTTTCCTTTTATTTTTTACCTACAGGACTCCGTTCGTCAGAGGCCCTGTCCGGCAGCAGACATGCCGAACCCACGATGCAACAGCCAAGCAAGGAGAAAGGCTACAACGAAAACCCAGGTGGTCTCCATCATGAGCATTAAATCTGTTTTATGCATTATTCCGTAGCCTACCCCTGGAGGGCGACATGTTAAACAGTCCCATCCCTTGCTTACCGCACCACTTGTATCGTCCTGCACTTACAGCAGTTTTATTGAATAAAGCAATGCAGCACATTTTTGCTTCTAATTGCATTTCTTTCTTACACATATGTTCATCTATGACATGTTGCATCCGTACGTTTTGGTATGGCTAAATACACCAGGGGCTTATGGTTCCTGCGTTATGGTGTGATAAGTCCGAACACTTTCACAAGTGCGGCACCCCGAACTTATAGCATTATATGCATCGGCTCCGAATCATGTTCTTGGGTCAATAGTTGGGTTTGCCCGGCTCCCATGTTTTGGTACCTTACGTTTCGTTTTATCGACTAAGGTAGCACTGGGAGAACCACTACGATTGCGCCCCAGTTGAGCCGGGTTAACGCCTCAGTGGAGAAAGCTAAAACTGACCGTCATGATGAGGCGAGAGGTGGTCGCTGTTCGAGAGGTTCTTTGCGAGTCCCTAAAGACTTATGCCGCTTCGAGCGAGGAGCCGGATTCTGTCCGGCCAAGGCGTGGATAGCGCCCCAAATTCGGCCTTCCGAAAACTAGGGGCTTCACCGAAATTTAAAATTATAGAATTCTATGGCTAAGTGAGAGTGTTCAAGCATTATAAGTCCAGTTGCCTTGTTCGTTGTGTTGAGCGCCTCCCTAGATGGACCCAAAAATGGGAACAAGAGCGCTCGAGTTTATCCCGAACACCCCAGCACTCGTGGCATGGGGGCTGAAGCCGACGACTTGCCATCTCTCAGATTTGATAAGCAGCTGCACAGAAGGTAATATTTTAAATTAACAAGCGTTGCTTAGCGCATATGAACCAAGTTTTCAGTGCACAGGATAACAAAATGTGAGTCTACTCAAATATTACATCTTTGGAGCACTCACCCGCAATAGTGCGGGCGCCCTTCAGCACACTCCTATAATACATCTCGGGCGTGCGATGCTCCTTGCCCTCTGGTGGGGGGTCCGTCACAAGCTTCTGGGCATCCATCTTGCCCCAGTGCACCTTTGCGCGGGCAAGGGCCCGACGCGCACCTTCAATACAGGCGGAGTGCTTGATGACTTCAACCCACGGGCACGCATCCACCAGCCGCCGTACCAGGCCGAAGTAGCTCCCAGGCATGGCCTCCTTAGGCCACAGCCGAACTATGAGGCCCTTCATGGCCTGTTAGGCCGCCTTGTGGAGCTCGACCAGCTGCTTCAGCTGGTCGCTAAGGGGCACCGGATGTTCGGCCTCAGCATACTGAGACCAGAAGACCTTCTCCATCGAGCTCCCCTCCTCGGCCCGGTAGAATGCGGCAGCATCGGACACGCAGCGAGGAAGATCTGTGAACGCTCCTGGAGAGCTCCGAATTCGGGTAAGTGGCAGGTAATTAACACTCACATGCTTACTTTGCATGAAAAATGCCTTACCCGCTGCTATTTTCTTTACCGCCTCGATCTCCTGGAGGGCCTTGTAGGCTTCGGCCTTAGCGGCTTTGGCACTCTCAAGAGCCGTTGCAAGCTCAGACTCTCGAGTCTTCGAGTCACGCTCCAGGCTCTCGTGTTTTTTCACGAGATCCTGGAGCTCTTGCTGTACCTCCGCCACCCGCGCCTCCTGTTTCTCTCGCTCGGTGCGCTCCGCAGCCGCATTGCGTTCGGCCGCGGCCACCGCCTCCTTTAGGGTCGCCACCTCGTTAGTGGCCCCTGCAATACCCCAGTCATCCTTGTCATTTTTCTTGCAACCAAATCCTTTTCTGTAAGGTACAATTTTCATAAGGTATTACTCACCTTCTTTTTCCTCGAGCTGCTTCTTGGCATGGCCGAGCTCGTTCTCGGACCGCTCGAGGTTTTCCTTCAAAGTATTGACCTCCACAGTCAGTGCGGCAGAGTTCAGCAGCACAGCCTGCAGTCCCATATTGACATATTTTCATGACTCCTGCGTTTACCTTTCTAAAGATCCTCAGTCCGGCTTTTCTTTCCGAACCCCGAACCGAGCATCAGGGGCTACTGTCTATGCGGTACCATTTTACATATATTGAAATTCTTACCTCAAAGCCTATTAGAAGGCTGCTGCAGGCTTCGGTCAGCCCGCTCTTGGCGAGCTGAACCTTATGAATCACCGCACTCATAACAGTGTGGTGTTCCTCTTCGATGGAGGTGCCGTTGAGCGCCTCCAGCAAATTATCCAGCACCTCCGGTTGGACGGAGGCAGCCGGCGTCGCGGTCTTGCCCTTCTTATGAAGGGGTCGCCCGCCGGACTCCGGAGCCACTATGGGTTCCGGGCTGAGTCCGGTGCAAAGTCCGGGAGGTTGTCCTGCGACACCTCCGGGGCCCTCTCCTCCTGGTGGGTCCCTTCCTGGGATCCCACCTCGGCATCGTCCGCATCACGGGGGGTGGAGGCAGTCCGAAGAGAATCCATATCCGACGCCCCTAAGGACCCGCTCGACGAAGTGGGGAGATCATCCTTAGGCGGACTGCAGGGTTGTATGCGGCATTAGAAAGACATAATGTGGCGGAAAACGAAAACCTTGAAGTTATTCGGGAGTCCGGATAATTACGATCTCGCCAGAGGCTTGGCCCTTGGAGGCCAGTCCTCGTCGTCGTCACTGGCATTGGCAGAACAGTCCAGGGGAAGAGTTTTTCCCCTCTTGGACCCTTCGGCCTCCCTTGTTGGGGAGGCCTTCCTTTTCTTCCCTCCCCCCGCTGGGGGAGAGGCTTTCTTCTTCTCCTCCTCGCCTTGGTGGGAGGAGTCAGCCTCGGATTCATCGTCCGATAGCACCTGAAAACGGGAACTCTTCCGAGTCCTCGTGGCCTTCTTCTTGGCCTTCTTCTCCTGCACCACGTGGGGTGCCGGAGCCAGCAGCTCCATTAGGCGGGCGTCAGCTGGGTCCTCTGGCAATGGGGCCGGACAGATAGCCTGTGCGGCCTTCTTCAGCCAGTCCTGTCAAAGGAAAGGGAGTTTAGATCCCGCATAGAGTCAAACTATGAATAACAAGCGTCCCATAAAGGACAATATCACTTACCTCGTCAGCTGAACGCTGTGAGCTGAATCCGCGATCTTCGGTAGCGGATGCGAGAGCCTCGGCGCCCTTGAACAGCACCTTCCAGACCTCTTCATACGTAGTGTCGAAGAGCCCATTCAAAGTCTGGTGCTGCGCCGGATCGAACTCCCACATATTGAAGCCCCGTCGTTGGCACGGGAGAATCTGGCGGATGAGCATGACCTGGACTACGTTGACAAGCTTGAGCTTCTTGTCCACCAGCTTTTGGACGCAGGCTTGCAGTCCGGTCAGCTCCTCCGAATCGCCCCAAATCCGGCCGCTCTCTTTCCAGGAGGTGAGCCGTGTGGGGATGCCGGATCTGAATTCAGGGGCCGCTGCCCATTCGGGATCACGCGGCTCAGTGATGTAGGACCACCCCGATTGCCACCCCTTGATGGTTTCCACAAAGGTGCCCTCCAGCCACGTAATGTGGGACATCCTGCCCACCATGGCGCCTCCGCACTCCGCTTGGCTGCCCTTCGCAACCTTCGGCTTGACATTGAAGGTCTTGAGCCACAAGCCGAAGTGGGGCTGGATGCAGAGAAAGGCCTCGCACATGACAATAAACGCCGAGATGTTGAGAATAAAATTCTAGGCCAGATCATGGAAATCTAGGCCGTAGTAGAACATGAGCCCCCAGACGAAGGGATGAAGTGGGAAGCCCAGTCTGCGGAGGAAATGGGGAAGGAATACTACCCTCTCATGGGGCCTGGGGGTGGGGATAAGCTCTCCCTCGTCGGGGAGGCGATGCGCGATGTCGCTGGACAAGTATCCGGCGCTGCGCAGCTTCTGGATATGCCCCTCCGTGACGGAGGAGGCCATCCACTTTCCTCCCGCTCCGGACATATTTGGAGAAGGTTGAGGTGAGATGTGCGGGCTTGGGCACTAGAGCTCGAGTTCGCAGAGATGGATAAGCCAAGGAGGAAGAAGGCGCGGGTAAAAAGGTTGGATCTTTATCCCCTTATATGGGCAGACGGAAACATGCGTCCCCACTGGCCTGATAAAACTCGCTTATCTCCCAAGCGCCGCAATCAATGGCGCGGTTGGGTTACCCACGTCCGTATTGATGGGAATCCCAGAATAAGGGGAACACGATCTCTGCTTCGACAAAGACGTGCCAAGGAAACCGCCTCGCTAAACGCGCTGAGATGGAACAATAAAAACAATTTGAAGGCTTGGTAGTGGTGTGACGTTATGCCACAAAATACGTCAGCAGATTGAACTTGTGTAATATTATTCTCTCTACAGTTGTATGTGGAATTTATTTTGCAGAGCCGGACACTATCCTGGTGTTCACGATCTTCTATAAATTATTCGGAGGAGGAACCCATCTTGCAATGCCAAAGACAATATGCGCGCCGGACTCATCGTCATTGAAGCCTGGTTCAGGGGCTACTGAGGGAGTCCCGGACTAGGGGGTGTCCGGATAGTTGAACTACCATCATCGGTCGGACTCCAAGACTATGAACATACAAGATTGAAGACTTCGTCCCGTGTCCGGATGGGACTTTCTTTGGCGTGGAAGGAAAGCTTCATACGGATATATAGATCTCCTACCATTGTAACCGACTCTGTGTAACCCTAGCCCTCTCCGGTGTCTATATAAACCGGATGGCTTTAGTCCATAGGACGAACAACAATCATACCATAGGCTAGCTTCTAGGGTTTAGCCTCCTTGATCTCGTGGTAGATCTACTCTTGTAACCCACATCATCAATATTAATCAAGCAGGACGTAGGGTTTTACCTCCATCAAGAGGGCCCGAACCTGGGTAAAAACATCGTGTCCCTCGTCTTCTGTTACCATCCGCCTAGACGCACAGTTCGGGACCCCCTACCCGAGATCCGCCGGTTTTGACACCGACATATATTCTGGTTTTTCTCAAATACCTATCTCACAACCTCATCAAGAGAAAAATACCTTTACATGTCCTTTTGGAAGTTATGCTTATAGAAGAATGCCTTTTGGTTTATGCAATGCACCTGCTACCTTTCAAAGATGTATAACTCCTATATTCTCTGATTTTTGTGAAAAGATTTTTGACATTTTCATGGATGATTTTTCCGTTTACAGAACTTCTTTTGATGATTGCTTAAGCTAATTTGATTGATTTTTGCAGAGATGTGAGCAAACTAATCTTGTGAATTGGGAGAAGTGCCACTTTATGGTTAATGAAGGTATTGTCTTGGGACATAAATTTTTGAATGAGGTATTGAGGTGGATAAATCTAAAGTTGACGCAATTGGGAAAATGCCATGTCCAAAAGATATCAAAGGTATTCGTAGTTTCCTCGGTCATGCTCGTTTCTATAGGAGAGACTTCTCTAAAATTTATATGCCTCTTACAAATATTTTACAAAAGGATGTTCCATTTGTTTTTTATGATGACTGTGTAGAAGCCTTTGAAACACTTAAGAAAGCCTTAATTTCTGCACCTATTGTTCAACCACGTGATTGGAAATTGCCTTTTGAAATTATGTGCGATGCTAGTGATTATGTTGTTGGTGCTGTTCTAGGACAAAGAGTTGATAAGAAACTAAATGTTATTCATTATGCTAGTAAAACTCTAGACAATGCCCAACGCAATTATGCTACTACTAAAAAATAATTTTTAGCACTGGTGTTTGCTTGTGATAAATTTAGAACTTACATTGTTGATTCTAAAGTTACTGTTCACACAGATCATGTTGCTATAAAATATCTTATGGAAAAGAAAGATGCTAAACATATACTCATTAGGTGGGTTCTCTTGCTACAAGAATTTGACTTACATACCATTGATAGAAAGGAAGCTAAGAACCACTACAAAAAAAGACACATCCGTGACATTTTGGGCTGAACGAAAAAAAATTCTGTCATACATATGACACTTCTAAAACGATAATTGTGACAAAACCCGGTATCATCATAGATGTGGTGGGCTCCTACTTCAATGACAAAAAATCATGACAGAAAATGGGCTTTCCGTCCTGGGCGGGCCGGAGACGCAGCTGCATGACATTCTTTGGGCCGTCCATGAGGGAAAAAACCGTGGTAGAAGCGAGGGGGAGGAAAATTTCGGGGAGTTGCCGGTTACGGTGGGAGGTCGGGGGCCGAGCGATGGGCGTTTCTCTCATACACGTACGCGCGTGTGTGCGAGGCGTTGGCTCTAACTAGACCCGAGCGAGGCGTTGGGCTCTAACTGAACCCGAGCGATTGCACTGCAGGCTACGCGTTACTGAACCCGAGCGATCGACCGATGGCTGTTAACTGAACCCGATGGAGCGATTCCTTCGCTACTGCTGCTAACTAAAGCCGATCGATTGGATGAACAGTGAGCGTTGCGGGGGGTGGATGAGCAGTGAGCGGTGGCATTGCCTCTGGATGAACAGGACCCCGTGGTGTGGAGGGCTGGATGAACAGTAGACGGTGGAGGGGTGGCCGTGGAGGGGTGGTTGAACATGACCCCGTGGTGTGGAGGGCTGGATGAACAGTAGACGATGGAGGACTGGATGAGAAGTAGATGGTGGAGGTGTGGTTGAACAGTAGCCGGTGGAATAGCGCGCGGTGGAGGCTGGATGAACAGGAGCCCGTGGAGGCTGGAGGAGGTCGACGGTAGCCCGTGGAGGCTACAGGAGGTCGACGGTGGAGATGAACAGTATCCCGTGGAGTCCCGTTTTGCGGTACGCCACACCCCTCCCGATGAACAGGACCCCTGTTTCGACCGTAGCGCTCCAACACAAGTCCGTTTCGTCCGTTTTGCGGAACGCCACACCCCTCCCGATGAACAGGACCCCCGTTTCGACCGTAGGAGGTCCGTTTCCTCCGTTTTGCGGTACGCCACACCCCTCCCGATGAACATGACCCCCGTTTCGACCGT
>NC_041389.1:415848155-415886982 GCF_002162155.2 Triticum dicoccoides | reverse complement strand
TTGCGGTACGCCACACCCCTCTCGATCAACAGGACCCCCGTTTCGACCGTAGGAGATCCGTTTCCTCCGTTCTACGTTACGCTAGGCCTCGTTTCCATTGCATGTTTCGTCCAAGCCGGTTGGCTCCCACGCGTTCCGTTGCCTCCCGATGAACACGACGCATTCCGTTGCCTCCCCATGAACACGACGCATTCCGTTGCCTCCCCATGAACACGATGCATTCCGTTGCCTCCCCAAGAACACGACGCATTCCGTTGCCTCCCCATGAACACGACGCATTCCTTTGCCTCCCCATGAACACGAGCCCTCGCCATACGTATGCGCGACTAAGCGTTTGAGACCCCGCCCGTATGTACACATACGTGGCCGTATTTTCTTTCTTGCACCCTGACTGTTGTACGTACGTGTACATGCTACATGCGCGCCTCTACATGACACGTGCGCGCCTCTACTACAACACGTGCGTGCCTCTACATAGACTAGTATGTACGTACACGTTCGCGACAAGGATGACAATGCTACGTACGCTTCGACCAGGTGGGTCCCGACTGTCAGCCACTTCCTTGCCTGCGAAGATGTAGCTGGTGGGTACCAGCAGTCAGGGGGGCAAATCGTTTTGTTTTTGTTTTTTTTGCCCGGACGCACTTCCTTGCGTGCGAAGGTGTAGCTGTTGGGTCCCAGCAATCAGGGGGGCGAATCGTTTTGGGTTTTTTTGCCCGGACGCACTTCCTTGCGTGCGAAGGTGTAGCTGATTGGTCCCAGCAGTCTGGAGGGAAACGTTTTTCTCGCGAAATACGGTGGCCCGTCCGGTGGGTCCCTGCTGTCAGGTGGAGGAATCATTATTTTCCGCGTAATAAGGAGGCACTTCCTTGTTGCGGCCGTGGACCCAGCTGTCAGCCTCTCAACGTACAGTCCATGTCCGATGGAAGTCGTTCCTTGACCACGTTGACCACGCTGCTCCAAGAGCACCAGGGCAGTGGACGACGGTGAGGCCTAGGAAGGGGACAACGCGGAGCCGGTGAACACACAGCAGTGGATGCCCACGCAGAGATGAGTATGAGTATTCACTCGTTCGGCTGCGGTGTGAGGCTACCGTCGCCGCAGGGCCTGGCCTAAGGTGGGAATAGTAGGGTGCGGTGAGGCCTCCGCGGCAGCACAGCCGGCCATGGGAGGCAGGAGCAGGCGGCACGACCGGCGCTGCTTTGGGCGGCTGGAGCAAGAAGACCAGAGGATGAAGAAGCACTACGGCTGTTGGATGGACATCGTACGGTCACTAGAGCTAGAATCTTTCATATTGACTAAGTTGACAAAGCCCTCCGTCCCCGTCAACTTAGTAGGCCCACAAGTCAGCTTCCCACCAAGGTGAGTCCCAGCTAGCAGGGGGAGTATTCATTTTTTGTGCGTAATAAAGAGGCACTTCCGGTGGGTCCGAGCTGACAGCGGGGGGAACGTTTTTTTCGCGAAATACGGTGGCCCATACGGTGGGTCCTAGCAGTCAGGGGGGAAATGTTTTTTTCGCGAAATAAGGTGGCCCGTCTGGTGGGTCCCTGCTGTCAGGTGGAGGAATAATTGTTTTGCGCGTAATAAGGAGGCACTTCCTTGCGGCCGCCGTGGACCCAGCTGTCAGCCTCTCCACGTACAGTACTCTTCCGATGGAAGTCGGTCGTTGACCACGTTGACCACGCTGCTGATGACCCACAAGTATAGGGGATCTATCGTAGTCCTTTCGATAAGTAAGAGTGTCGAACCCAACGAGGAGCAGAAGGAAATGATAAGCGGTTTTCAGCAGGGTATTCTCTGCAAGTACTGAAATAAGTGGTAACAGATAGTTTTGTGATAAGATAAATTGTAACGAGCAACAAGTAACAAAAGTAAATAAAGTGCAGCAAGGTGGCCCAATCCTTTTTGTAGCAAAGGACAAGCCTGGACAAACTCTTATAATAGGAAAAGCGCTCTCGAGGACACATGGGAATATCGTCAAGCTAGTTTTCATCACGCTCATATGATTCGCGTTTGGTACTTTGATAATTTGATATGTGGGTGGACCGGTGCTTGGCTACTGCCCTTACTTGGACAAGCATCCCACTTATGATTAACCTCTATTGCAAGCATCCGCAACTACAACAAAAGTATTAAGGTAAACCTAACCATAGCATGAAACATATGGATCCAAATCAGCCCCTTACGAAGCAACGCATAAACTAGGGTTTAAGCTTCTGTCACTCTAGCAACCCATTATCTACTTATTACTTCCCAATGCCTTCCTCTAGGCCCAAATAATGGTGAAGTATTATGTAGTCGACGTTCACATAACACCACTAGAGGCTAGACAACATACATCTCATCAAAATATCGAACGAATACCAAATTCACATGACTACTAATAGCAAGACTTTTCCCTTCTCCTCAGGAACAAACGTAACTACTCACAAAGCATATTCATGTTCATAATCAGAGGGATAATAAAGTGCATAAAGGATCTAAACATATGATCTTCCACCAAATAAACCAACTTAGCATCAACTACAAGGAGTAATCAACACTACTAGCAACCTACTAGCACCAATCCTGGGCTTGGAGACAAGAATTGGATACAAGAGATGAACTAGGGTTTGGAGATGAGATGGTGCTGGTGAAGATGTTGATGGAGATTGCCCTCTCCCGATGAGAGGAGCGTTGGTGATGATGATTGTCACACCCTAGCTAGTTCATGCATTAGAGTGTTGCATCATGTCTATTTTTCTCAACAGAAACTTGAAATGGGGATGACAGAACCCCCAGCCCCCTCTGAATCCAACTAGGGTTTACTAAAAATATTTTCAATGAACCTGAAATGCCCTTCCAAAATGTCCATCATTTTTGTCTTGGTTCAGAACCTCTGCCAAAAGTGATGCACAATTTTCTAGTTCATCCTAAGGTCTTTGAATTAAATAATAAGTATTTGAATTTGGGCATTTAAAATTTATAAAATATTTCAAATGCTCAAATAATCCCAAACTAAAATGTTCCATGCTGGAATTATTCCAACTAAGGACCAGGTGCAGTTTGGTGATTTTGGGAGTTGCCTAGGTATTTTTAGAAATGCAACAAACCTACAGAATATATAAAAAACAGAAAAAGGGAAAGTCTTACCTGGCGCCACCTAGCAGGCCCACCTGCCGGCCCAACCCAGCCACCGCTCCAGCGAGCTGCTTGGCTTGGCCAGGCAGGCAGGCAGCTGCTCGACGGCGAGCACAGCATGCGTGCCACGCAGCTGCCCACCGCCTCGCCGCTCCCCTCATCCAGCTGTTGACGGGGAACGACCCCTCTCCCTCTCCCCGACCCCGCAGACACTAGCTCCTTCCCCCAGCTCCTCTCCCTCGCTCTCCCGCGCCATGGCCGACGCCACCGCCGCCGCACCCTCGCCGTAGTCGCGCTCTCCGTCAACCCTGCGCCGCGCCATCGTGTCCAGGAGCTCTGCCACCCTCCTCTCCTTCGAGCTAGCCGAGCCCCGAGCGCTCGCGTGCCCTGAAGCCACCGCACTGACCTCGACCGAACCGCCATCGCCGGAGATCCCCTTCACTGTCGCCGCCGTACCAGCTCGTCCCCGACCGCGTCGTCTGCTTCCTCAAGACCGCTGTGAGCCTGGCTACCTCCTCCCCCTTCCCTTTCTCACTCTCGTGCACCATCGCGAGCACACGTAGCTCACCCGCACGCGCCGCTGCGAAGCTCGTCGCCGACGTGTCTCCGGCTAACCACCGGCCACCCCACCATGTCTAACGCACTCACCGCGTCCCCAGGGGCCCAACGCACCTCACCACGTGCCTCGCCGTGCCTCGTAGCATCGGATTCGTCTTCACCCGACTCCGGCGACAGCCAAAGTCGTCGCCGGCGATGTTTTCGGCCACCCCGAGCTCAACCACCGCCACCAAGAGCTGCGGCTTGCTCCCAGCTACACGTAGATGCCCTCCGCCGTTCATTTGGTCGCCGGAATGCACAAAACCACCCTCGCCGCCGCGTTCGGCCTCGCCGGTGGCTAGACGCTGGCGTGTTTGACCTTGACTTTGACTAGGGTGGGTCCAGGTTGACTCCCCTAAGTCTATGACAAGTGCCCCCCCCCTCTGCTAACTAACCCAGTTTAGATTTAACTAAATTTAGTTAGTTAATTAACTACTGACATGCGGGACCCACTGGTCAGTTTGACCTGGACCGGCCTGTTGACCTGCTGAGGTCAGCATGACATCATGCTGACACAGTAATCCTTTTCTGGAATTAAAATAAATCTAGAATGATTTATAAATTTCAGAAAATGATCTAAACTTCAAAAATTCATAGTAAATCAACCGTAGCTCCAAATGCAAAGTTTTATATATGAAAAATGATCAGAAAAATCAAATCTATCCATCTGTACTGGTTTCATGCATGTTTAAGTAAGCTAACCTGATGTTTAGAGCAGAACTAGATAAAGCACTTATAAGGGCCATGTATGAGTTTGAAACTTGAATCTTTGATTCAAAATGGTTCAAACCCATCTGGTTTTAGTTGCATTAGCCCAACACACTCATATTGCCATGTTTCATGCATGCATCATATTGTTGCATATTGTTTGGTGATGATTGTGTACCGGTGCTCTCTGCGGCAGGTCCTGCCCCTGAGGAGTATCGTGATTACCCCAACGAAGAACAATATCAGTGCATCGACCCATCAGGCAAGCAACCAACCATTTGATCATATCGATACAATCCCATGTTCTCGCTTCTGCTCTCTTTTACTGCATTAAGACAAAACTTTTCAAACTGCTGTGTGCTACGGTAGTTGAACCCATTTCCTCTGCATGACCTGTCATTGCCATAGTAACTAGATGAAACCCACTAGCATGGGTAGGAGTTGATTGAGCCATATGTATGTGTTGTTCCTACCTTGCTATGCCTGCTATGCTTAGAGTCGTGTCTGGTTTGGTTCATCTGGGTGATGGGCTAGAGTGAAATGATCATGCCGGTAATGAGAGTGATGTGGTGAACACGATTTGGTAAAGGTATCGATGAAAGGCCATGTAGGAGTACATGGTGGGTTGTTTCATTGAAGCCAACCTTAAGCACTGATATCTGTATGTGTGATTTAAGATACAACTACTACCATGCATTGGGCCCTGAAATATGACCCCGCTCGACTTCTTATTCACTCTAGTCCTTTGTCCAGGAGTTGCAAGTAGTTTCTGGTGTTTGTATTTTACTGGAGGCCGTGGGCAGCGCTGACCCGCGGGGTGGGCTGTGATGCGGTAGGTACGTGGACGGGAATACCGGGCACCCGTTAGGTGTCACGGAACCCTGTACACATCGTTCGGGGCCGTATGTGGAACCCCGGCCGGACTCCCTGCGGATGGAACCTGAATAGGCGATAAACCTGGACTAGAGACTTAGGTGTTTAGGTAGGTCGTGGTCTACACCCACGTCGGCTTTCGCTTGAAGTCTGCCGAGCACATGTCGTGTGCAGATGCTAAGTGGTGGAAACATGTATGAAGAAGTACACCCCTGCAGGGTTAACATTATCTATTCGAATAGCCGCGTCCGCGGTAAAGGACTACTTGGTTGCCTATACAGTTCATAGACAAGTAAATGGATACTACTAAAAATCTCAAGATAAGCGTGAGTGCCGAGGATGGCTATTCCGTAGGATGACGGAGGTGGATCCTCGGTGGTGTATTGAGGTGGTGGGTAGTGGACTCGTGTGCGCAAAACCATTTCAAGTTGGTGTATCGTAGGATAGCTTAGCCAAGAGTCAAAGCTGGCTTGCTGCAATAACCCCACCAACCCCCTCGATAATGTGCATGTATGTAGGATCTGATCTAAGTCTTGCTGAGTACCTTTGTACTCATGTTGCTTTAATTGACATTTTTCAGAAGACGCTGCAACCCGTTCTGATGTGTTCTTCGTAGACATTGACATCGATGAGTAGACTGAGGCCCAGGTGGTGACCCTGAGCTTGTGAAGGACCACGTAGTATAGCCAGGCTTTCCCAAGTCTCTTTTATTTTACTAGTTGTCTGTACTCAGACAAGTTACTTCCGCTGTTGGCTTGTATGTCTGTATGACTTGAATGCTGGGTCGTGTGACCTGTACTTGTGTGTATGATATGTATGGCTCTCTGAGCCCTTAAATAAAGTACTTGTGTTGTAGAGTCATGTTGTGATGCCTTGTTGTATTTGCACATATCGAGCATATTGTGTGTATGATTGAAATGCTTGGTATGTGTGGGGTCTGACTACCTAGTTGTTTATTCTTAGTAGCCTCTCTTACCGGGAAATGTCTCCTAGTGTCTCCACTGAGCCTTGGTAGCTTACTACTGCTCCGGAACACTTAGGCTGGCCGGCATGTGTCCTTCTTCGTTCATGTGTCTGTCCCTTTGGGGAAATGTCACGCGATGGGTACCGGAGTCCTGTTAGCCCGCTATAGCCCAGTTCACCGGAGTCCTGCTAGCCCAGTGCTACAGCCCGGATTCACTTGCTGATGACCGACACGTTCGATGCTGGGTCATGGATGCCTGTCCCTGTAAGTCTGTGCCACTTTGGGTTTACGACTACCATGTCAGCCCGGGCTCTTTACCATATGGATGCTAGCGACACTATCATATACGTGTGCCAAAAGGCGCAAACGGTCCCGGGCAAAGGTAAGACGACACCCGTGGGAATACCGTGCGTGAGGCCACAAAGTGATATGAGGTGTTACATGCTAGGTCGATGTGGCATCAAGTCGGGGTCCTGACAGCGTTGGCATCAGAGCCGGACTGCCTGTAGGTTCTCCAAGCCAAACTGGTCGATGTTGAGTCTAGAAATTCTTTAGTTATATGTAGGGGAATTGATTGTGGGATGGAACGTAAGGCTCTTTTTACTCCTTTATCTCATGACATTCTGATCTGAGTCAGTCTATTCTTCCACCGGGGGTTAAGGAATTAGGATCTCTTCTCTCTATCAGGTTCACGTGTTACTAATCAGTAGTACCTTATAGGTTTGATGGATACAAGCCTAGTTCAGTTCTACTAGCCAATATGTGCTAAGATGGACCCAGAACCTTGATATGATGTTATTGAGTGTCTATGCAATTCTTTGTCAAATGCCCCAAAATCCTTTTTGAGCATTTACAACCGTTATGCTGTCCAATTTCTGCTAGGAATCTTAATGTCTTGTGTTTATCATGTTCCAGATGGCGTCCCGTCCTCAGAATCAAGTGGTTCATTTGACTCGATGCCTAGATGTACCCGGCCATACTGCTATGTTAGTCAGGGTAATGACTGAGGCAGGGTACCGTTGGTATGCTGAGTACACGGTCGAAGAGCAATTCCGAGACTTTAATCAAAGTCAATATTTTTGCACTGTCAGGATATTTCCATCTTATCCTGGATCTACCGAGCCCCTCCACTGCTCCTATGGACTCGGGGTTACTATTGAGATGGTTGTGCAGGATGCTGCCTACTCTATGATGACCATCATGCGAGTCAGGACTGGCCTATTTCGGGACTCTGACTTCCGGTATATGCCAGCATCACTCCTGGGAGCACAAGGGTATCTCCAGGCTATCTATGCTGACTCCACTCAGGAGGACTCACTGACCCGCACCACTACACAGTTGCTTGAAGACAAGGACCGTGAAAATCGGGCCTTGAGACTAGAGCTTTTCAATACCCGTGCTGATCATTGGGCCACTTTGACTCGGTTTGCACCGGCTGTGCACGCTGGATATATGGATATGCGAGATCTCTATCCTTTGAGATCTGCTCTGCCAGACGTGATGGATTGGCGTGATGTAGGAGGCATCACCCCACCTCGTGGTCCCTGCAGGCCACCATTTGTTGGTCCAAGACCTCATCCTAGCCCCTATGGTCCACAAGCTCCACGGGACCGACTATTTCCGGATGATCACGTTGAGCTTCCCGGCTATGGAGGTGACTTCTATGAAGACTACTACGGAGCTGTCTGAGTTAGTAGTAGTATCACTAGGATCGTACTAGTTGTATCGTCCACCGTCCTGCGTGACTCGTGGGATATGACTTAGCTTGTACCGCCTTCCGGAGGTGTAGAAAAATAATGTATAGGAGCTTTGGATGCCTCCGATGAGATGTAATCCTCTTTTACCATAGTAGTACTTTGTTTGGTTCTATACTAAACCTTGTATGGTGTGTATGACGATGGAATAAAAGAAGCAGTTTCTGTATCTACCATGTCATACGGATGATCATCTTACATTCCAAGTTATCCATTGCATTCTACATTCCTATGTCAGAATCCTATCATCCTGGACTAAACCATTGTCTTGTTTTCCTAGGATGGTTAACACCCGCACCAATCCTGCTCCCCCAGAGCAGGCCGAAGGCAGCAGAGTTGGGGGAACAAACCTGCTTCACCCTCCCTCTCTGGCCGAAGTTATGCTGGAAGCCGAGAGAAACAAGCGGGAGACTAACCGTTTGTTGGAGCGCATCGAGCAAAACACAGCACACCATCAGAGGAATAACTTGGTGTCACTCAGTGATTTCATCAAGTTACATCCACCCACCTTCCACCACTCCGTCGAGCCTCTCGACGCTGATGACTGGCTTCGCAGTATTACTCACAAACTGCGTTCTGCGCTAGTAGCTGAGGCTGATAAGGTCACCTTTGCTGCATATCATCTTGAAGGCCCCGCCAGTCTATGGTGGGAGAACTATGGAGCTATGCGCCCAGCGGGCCATGTCACTACTTGGGCTGAATTCAGCGAGGCTTTCCGTGAACATCACATTCCGGAGGGTCTCATGGACCGTAAACGTGAGGAGTTCTGCAGTTTTACTCAAGGTCGACTCTCTATGGATGCTTACAGCAGGGAGTTCGGTAACCTAGCACGGTATGCAACTGAGGAAGTCTCTACTGATGCAAAGAAGCAAGCAAGGTTCCGCAAGGGACTTAGCCCTGAGCTTCGCCGCGACCTCCGTCTGCATGAGTGCACATCTTTTCAGAAGCTTGTTAACAAAGCCATTAGTGCTGAGTCTGGTCAGACTGATTATGAAGCAACACGCAAGCATGGCCGTGACATGGGTTCCTCATCCGGTGCTGGTCCTCAGAAGCGCCGCGTGTGGGTGCCTAACACTGCCCTGCCACCCAGGTTCACACCAAGGCCATCCTTTCAGGCGCCTCGCCCCGCTCAACAGTTTGCACCAGCCAAACCCTATGGTGGTCCAACCAACAATGCTCCTCCACGCACCAGCACCGTGACATGCTTCAAGTGTGGGGAATTGGACCACTACCTGCGCGAGTGTCCCCAGACCAACCCCAACCAATCTGGAAAAGCTGTTGGCCGCGGCAAGCCGACAGGGAAAGCGTTCTACGCCAAGCCAGCCACCGCTGCACGTGGCCATGTCAACTGTATCTCTGCTGAAGAAGCTCAGGAGGATCCCAACGTTGTTCTCGGTACGCTCCTTGTTAATTGCCACCCGGCATCTGTTCTTTTCGATACTGGAGCATCTCATTCTTTCATATCCGAAAATTATGCTCGTTTGCATAACACTGCATTCTGTGACATGCCGTCCACTATGGAAATTTCTACTCCTGGTTCTAGATGGCAAACCTCAAGAGTAAGCCATGGAAATGAAATTCAAGTCGACAGACTTGTTTTTCTCGCATCTTTGATAGCCCTCAAATCTTCGGATATTAATATCATCTTGGGTATGGACTGGATGTCAGCCCATCATGCCAAGATTGATTGCTTCTCTAGGACTGTTCAACTCACCCATCCTTTGGGGAAGATAGTCAATGTCTTGACCCGAGTAGCCAAGCGACAACTATTTTCTCTTAACGCCATTCCTTTCCCAGACCTCGAAGACGTTCCGGTAGTACGTGACTTTCCGGATGTCTTTGTAGAGGAATTGCCAGGTGTTCCACCTGATAGACATGTCGAGTTCGTAATAGATCTCATTCCAGGAACTGTCCCAATTTCTAGAAGACCCTATAAGATGGCACCTTTTCAACTAGCCTAACTTAAGAAACAACTCGATGAGTCCTTGAAAAAGGGTTTCATCCGTCCTAGTTCGTCTCCATGGGCTTGCCCCGTCCTCTTCGTCAAGAAGAAGGATGGTACGGACCGGATGGTTGTAGATTATCGACCAGTCAACCTGGTCACAATCAAGAACAAGTATCCGCTCCCCAGGATCAACGACCTGTATGATCAGCTCGCTGGATCCTCAGTCTTCTCTAAAATGGATTTGAGGTTGGGCTACCATCAAATGAAAATCAGGAACGGGGACATTCCTAAAACGGCTTTTGTTACTCGTTATGGCCAATACGAGTACACCGTCATGTCCTTCGGTTTAACCAACGCTCCAGCCACTTTCTCTCGCTTAATGAACTCAATCTTCATGGAGTATTTGGATAAATTCGTCGTGGTTTACCTCAATGATATACTCATCTACTCCAAGAACGAGGAAGAACATGCCGAACATCTAAGGCTAGTGTTGATGAAACTTCGAGAGCATCGCCTTTATGCCATGTTCTCCGAATGCGAATTTTGGTTGGCAGAAGTGACCTATCTAGGGCATGTAATTTCTGGTAAAGGTATTGTTGTTAATCCCGAGCGAGTTCAAGCCGTCCTTAATTGGACTCCACCTGAATCGGTCAAGCAAGTTCGGAGTTTCCTTGGCTTAGCGAGCTATTGTCGCCGCTTTGTCGAGAACTTCTCCAAGGTTGCTAAACCTCTAACTGAACTCCTTAAGAAAGATAAAAAGTTCGAGTGGACTCCACAATGCGAGCACAGCTTTCAGGAACTGAAAAGACGCCTGACATCTGCTCCCATACTGGTACCACCAGATTTCTCTAAGGACTTTGTTATCTATTGCGACGCCTCGCGACAAGGACTAGGTTGCATTCTTATGCAAGATCGTCACGTAATTGCTTATGCTTCACGGCAATTGCACCCACATGAGGAGAATTATCCTACTCATGATCTAGAGCTTGCAGCTGTAGTCTATGCACTTAAAACCTGGCGACATTACCTCCTCGGTAATCGTTGCGAAATCTTCACCGATCACCAAAGTCTGAAGTACATCTTCACCCAACCGGATTTGAATCTCAGGCCAAGATGTTGGGTTGAGTTGATCACATATTTCGACTTGGGGATAACTTACACCCTAGGAAAGGCCAACGTCATGGCTGATGCACTAAGTCGTAAATCTTATTGTGACAATCTGATGTTACAACAAGGTCAACCGCTTCTCCATGAGGAATTTCGGAAGCTTAACCTTCACATTGTTCCTCAAGGCTTTCTTTCCACCTTGGTGGCGAAACCTACTCTTACGGATCAAATTATCGCTACCCAAAAGCGAGATAAAGGGATATCTAGGATCAAGGAGAACATTGCTAGCGGAGGTGCTAGATGTTTCTCCACAAATGATCATGGTGTTGTGTACTTTGAGAACCGTTTAGTGGTTCCCAAGAACCAGCATCTACGGCAGTTGATCCTTAAGGAGGCTCATGAATCTCCTCTCACCATTCATCCCGGTAGTACTAAGATGTATCAGGACCTACGCCAGAGGTTCTGGTGGACTAGGATGAAGAGAGACATTGCTCAGTTTGTTGCTAGTTGCGACGTCTGTCGTCGTGTAAAAGCAGAGCATCAACGGCCTGCTGGCACCCTTCAACCCTTAGCTATTCCTAAATGGAAATGGGACAAAATTGGTATGGATTTCATTACCGGTTTTTCCAGGACCAAGAGAGGGAATAACGCTATCTTCGTCGTTGTCGACCGTCTTTCCAAAGTAGCCCATTTCTTACCTGTTCGCAAGAGTATAACCGCTAGTCAATTAGTAGACTTGTACATCTCCCGAATAGTGTCTCTTCATGGTGTTCCACTGGAAATTAACTCGGATCGAGGAAGTCTCTTCACCTCTCGATTTTGGGAAAGTTTCCAAAATGCTATGGGAACCCGCCTTTCCTTTAGCACTGCTTTTCACCCCTCAATCAAGTGGTCAAGTAGAACGTGTTAACCAGATTCTTGAAGACATGCTTCGAGCTTCTGTTATCTCATTCGGAATGGATTGGGAGAAATGCCTTCCATTTGCTGAGTTTGCTTATAACAACAGCTATCAATCTAGCTTGGGTAAAGCCCCTTTTGAAGTACTCTATGGATGAAGGTGTCGAACGCCTCTTAACTGGTCAGAAACCGGGGAAAGACAATTCTTTGACCCCGGACATGATCCAGGAAGCAGAAGAGCAAGTTCACATTGTTCGTGAAAAGTTGAAAACAGCCCAATCTCGTCAAAAGAGTCAATACGACCGAAAACATAAGGCTATGACTTTTGAGGTTGACGAGAAGGCTTACCTTCGGGTTACTCCTCTAAAGGGAACCCATCGTTTCGGTATCAAAGGCAAATTGGCTCCTCGCTACATCGGACCCTTTTGCATTCTCGCTAAACGGGGAGAAGTTGCCTACCAATTGGAACTACCTCCGCATCTCTCCAAAGTCCATGATGTCTTCCATGTTTCCCAACTCAGGCGTTGCTTCTTGGATCCTATCCGTGGAGTGGATCACGAAACGCTTGATATTCAAGATAATCTCACGTATCGAGAGTACCCCGTTCATATCCTCGATCAAGCCGAGCGTACCACTCGACGTCGTAATATCAAGTTTCTCAAGGTTCAATGGTCGCACCATTCTGAGAAGGAAGCAACTTGGGAAAGGGAGGATCGTCTTCGACTTGAGTACCCCGCCTTCTTTCCGGAGGAACCTAAATCTCGGGACGAGATTCTTTTGAGTGGGGGTGAGTTGTCACACCCTAGCTAGTTCATGCATTAGAGTGTTGCATCATCTCTATTTTTCTCAACAGAAACTCGAAATGGGGATGACAGAACCCCCAGCCCCCTCTGAATCCAACTAGGGTTTACTAAAAATATTTTCAATGAACCTGAAATGCCCTTCCAAAATGTCCATCATTTTTGTCTTGGTTCAGAACCTCAGCCAAAAGTGATGCACAATTTTCTAGGTCATCCTAAGGTCTTTGAATTAAATCATAAGTATTTGAATTTGGGCATTTAAAATTTATAAAATATTTCAAATGCTCAAATAATCCCAAACTAAAATGTTCCATGCTGGAATTATTCCAACTAAGGACCAGGTGCAGTTTGGTGATTTTGGGAGTTGCCTAGGTATTTTTAGAAATGCAACAAACCTACAGAATAGATAAAAAACAGAAAAAACAGGGAAAGTCTTACCTGGCGCCACCTAGCAGGCCCACCTGCCGGCCCAGCCCAGCCACCGCTCCAGCGAGCTGCTTGGCTTGGCCAGACAGGCAGGCAGCTGCTCGACGGCGAGCACAGCATGCGTGCCACGCAGCTGCTCGCCACCTTGCCGCTCCCCTCGTCCAGCTGTTGACCGGGAACGACCCCTCTCCCTCTCCCCGACCCCGCAGACACCAGCTCCTTCCCCCAGCTCCTCTCCCTCGCTCTCCCGCGCCATGGCCGATGCCACCGCCGCCGCACCCTCGCCGTAGTCGCGCTCTCCGTCAACCCCGCGCCGCGCCATCGTGTCCAGGAGCTCCGCCACCCTCCTCTCCTTCGAGCTAGCCGAGCCCCAAGCGCTCGCGTGCCCCGAAGCCACCGCACTGACCTCGACCGAACCGCCATCGCCGGAGATCCCCTTCGCCGTCGCCACCGTACCAGCTCGTCCCCGACCGCGTCGTCTGCTTCCTCAAGACCGTTGTGAGCCTGGCTACCTCCTCCCCCTTCCCTTTCTCGCTCTCGTGCACCACCGCGAGCACACGTAGCTCACCCGCACGCGCCACCACGGAGCTCGTCGCCGACGTGTCTCTGGCTAACCACCGGCCACCCCACCATGTCTAACGCACTCACCGCGTCCCCAGGGGCCCAACGCACCTCACCACGTGCCTCGCCAGGCCTCGTAGCCTCGGATTCATCTTCACCCGACTCCGGAGACCGCCAAAGTCGTCGACGGCGACATTTCCGGCCACCCCGAGCTCAACCACCGCCACCAAGAGCTGCGGCTTGCTCCCAGCTACACGTAGATGCCCTCCGCCGTTCATTTGGTCGCCAGAATGCACAAAACCACCCTCGCCGCCGCGTTCGGCATCGCCGGCGGCTAGACGCCTGCGTGTTTGACCTTGACTTTGACTAGGGTGGGTCCAGGTTGACTCCCCTGAGTCTATGACAAGTGGGCCCCCCCTCTGCTAATTAACCCAGTTTAGATTTAACTAAATTTAGTTAGTTAATTAACTACTAACATGCGGGACCCACTGGTCAGTTTGACCTGGACCGGCCTGTTGACCTGCTGAGGTTAGCATGACATCATGCTGACGCAGTAATCCTTTTCTGGAATTAAAATAAATCTAGAATGATTTATAAATTTCAGAAAATGATCTAAACTTCAAAAATTCATAGTAAATAAACTGTAGCTCCAAATGCAAAGTTTTATATATGAAAAATGATCAGAAAAATCCAATCTATCCATCTGTACTAGTTTCGTGCATGTTTAAGCAAGCTAACCTGATGTTCAGAGCAGAACTAGATAAAGCACTTATAAGGGCCATGTATGAGTTTGAAACTTGAATCTTTGATTCAAAATGGTTCAAACCCATCTGGTTTTAGTTGCATTAGCCCAACACACTCATATTGCCATGTTTCATGCATGCATCATATTGTTGCATATTGTTTGGTGATGATTGTGTACCGGTGCTCTCTACGGCAGGTCCTGCCCCTGAGGAGTATCGTGATTACCCCAACAAAGAACAATATCAATGCATCGACCCATCAGGCAAGCAACCAACCATTTGATCATATCGATACAATCCCATGGTCTTGCTTCTGCTCTCTTTTACTGCATTAAGACAACGTGTTTCAAACTGATGTGTGCTACGGTAGTTGAACCCATTTCCTCTGCATGACCTGTCATTGCCACAGTAACTAGATGAAACCCACTAGCATGTGTAGGAGTTGATTGAGCCATATGTATGTGTTGTTCCTACCTTGCTATGCCTGCTATGCTTAGAGTCGTGTTTGGTCTGGTTCATCTGGGTGATGGGCTAGAGTGAAATGATCATGCCGGTAATAAGAGTGAACTGGTGAACACGATTTGGTAAAGGTATCGATGAAAGGCCATGTAGGAGTACATGGTGGGTTGTTTCATTGAAGCCGACCTTAAGCACTGAGATCTATATGTGTGATTTAAGATACAGCTACTACCATGCATTAGGCCCTGAAATATGACCCCGCTTGACTTCATATTCACTCTCGTCCTCTGTCCAGGAGTTGCAAGTAGTTTCTGGTGTTTGTAGTTTACTGGAGGCCATGGGCAGCGCTGACCCGCGGGGTGGGCTGTGATGCGGTAGGTACGTGGCCGGGAATACCGGGCACCCGTTAGGTGTCACGGAACCCTGTACACATCGTTCGGGGACATATGTGGAACCCCGGCCGGACTCCCTGCGGATGAAACCAGAATAGGCGATAAACCTGGACTAGAGACTTAGGTGTTTAGGTAGGTCATGGTCTACACCACGTCGGCTTTCGCTTGAAGTCTGCCGAGCACATGTCGTGTGCAGACGCTAAGTGGTGGAAACATGTATGAAGAAGTACACCCCTACAGGGTTAACATTATCTATTCGAATAACCGCGTCCGCGGTAAAGGACTACTTGGTTGCCTATATAGTTCATAGACAAGTAAATGGATACTACTAAAAATCTCAAGATAAGCGTGAGTGCCGAGGATGGCTCTTCCGTAGGATGACGGAGGTGGATCCTCGGTGGTGTATTGAGGTGGTGAGTAGTGGACTCGTGTGCGCAAAACCATTTCAAGTTGGTGTATCGTAGGATAGCTTAGCCAAGAGTCAAAGCTGGCTTGCTGCAATAACCCCACCAACCCCCTTGATAATGTGCATGTATGTAGGATCTGATGTAAGTCTTGCTGAGTACCTTTGTACTCATGTTGCTTTAATTTACATTTTTTAGAAGACGCTGCAACCCCTTATGATGGGTTCTTCGTAGACATTGACATCGATGAGTAGACTGAGGCCCAGGTGGTGACCCTGAGCTTGTGAAGGACCATGTAGTATAGCCAGGCTTTCCCAAGCCTCTTTTATTTTACTAGTTGTCTGTACTCAGACAAGTTACTTCCACTGTTGGCTTGTATGTCTGTATGACTTGAATGCTGGGTCGTGTGACCCGTACTTGTGTGTATGATATGTATGGCTCTCTGAGCCCTTAAATAAAGTACTTGTGTTGTAGAGTCATGTTGTGATGCCTTGTTGTATTTGCACATATCGAGCATATTGTGTGTATGATTGAAATGCTTGGTATGTGTGGGGTCTGACTACCTAGTTGTTTATTCTTAGTAGCCTCTCTTACCGGGAAATGTCTCCTAGTGTCTCCACTGAGCCTTGGTAGCTTGCTACTGCTCCGGAACACTTAGGCTGGCCGGCATATGTCCTTCTTCGTTCCTGTGTCTGTCCCTTCGGGGAAATGTCACGCGATGGGTACCGGAGTCCTGTTAGCCCGCTACAGCCCGATTCACTGGAGTCCTGCTAGCCCAGTGCTATAGCCCGGATTCACTTCTTGATGACCGACACGTTCGATGCTGGGTCATGGATGCCTGTCCCTGTAAGTCTGTGCCACTTTGGGTTTACGACTAGCCATGTCAGCCCGGGCTCTTTACCATATGGATGCTAGCGACACTATCATATACGTGTGCCAAAAGGCGCAAACGGTCCCGGGCAAAGGTAAGACGACACCCGTGGGAATACCGTGCGTGAGGCCGCAAAGTGATATGAGGTGTTACATGCTAGGTCGATGTGGCATCGAGTCGGGGTCCTGACAACGATGGTGATGATTTCCCCCTCCCGGAGGGAATTGTCCCCGGCAGAACAGCTCTGCCAGAGCCCTAGATTGGTTCCGCCAAGGTTCCGCCTCGTGGCGGCGGAGTCTCGTCCCGAAAGGTTCCCTCTTATTTTTTTCTCATCGAAAGACTTCATATAGGAGAAGATGGGCGTCGGAGAGCCACCAGGGGGCCCACGAGGTAGGGGGTGCACCCAGGGGGGGCGCCCCCTACCCTCATGAGCAGGGTGTGGGCCCCCTCGCCTTCATATTTGGCGATGATTTTTCTTTATTTATTTTAAGGCATTCCATGGAGTTTCAGGACTTTTGGAGTTGCATAGAATAGGCCTTCAATATTTGCTCCTTTTCCAGCCCAGAATTCCAGCTGTCAGCATTCTCCCTCTTCATGTAAACCTTGTAAAATAAGAGAGAATAGCCATAAGTATTGTGGCATAACGTGAAATAACAGCCCATAATGCAATAAATATTGTCACAAATGCATGATGCAAAATGGACGTATCTACTCCCCCCAAGCTTAGACCTCTTTTGTCCTCAAGCGACAAGCCGATAACAATAAATATGTCCTCATGTTTAGAGGTAGAGGCGTCGAAAAAAATAAAATACAGACATGAAGGCATCATGATTATTTCATAGCAGCAACATAAATAGATTTTGTCATATGATTACTCATGTTCAAATGATGATCTTTTCACAAAGCCAAAGCATGAATCAGAAACCTTATTGAGCACCAACAATTATAATCTCAGTCATTGAAGCAATTGCAATTTATCATAACATCGGAAAGAGTCTATGTCAGAGCTCAAAAGCAAGTCCACATACTCAACTATCATTTAGTCCTCCATAATTGCTAACACTCACGTGATACTTGTGGTTATGGAGTTTTAATCGGACACAGAGAAAGATAGGGGCTTACAGTTTTGCCCCACAACCTTTTACCTCAAGGGTAATGTCAACAATAATAATTCATGCTCCCCCACATCCAATTAGATATATATATCATGTTCTTTCCAACATGCTGAGCTTGCCAAAGAATAAAATGAAAAAGGAAAGGTGAAGATCACCGTGACTCTTTCATAAGGTAGAGGATAATAATAAAAGATAGGCCCTTCGCAGAGGGAAGCAGAGGTTGTCATGCGCGTTTAGGGTTGATGCACAAAATCTTAATGCAAAAGAACGTCACTTTATATTGCCTCTTGTATGTGGACCTTTATTATGCAGTCTGTCGCTTTTATTGCATCCACAACAAGTTCGTACAAAGCTTATTTCTCTTCACTAATAAGTCATGCATATTTAGAGAGCAATTTTTATTGCTTGCACCATGACAACTTACTTGAAGGATCTTACTCAATCCATAGGTAGATATGGTAGACTCTCATGGCAAAACTGGTTTAAGGGTATTTGGAAGCACAACTAGTATTTCTACTTGGTGCTGAGAATTTGGCTAGCAAGAGGGGGAAAGGCAAGCTCAACACGGTAGAGGATCCACGACAACATACTTTATCTCAGATGTAGGAAAACATAACTCATTATGTTGTCTTCCTTGTCCAACATCAACTCTTTAGCATGTCATATTTTAATAAGTGTTCCCAATCATAAAAGATGTCAATGATAATATATATATATGTGAAACCTCTCTTTCCTTATTACTTCCTATTAATTGCAACGATGACCAAAGCTATATTTGCCAACTCCCAACAACCTTTAATCATCATACTCTTTCTATTGTGAAGTCATTACTTTCACTAAGATCAATATGAACTCTTTGATTCTTTTTATTCTTTTTCTTCTAATCACCCAAGATCATGGCAAAATAATCAAGCCCTTGACTCAACACTAATCTTTATTATATAGCTCACGGACTCCATTACAAGGAAGGATCATAAAGCAAAACTCAAAACTAAATCATGCCATGACTTTATTCTACTAAATCAAGATACTACTAATAGGATCGAACTAAGAAATACGGTAAAGATAGGAGTTGTGATGGTGATACGATACCAGGGCACCTCCCCCAAGCTTGGCAGTTGCCAAGGGGAGTGCCCATACCCATGTGATTATTTCTCCTTCTTTGTTGTTGGCGGTGGAGGTGTTGTTGATGATGCAAGCTTGTCGTCCACCTTCCATGGCATAGGCTCACCATCATAGAAGGATGATCGAGTCTCCGGGATCCTCAAATCTGCAGCCAAACTCATCCTTTTGAATCTATATTCATACTCACAGTTTTGGTTTTGTAGATCATAGATTTGGGCTTGTTGGTGCTTGATCTTCTCATGTAGCTTGAAGATGGCCTCCTCGGTCTTCTTGGCATCCGGCTCATAGTTGTTGGTGAACTCCGCGAGCATCTTGTGGGTAGCGTTGATTCCACGCTCCACCATCCCCTGGCACTCGAAAACTTGTTGCTCCATTGCTTCAATCCTCGACTCCATGCTTCCTGTTCCCTTTGGTCCCTCAGCATCGCGGATGTGCAGCAACCCATCACGCATCTCAATGGTTTGAGGGTGTCGCAGCACCTCCACGAGGTAAGGGTTGATCACCATCTCGAAGAACTTGTCCTTGGAAGCACTTGGGGTCGTCATGATGCTCTAGACCTATCAGAAAAACAGCTCGAAACAAGAACACGGGAGATTTGCGTGATACGAGAGTCAAAAACTTCGGGAGTATATATAATGAATTTTTACCGACCAAAATACGTATCGTGCAAGAAAACAGAGTCCGGAGGGCACACAAGGTGCTCACGAGGTAGGGGGCGCGCCCAGGGAGGTAGGGCGCGCCCTCCACCCTCGTGGAGGCCTCGTGTCCTCCCCGGACTGCTACTTATTTTTCTATTTTTCTAAATATTCCAAAACGGAGAAATATTGCCTTAAAATTGTTTTGGAGTCGGTTTACTTACCGTACCACATACCTATTCCTTTTCGGAGTCTGAAGCGGGCTGGAAAGTGTCCTTTATGTATTCCTCCGGGGTTACGGTTTCAATAATATTGGTTTCAACATTTATAGGATTACCTAAGATATAGTGTTTGATCCTTTGACCGTTTACCACCTTCGGATTTGTGCCTGCAAAGTTGTTGATTTTTATGGCACCGGAACGATAGACTTGCTCGATAACGTAGGGACCTTCCCATTTAGAGAGAAGTTTTCCTGCAAAAAATCTTAAACGAGAGTTGTATAGCAATACATAATCACCTACATTAAACTCACGCTCTTGTATCCTTTTGTCATGCCATCTTTTAACCTTTTCTTTAAACAACTTGGCATTTTCATAAGCTTGGGTTCTCCATTCATCAAGTGAGCTAATATCAAATAACCTCTTCTCACCGGCAAGTTTGAAATCATAGTTGAGCTCTTTAATAGCCCAATATGCCCTATGTTCTAGTTCGAGAGGTAAGTGACAAGCTTTTCCATAGACCATTTTGTACGGAGACATACCCATAGGATTTTTATATGCAGTTCTATAGGCCCATAATTCATCATCAAGTTTCTTGGACCAATTCTTTCTAGACCTATTGACAGTATTTTGCAAAATTTATTTGAGCTCTCTATTTCTCAATTCTACTTGACCACTAGACTGCGGATGATAAGGAGATGCAATCCTATGATTAAGGTCATATTTAGCAAGCATCTTACGAAAGCACCATGAATAAAGTTTGAACCACCATCAGTCATTAAATATCTAGGGACTCCAAACCTCGGAAAAATAACTTCCTTAAGCATTTTAATAGAAGTGTTATGATCAGCACTACTAGTTGGAATAGCTTCTACCCACTTAGTAACGTAATCAACAACAACTAAAATATGAGTATATCCATTAGAGGCAGGAAAAGGTCCCATATAATCAAAGCCCCAAACATCAAATGGTTCAATAACAAGTGAATAATTCATAGGCATTTCGTGACGTCTACTAATATTAAAAATCCTTTGACATTCATCGCAAGACAGAACAAACTTATGGGCATCCTTGAAGAGAGTAGGCCAATAAAAACCAGATTGCAATACCTTATGTGCAGTTCTATCTCCAACATGGTGTCCTCCATAAGCTTCGGAGTGAAACTTGCGTAGGATCTATTCCTGTTCATGCTCAAGTACACAACGTCTAATGACACCATCTACTCCCTCTTTATAAAGATGTGGGTCATCCCAAAAGTAATGTCGCAAGTCATAGAAAAACTTTTTCTTTTGTTGGTATGTGAAGCTAGGTGGTAAAAATTAAGCAACAATATAATTAGCATAATCAGCATACCATGGAGTGCTACGAGAAGTGCTTATGACATTTAATTGTTCATCAGGAAAGCTATCATCAATAGGTAGTGGGTCATCAAGAACATTCTCTAACCTAGATAGGTTGTCTGCAACGGGGTTCTCAGCTCCTTTTCTATCAACAATATGTAAATCAAATTCTTGCAGCAGAAGAACCCATCTAATGAGTCTAGGTTTTGCATCCTTCTTTTCCATAAGATATTTAATAGCAGCATGATCAGTGTGAATAGTTACTTTAGAATCAACAATATAAGGTCTAAACTTATCACAAGCAAACACAACTGCTAAAAGTTCCTTTTAGGTAGTAGCATAATTTCTTTGAGCACTGTCTAGAGTCTTACTAGCATAATGGATAACATTTAATTTCTTATCAACTCTTTGCCCTAGAACAGCACCTACAGCATAATCACTAGCATCACACATAATTTCAAAGGGTAAATTCCAATCAGGTGGCTGAACAACAGGTGCAGAGACTAATGCTTTCTTAAGTATTTCAAATGCTTCTACACAATCATTATCAATGACAAATGGTACATCTTTTTGTAATAAATTAGTCAGAGGCCGAGAGATTTTTGAGAAGTCCTTAATGAACCTCCTATAAAATCCGGCGTGACCAAGGAAACTTCTTATACCTTTGATGTCCTTGGGACATGGCATCTTTTCAATAGCATCAACCTTGGCTTTATCAACTTCAATGCCTCTTTCACTTTGTGCCCCAAGACAATATCTTCATTAACCATAAAGTGGCACTTTTCCCAAGTCAAGACAAGATTAGTTTCTTCACATCTCTGCAAAACTCGAGCAAGATTGCTCAAGCAATCGTGAAAAGAGGAACCATATATGGAAAAATCGTCCATGAAAACCTCACAAATTTTCTCGCAAAAGTCAGAGAATATAGCCATCATGCATCTTTGAAAGGTAGCAGGTGCATTACATAAACCGAAAGGCATACGTCTATAAGCAAAAGTACCAAAAGGGCATGTAAAAGTAGTCTTTGTTTGATCTTTAGTTGACACAGGTATTTGAGAGAAACCAGAATAACCATCTAGAAAGCAATAATGTGTATGTTTGCATAATCTTTCTAGCATTTGATCAATAAAAGGTAAGGGGTCATGATCTTTCTTAGTAGCTTTATTTAATTTACGGAAATCAATTACCATCCTATAACCTGTGATAATTCTTTGCGGAATCAACTCATCTTTATCATTAGGGACAATAGTAATACCTCCCTTCCTAGGGACACAATGGACAGGACTTACCCACTGACTATTAGCAACGGGATAAATTATACCTACCTCCAGAAGCTTGAGTATTTATTTTCTTACCACCTCTTTCATTTTAGGATTCAGACGTCATTGAGGATCACGAACTGGTTTGGCATCAGCTTCCAAATTTATTTTATGTTGACATAGAGTGGGACTGATGCCCTTAAGATCATCCAGAGTATATCCAATAGCAGCACGGTGCTTCTTCAGAGTTTTCAATAATCTTTCTTCTTCATGCTCTGAGAGGTTAGCACTAATAATAACAGGATATATTTTCTTTTCATCAAGATAAGCATATTTAAGATTATCAGGCAACGGTTTAAGCTCTAACACGTGATCACCCTTGGGTGGAGGAGGATCCCCTAGGATTTGAACAGGCAAATTGTGTTGCAGAATAGGTTCCTGTTTAAAGAATACTTCATCTATTTCCCTTCTTTCATTCATGAACATATCATTTTCATGGTTTAGCAAATAGTGTTCTAAAGGATCACTAGGAGGTATAGCAATAGAAGCAAGACCAATAATCTCATCTTTACTAGGCAATTCTTCCTCACGATGTTGTTTACTAAATTTAGAAAAATTAAACTCATGAACCATATCATCCAAGCCAATAATAACAACATTCTTTTTGCAGTCTATCTTAGCATTAACAGTATTCAAGAAGGGCTACCAAATATAATGGGACAAAAGCTATCTTGTGGAGAACCAAGAACAAGAAAATCAGCGGGATATTTGGTTTTTCCACACAAGACTTCAACATATCTAACAATTCCCATTGGAGATATAGTATCTCTATTGGCAAGTTTAATTGTAACATCAATATCTTCTAACTCAACAGGTGCAATATCATGCATAATTTCTTTGTATAAGTCAATGGGTATAACACTAGCACTAGCACCCATATTACACAAGCCATGATAACAATGATCTCCTATTTTAACAGAAATAATAGGCACGCCTACCACAGGTCTATGTTTATCTCTATCACAAGGTTTAGCAATTCTAGCAGTTTCACCCTGGAATTGAATAACATGCCCATCAATATTATCAGACAAGAGATCTTTAACAATAGCAATATTAGGTTCTACTTTGACTTGCTCAGGAGGTGTATAAGTTCTAGTATTGCTTTTACGAACAACAATTGAAGCTTTAGCATGATCCTTCATTCTAACAGGGAAAGGTGGTTTCTCAACATAAGAAGTGGGAACAATAGGATCATTATAAGTGACAATTTTTTATTAAACTTTAATAGGTGCAGCTACTTTTACTTCTATGGGAGGATGATATTTAAACCACTTCTCCTTGGGTAGATCAACATAAGTAGCAAAAGATTCACAGAAAGAAGCTACTATCTCAGAGTCAAGTCCATATTTAGTGCTAAACTTACAGAAAATATCGGTATCCATAAAAGATTTAACACAATCAAACTTAGGTGTCATACCTAACTCCTTACCTTCGTCGAGGTCCCAATCTTCAGAGTTGCGTTTAATTCTATCCAATAAATTCCATCTGAATTCAATAGTCTTCATCATAAAAGAGCCAGCGCAAGAAGTATCGAGCATCGTGCAATTGTTATCAGAAAGCCGAGCATAAAAACTTTGCATAATCACTTCTCTTGCGAGCTCATGATTGGGGCATGAATATAACATTGATTTAAGCCTCCCCCAAGCTTGAGCGATGCTTTCTCCTTCGCGAGGCCAAAAATTATATATATAATTGCGATCATGATGAACAAGATGCATAGGGTAATGCTTTTGATGAAATTCCAATTTCAATCTTTATAGTTCCATGATCTCATATCATCACATAGCATGTACCATATCAATGCGTCTCCCTTCAAAGATAAAGGGAAGGCCTTCTTCTTAACAACATCATCGGGTATACCTGCAAGCTTAAATAGTCCACAAACATCATCCACATAGCGTAGATGTTCATCAGGATGCTTTGTTCCATCTCCTGTAAAAGTGTTAGCTAGCAGTTTTTCCATCAAACCCGAAGGAATCTCAAAAGGAGTTTCATTTTCAATAGGTTCAGTAGGTTGAGGAGCAACTCTTTGCTCTACTAGACGGGGTGAAGATACCCCGAACAAGCCCCTTAGAGAATTACTTTCCGTAGTAACAAGTGACAGAAAATTTCAGCACACTAAATAAATTTTTCCTTACCAAATTCCACCTACCAAAGGCGCTTCACTCCCCGGAAACGGCGCCAGAAAAGAGTCTTGATGACCCACAAGTATAGAGGATCTATCGTAGTCCTTTTGATAAGTAAGAGTGTCGAACCCAACGAGGAGCAGAAGGAAATGATAAGCGGTTTTCAGCAAGGTATTCTCTGCAAGTACTGAAATAAGTGGTAACAGATAGTTTTGTGATAAGATAAATTGTAACGAGCAACAAGTAACAAAAGTAAATAAAGTGCAGCAAGGTGGCCCAATCCTTTTTGTAGCAAAGGACAAGCCTGGACAAACTCTTATAATAGGAAAAGCGCTCCCGAGGACACATGGGAATATCGGCAAGCTAGTTTTCATCACGCTCATATGATTCGCGTTCGGTACTTTGATAATTTGATATGTGGGTGGACCGGTGCTTGGGTACTGCCCTTACTTGGACAAGCATCCCACTTATGATTAACCTCTATTGCAAGCGTCCGCAACTACAAAAAAAGTATTAAGGTAAACCTAACCATAGCATGAAACATAGGGATCCAAATCAGCCCCTTACGAAGCAACGCATAAACTAGGGTTTAAGCTTCTGTCACTCTAGCATCCCATCATCTACTTATTATTTCCCAATGCCTTCCTCTAGGCCCAAATAATGGTGAAGTGTTATGTAGTCGACGTTCACATATCACCACTAGAGGCTAGACAACATACATCTCATCAAAATATCGAACGAATACCAAATTCACATGACTACTAATAGCAAGACTTTTCCCTAGTCCTCAGGAACAAACGTAATTACTCATAAAGCATATTCATGTTCATAATCAGAGGGATAATAAAGTGCATAAAGGATATGAACATATGATCTTCCACCAAATAAACCAACTAGCATCAACTACAAGGAGTAATCAACACTACTAGCAACATATACTAGCACCAATCCCGGACATGGAGACAAGAATTGGATACAAGAGATGAACTAGGGTTTGGAGATGAGATGGTGCTGGTGAAGATGTTGATGCAGATTGCCCTCTCCCGATGAGAGGAGCGTTGGTGATGATGATGGTGATGATTTTCCCCTCCTGGAGGGAATTGTCCCCGGCAGAACAGCTCTGCCAGAGCCCTAGATTGGTTCCGCCAAGGTTCCGCCTCGTGGCAGCGGAGTCTCGCCCCGAAAGGTTCCTTCTTATTTTTTTCTCATTGAAAGACTTCATATAGGAGAAGATGGGCGTCGGAGAGCCACCAGGGGGCCCACGAGGTAGGGGACGTGCCCAGGGGGGCGCACCCCCCACCCTCATGAGCAGGGTGTGGGCCCCCTGGCCTTCATCTTTGGCGATGATTTTTCTTTATTTATTTTAAGGCATTCCATGGAGTTTCAGGACTTTTGGAGTTGCGTAGAATAGGCCTTCAATATTTGCTCCTTTTCTGGCCCAGAATTCCAGCTGTCGGCATTCTCCCTCTTCATGTAAACCTTGTAAAATAAGCGAGAATAGCCATAAGTATTGTGACATAACGTGAAATAACAACCCATAATGCAATAAATACTGTCACAAAAGCATGATGCAAAATGGACGTATCAGCCGCGCCAAGAGCACCAGGGCGGTGGACGACGGCGACGCCTAGGAAGGGGACGATGCGGAGACGGGGAAGACGCAGCAGTGGAAGCCCGCGCGGAGAGGAGTACGAGGGTTCACTGGTTCGGCTGCGGTGTGAGGCTGCCATTGCCGCAGAATAACAGGGGGTGTGGGTGAGTGGAGGGATGGCCTGGCCAGCGGTTCGAGTAGTATGGGGGCGGTGAGGCCTCCGTGGCAGCACAAACGGCCACGGGAGGCAAGAGCAGGCGGCATGACCGGCGCTGCTTTGGGCGGCTGGACCAAGAAGACCAGAGGTTGAAGAAGCACTACGGCCGTTGGATGGACATCGTACGGTCACTGAAGCTAGAATCATTTATATTGACTAAGTTGATAAAGCCCTTGGTATGCTCCAACGTAGTAGGCCCACAGGTCAGCCTCCGAAACCGTGCGCCCCAGATGTCAGGGGGAGGAATCATTTTTTGGGCGGCCGAAGCTAAGAATATCCGAGATTGAAGAAGAAGCACGACATCTGTTGGATAGATATCCAACGGCCACTGCTGCTAGAACCGTGTGTTGACTATAATAAGTTGACAAAGCCTTGCATACGCGTCAACTTATTTTTTTAGGGGACGCGTCACTTAGTAGGCCCACAAGTGTGTGGCAGAGAACTTATAGCCCATTTGCGTTTTGTAAGAATGTACAGCCCATTTTTGAATTCTAATGGAATTTATAACAGCCCATTAACAGTTTGTTAAAAGTACAACCCATTTTCTAGCTAGGACAACGATTACTAATTTCAACCAACCGTTGAAGACAGAATTCAATAAAATTTCCCACATTTTGATGGAATCCGAAATATTTTTATCCCGAAATTTCTAGTCAGATTAAATATAAATTTGTATTACGTAAAAATCCAACGAAACATTGCGCGCGCAACAATGAAAATTTAAGATTTTCAAAATCCATAAATAATTTTTTATAAACTAATTTCGTGTTTGGTGCACTTTTTTATAGTTACTGCCTAGTTTTTATAATTACATCCCATTTATTATTTTTAAAGCCCATTTTCCTATTAGCCTAATGCATCCCTCCTAGGAAAGATTTGCAGCCCAGCGGGGCGGAGAATAACAAGTTGACCTTGCCTGGGTATTCCTCAAAAAGACGTATAGCTAGGCTAGCCATTTTCATCTTGAAAAAGTAGTATTTGGGCTGGATATCTGGCCTGGGCTAGACGGGCGACAGCTCGCCCAGTTAATACCCTGATCTCCTCTGAACAACAACGAAATCATCGCCAAGAAAAACTCTGCAGTGCTCACGCCTCAAAAACACAAATACTGCTCGAGCTGCTTGGTCCCAGCTGTCGGCCGCACCTTCTGCAATTCTCTCGTTTATATTGACTACATAGGTTGACAATGGTATGGGACCGTGATGTCAGGAAACCAGGAGAAAGCAAAAAAATATAGTTGTACATAATAAGGAGGCACATGCGTACATACGGCTATGGCCCTAGTGGGTCCCTAGTGTCATCCAGTCAAAATAAAGTCATCTCCTGAATCCTCATGTTCGTTGACCATGTTAACAATGCTCGGCGCCACGGTGAGCGCAACAACTCGAAGGACAACGGAGAGGGCCTCGCGGGCCCTATGGAGGTCTGATACATTGCCCGCTGCTCATTTAGGAAGCCAGGATCATCGGACACCTATGAGCACCTTCGAGAAACTGAGACGGCATGAAACGGTAAGGCCGCGCTTGGGAGCTCTGGGTTATTTCAAACCTGTATTAACATACAAGTGTAATTCACTCGTCATCAGAAGGCCCGAGGTCTGTAAGTAAAACCGGCGGGTTACGCGTGTAATTTGAGAGACCAGTGTATATTTTATGAGTAGTGCTATATGGACGACATTACCAGACGATACATGCATGATGTGCGTATCATGCCATCCATGGGCAAGGCTGAAACAGCAGCTAACGACTGGATTAGCAATCGCCCGAGTGTCGTTCAGCGTTTTTATCGTGTGTGAAGTACTTCCAATATTTTACTAGTCGAAATCGACCAACCAAGCACCTTCGCCCGAGACCATCTGCTTTAATTTACAAGAGTTAGTTTTACAAGCGGTTTTGATTGGAAAACGACAATCCAATCATGGCCTAATATCATGAGTTGGTCGGAAGATCATATGGTTTCACATCTAACCTACCCGACATGTCTTATAGGCTATGAATGAAACATCAGACGATGAACTTCTTACGCACGGAAACAACAGAAGAGGATGATCTTCTTAACAAGCAAATCACTGGAATTAGATCAACATGCAAAACAATATGAAGCATTATTCTCAGGAGGCACGGTGAACAGCTCATGATGCCGCATGCCACAACATTCCAAGCTCAACTTTGCAATTAAACACAAGGCCTGGCATTACATAGACAATATTTAGAACAAACTCTTAACACAGGAATATCTCAGCAGAGTAACTATTTACCTATAAATTGAACACAGGAATAGGAAAAAACACTCGACGCTGCTCACAGCAAGGGCGTCCCACTCAAAAATATCAAATGCATGTCTTCTGGCTAACATCAATGAGCAAATTTTGACAAGGTTTTCCAATTCCAATATATTAAACTAACGTCTTCTTGCTAACATCGATGATTAAACTTTGACAAGCTTTTCCCATTCAAAATATGTAATGCCTATGATCGTGTCCTGTCATAGCTTCTTGTACTTGTTTGGGCACTTTTTGCCCAGGGCACTCCACGTGTTGTTAAATTGCCAATGGTCTCTGCAGACTAGTCATGTCACCGGTGTCTAATAATACTCTATAAAGCTTCTCGGTCATTCCTTCTGTAATGTACCGCAACCAGTGACTGCTTCTTTCTGCAAAGTGGAACGACCAACTGGACCCAGTAACGCAGCAGTTTGCCTTGGACACATTGGCTCCTTTTGTGCAGTTCAACTAATATCAAAGTTGGAATAAAACCGACCTTTAATTTTGATATCCCTGTAAGCAACAATAGGTATAAGGGAAACAATTACTGAGAAATAATGGTTGATGACTTGTCTTAATGGGAAACAAAGCAGGAGAGAAGCAATTCTCCATCAGTGTGATTCATTCATATTGACTAAGACATTATCTTAACAATGCCTTGTTTCAACATGTATAAAGAACGACAAAGCAGAAAAGTAACATTCCTAAAACAATGCAACTGATTCATTTTTAAAGAGACACTATCTTAACAATACCTTGGTTAACCATGTAGAAAGAACTACAAAGCAGGATAGTACCATTCCTAACAAGTGTTGCAGTTTTGAACTAAGATTCAATAGTTAATTAATTCTGAGAGCGGCATTGCTTAATTTTACCAATGGCATTAGATTAACGAAAAGCATAAACAGTTCCAGGGGAGAGTGGGCGCAACAACAATATGTGCTTCCATCTACTTATAAAGGGGGTGATGCAGAGTTTGTTGTAACAAAGCAACAAGCATCATGGCGGGTTGGTCCCATTTTTGTTCACTACTTAATGGGAAAAGACAGCAATATAATAGCTTCAATTCAACATTTATTTAAAACAGTACCAATGCAGGTAGCACAACATCTCAAAGCACACTGCACAATCATGTGGATGAAGGCCTGTACTGACCTTTCATGAGAACACCAGGATAAAATACGAATCAGCTAACACGAATAGGAAATCCAATCTCCTTTTGTGCAGTTTCACTGAAATCAAGCAAAGTGTTTCGCGTAGCGAAGCAAAATGTCGAAATAGCAACAAGTTGAATAGATATCATGTGGTTGAGACCAAGATTTGAAACGACTCGACAGGAACACTGGAAACAAATCTCGGATCTCCTTTTGTGCAGTTCCACCAAAATTAAGCAAAGTAAGCGATGTGACAGTCAAGTTGAACTGCTCAAAACACTCTTAAAACATAAGTGTTTCGAGTAGAGAAGCAAAATGTCACAATAGCAACAAGTTGAATCGATACCCCTATTTTAACAAAGGCAAAAAAGAAAACAATTACTTGCCGATAAAGGAGGGTGAAACAAACGGTGACAGAAAGAAGCATCTACCTTATCTTGGATGGAAAACAAAGTAGGATAGTAGCATTTCTAAAACGGTTGCATTGATTCATATTAACAGAGACACTCTCTTGAAACAACATTCGTTAAAAAATGTAATTTACTTTTAACAGTGGCATTACTTCAATTTTCCGGCGGCATTCTTAGATTAACAACAGCAAAATAGTTGTATGGGACATGCTAGCACAATGTGCGTCCACACGTATAAATGGGTGATGCAGAGTATGTAGCCAAGCAACATATCTGTGTTGGTCCCATATTTGTTCTCTTTGAACTTTTTTCCTATGTGAGGGCAGCAAATCTAGTCCTGCACAAACTACCCGACCCCCCCCCCCAGTTTCTTTCCCTTTTCAACAAAGAGATCAGTTCCTTACAGATGTGTGTACTGGGTTACCCCCTTTTTCCCTTTTCGGCCAACAAAGCGGTTGGATAGCCACTCTATACTACTTTTCCTCCCTCCTTTCCTCATTGAACCACGTCCTAGATTCATGCTCCACCCCACCGCACCTTTCTTTCCTCTTTGAACCAAGACCTAGATTTGACTACAGATCGAAAAAGATCCACATGCAGCTAGAGCAACGACGGTTTCAGAGAAACTTATACCTTAGGGTCGTCAGGATGTGGCAAGGCGTGCGGCGGGAGGCCGGATCTGCCCACACTACGTACGGCAGCGAGGAAGAAGGGGTCGGTGGCCCTACCGCACAGGCGCTGGGTGAAAGAGAACAGCGCAGCCGGCAGTGGATTGCCTCCCTCGCCGAAGGCGATACAGTTAACGCTGCACCTCCTACCCTTCCCGGTGCGACGAGATACGGACGCCTCCTTCACCAGCTGTGAGGGGGGAAAGAGAGACAAGAGGCCAACGCAGTCTTGTTTAGATCTGGTGAAGAGAGGGTGAGAGACTGTGAATATAGCAAACCCTAGCAAATGAACACTGATCCTTCGGCGTGTAACATATATGTATTGCAGCGAGCGTGTGGAGAGTGCAAACCCTATCTTGATGGGAACTAAACCAGGATACCCGAGAAAAAAACATTTCTTCATTTAACCAGTGATAGTACTACCACCATATGGACAATGACCGCACAACCACCATGTACTTTTTGTCGAAACAACATGTATACCTCCACCAAGGCATAAATCAGGACAATTTTTAAGGGTCTGTCTAGGACACATCTAGATGTCTAAGTTTATGTCCACTCTGTTTGTGGTCTATTTTTTTTATCCTAGTTTTTTTTGTTTCTTGTTGCTACATTATATACTTGTGGGAGCTTAGATGTGATATCCTTAAATGACATCTAGATGTGAATTAGACAAACTAATTTTCTAATGTACCAAGAAAGAAAACTCGATCAAAAACACGCCCCCGCTTCCAGGTCGCGAGAGTCGTCGCGCACATACACATAGACATAGACATGCATATCCGTGTTTACGTAAAATTCCATTTCCATCTCCATCTCCAATCATATTTGTCCAACTGGCACATTATTTACGTTGTTAATTATATATGCAGCAATATTAACATACATCATCTCTTGTTTGCGCACGTCCGGACCGCTGCCATGGCCGGTCCCGACCAACCTGAACCCTCTTCATCACCCGCGCGTGCTTCACGCCCGAAACGGTCAGTGACGCATTCATGCCTGGCCAGAGCGGACGTGACCTCTCACTGGCGCCGGCATTGAAGCGGCGCGCCGACCGAGAGAGCGTCGCCCGCGCCGCTTCCGGGTGCATGCGGCTGCTCCATGTTCAAAGGTCGTAATAGCCGGCTACAACATGCATGTAAAAAGTTCTTGGGAGTCTATGCTATAGCTAGCTGTCCTCCCCCAACTCGTCAATCTCTTCCAGTACTGCTAGTAGTACTCCATGGCGCGATCCATCGAAAAGCAGGCGGGAAAGTTATCGTATACTCAATTTGCGGTGAGTGGCATGCCGAGCGACCGTGTGGGGTCGAGCCGTGGAGGAGGGTGAGACACGAACACGACAGACGTGATTTAAACGTTGGTTTTTCTCGATGGCGCGATCCAACAAAACGAAATGTTGGTTTCTCTCCGTTTCCATTTTTTCTCCAGAAAAACGGAAACTTTCCACTCCATTTCATTCCTATTCCAAGGTTGCCCCGTTACAACATTCCATCAAATACAAAGGAAAACTAACACGCATGCTGATGCATCTCAATGATTCCTAGATCATAGGCAATATTTACTTCATAACTAAAGAAAAAGTTGTGAGAGCGTCTACGAAAGAAAAACTACTGATGGGGTCACTACGACTTAAACCCTAAACCCTAAACATGATTTAATTCCCTGGCCAGGTAGAACCTGTCGAAGGAAAGACGGCTGGCACCCTTGGATCATACGATGCTTTTGTGCAGTTCCACTAAAATCGACCTGAGCATCCCTAATGGCAAAGATATTGAAGAAGTGTGATTACAATAATAGTACTGGCACTAGTTCATGAGACATAAACTCATCACAAGTAGAAGCTGGTAGAAGTAGAGAAAGATCGACATGGAGATGGAGCTACGGCAGTGGAGCAAGCCGACTTCAAAAGGAAGATGGACTACCTGGGACATCGGGTTGTACCTAGAAGGGCGGTTGGGACGCGGCATCGTCCCATACCGCGGTGACCCCCGATTGGGACGCACCAACTGTGGGTTTTCTCCCTCGCCGATGTCGACCGCATCTATGCAGAACATTGTTCCCTTCCCCCAGCTGCGGGATCAGGCCCGTCGTTCTATGCTTGTGAAGAGAGCAACCTTAGCAAGCAGGCTTGTAGCTTAGGCTCCTGCTAGTGTATATATAGTGGTTTTCTTTTTCTCTCCATATCAACCACTTTACATTGCGTACGTGTCATTCAAGAGTGAAATGATGGTTTCTTCTTCCAACTAACTTACTGTGTGATTTGACTGCTCCTTAGTGGCCCCTACACGTACTCCCCCTACGTGTATGCAACAGTCACACGTACACATGGATGCAAAAACGTGTGCGACGCCCTAATGCATGCATGTCCAAGCACACGACGGAACACACACGGTCACGCTAAGTGCTCAACCTACACGTGCATGCACACACATACTCAGTCAGGGTGAGCTAGTGATCGTATAAACACCGGAAAAATATATATATTGAGCGCAATGAGCGTACTATGAAGTCCACTGACCGTATTTTTACAAATATACAGTGACAGACAGTGTATTTATCTCGTTTGAAATTAATCCATATTAACCGGAGAGGAGGCAGTATGGACTAGCATTACTTGCACGCGGTGGCTCGCATGACAAGGAGAAACTTTTGACTAATGCAAGCTCTCCCTCGCTCAGGCGGTGGACGTGCAACAGTTAATTCGGTGTCAGATTGCCAGAAGCATACACTATACTACTAGTGCTACTATTGTCGACTTCCCGAATAGGCGAACAGCCAAGCGCAAAGTTTATTAGTACTAGTACTACTAATATAGTCTATAAAGGTACGTACTAGTACTCCCTCCGGTCCTCTTTTGTTTGCGTCTAAGGTAAAGCCAGGATACCAAGGAGCGATTATTTTGTTTGAAATTGGACAGTTCTATCCCTGATGTGCTACCGAGAGAGGCTGGGGTTAGTTTTTCTAGGCATGCATACCATTGGTTGAGCCTGCCCCACACCGGAATTCTCGCGCTGCATGCATCTCTCTCTCTTTCAAGTCTACATGTGTCTCACTCTTCCATGCCTACATGTGTGTCACTCTATCTGCATGCGCACGCCTTGGGAAGGGGCGATTGGTATGGGAGAGAGAGTTGGGAGTTACTGCGGCTACACATGCAGTCAAAGCGGAACAAATGGGAGGGGTACCAGTGGAAAGAGCGGGGTAAAGAAGCTAAGGCGCAGAGCTTTGAGGGAAAAACTTAATTTTCTTAGGCACAAACCAAAAAGGACCGGAGGGATTACTAGGAACCGGATGGAGGAGCGTCTGCACTCTTATTATAATTTTAAAATGTGATAAAGCAATCTTCAACACATTTGGTTCTCTTCGAGGGTTCTCGCATGTGATAATGGAAGTTCATTGCATTGAACACTCGCCACAATTCTCGCTTAATTCTGGCTCATATCCTGTTACAAATAGTAGCGCTCGGTAATATTTCCTCTTTTTTTGTTATTCAGCATGTAAACAGGTCAGCATACCTTGCGGCGCATCTTCGTGCGAACCGTGCTTGCTGCACTTTGAATGTGGCCGAGAGCTGGCTTGATGAAACACCTCGCTTCCTACTTCTTTTTTTGCGGGGTACCTTGCTTCCTAGTGACCAGTGTCTTGGCTGATCGTCCTCACAAGACTTATATATGAATAAAGCTCTCTCATTTACCCGTAAAAAAGATTAAGCCATATTAACCGAAAAGGAGGGAGTATGGACTAGCACTACTTTTTGGTGTGTCCCGTCAACTCGCAGAACGAGGAGAAGCTTGCAGGACAAGGTGAAGCTCCCTTACGCCTTTTGACTAATGCAACCTACCCTCGGTGGACATGCATCAGTCCATTCGGTGTTAGATTGTCAGAGGCATACACTATAGTACCCAACATGCGGAGTACCATCATTGTTCGTCTTCACGAAGAGGCGAAGAGCCAAGCGTAGTAGTACGAGTAGTACTACTACTAGAACCGCATGGTGGAGCATCTGTACTCTTATTTTTTTATCTCTGATAAAGTACACATTTATTCCGGAGAAGGGCAGAAAACGCCAGCCCAACATGTAATGAATGATATCGATCAACCAACCATGCTCGAAATATCTTGGCCTCCATGCGAGCCCGTCTGTGTGTTCTAGCTCCTCGTCTCTCTCAAGGAATGGCGGGTTGGCTCTTTGCCGTCAATTGAGATCGGCTTGCTCGCACTCCTGTCCCACATGTCAGTGATATGCCAAGAGGAGGTGCGTTGACAGACTGGCCATACACGTACTTGGTTTTGCACCTTCATACTACTCCTCCCTCCGTCACAGTTTACCGGGCGCGCTTCATTATGATGCATTTCTCTCAATGCATTTCCAGCACCAGAGAGACTTTAGATGCGTTTGGTTTAATGCTCAATTAATTAGGGCGTCGTAACCGCAATCAAGTCCACAATTTTCTCTCCATGTACTCTGTACTACTACGGAGTGGAGTACGTGCATGCATGTGTGTACCCGGGGTGGAAGCACTGCATGCATGTGTGTACGCATTATTCCTCTAGTAATAGACGCCGTGCTATAAGGCTGGTCATAATGATAGTATCATAGCTAGTATCATGCATGCCAACTAGGCAATTTTGATGATGTGTCATAGCATTAAATGAAGAAAAAGAGGGTGTAGTATCATATCATGATACTGTATCATATTAAATGCTATGCTACTTTGTGTCATGCATGGCAATAAATAGAGTACAACATGATACTAATATATGATACTATGCATTAGGAAGGTAGTATCATACACTAGTATCATATGCATGATACTAGTATATGATACTCCCCATTACAACCAGCCTAACTACCAATGCTATTTTTCAGGCCGATCGCTAGTCACCTTTGTCCCACAGATTCGTTTTCTTTTTTCTGAAGCGCACTGTATAAACAGTGACGGATGGAGTAGTATGAGCGGATTCAAAGAAGAGCGTATTGATGGTTGCTTCTTCAGAGCAACTTACAGTGGGAAAGGTGGGGCTTATGATTTGACTGCTCATTACTCACTACTAATGCGGCGCAACGACCAGGCTGAGTCTCCCATGCGGTTGTGCACTACCCCCTAGGTTCTTAAATATACTCCGGAGTATTTGTCTTTCTTGAGATTTCAACGAGTGACTACTCAAATATTTGTCTTTTTAGAGATTTCAAATGGACTGGCACATAAGGATGTATATAGACATATTTTAGAGTGTAGATTCACTCATTTTGCTCCGTATGTAGTCACTTGTTGAAATCTCTAGAAAGACGAATAGAATATTTAGGAACGGAGGGAGTACACATACAAAGCAAAATGAGTGAATCTGCACTCTAAAATATGACTGTTTGAAATTTGTAAAAAGACAAATATTTAGGAACGAAGGAGTATAATTTTGTGCATGGCACATGGACCCGGATGATGAAGAGGCTTCTGGCAATGCTATCAAGCTTCCATCATTTGTTTACATAATTGACGTACTATACAAATAATTTTCCAGCGACGTGAAATTGTACAATGGTGTGAGCTTTCAGCTTTTGTTTCGCGTGTCTTGCCATCGATGCTCTTTCGGAAACAATAAAAAACTAACTCCCTTGCTAATGCATGTCAATTATTAGCAGATCAGAGCTAATAATTACATCACAACTGAAAACAGAGTTGTGAGAAGGTGTTAAATTAAAATTGATCCATGCTTTCATTGGCAGCAACGTCCCCCCAGCTCTGTCTAAATCAACAAGGCATGTTGGGAAAAAAGTAGCTGTCTGGAGCATGCAACATTCCGATCATTTTGTGCAGTTCCACTAAAATAGAGCTGAGCGTCCTTGTTCCAAAGATATTAAGTCTGATTACGATAATAGAGGACTGCTGATGAAACAATAAACACACAAATAGAACCCGGTCACCTTTGCAGTCTCTCTTAAGACTAACTAGTTGGAGAATATTAGGCTCGGAGATGGTTGAGGAGGATAGAGCAAAACCAATCTCCCTTTGTGCAGTGACACTGAAATGTAGAGATGTTGCCCGTGTGACATTTTAGTACAGCTGCACAAAACACTCTCAAGAAAAAAGTGATTTGTGCAGTTCACCAAAAGGTCGCAATAGCAATGAGGTGAAATGGATAGCCCTGTTTGCGAAAAAGAGGTAGAAAGGAAACAATTACTGGCCAATAACAGTTGATGACACATGCGACGACAAAAAAGAAGCATATTCCTTGCCCTAAGGGAAGATAACAACACGGTTGTGTTTGTCTAAAACGGTGTGAGGACGAGAATGCAATATGGAAAGTACGCTGGACGAGCTACGTTTCGGGCAAAGAACTATGGAAGATCCACATGCAGCGACGTGGGAAGACGGGCAGTGGAGCAAGGCTGGAGGGGATACCTGGTGGTCGTCGGGATGTAACTAGGTGAGCGGCGGCGGGCAGAATCTGCGAGCAGGTGGCGTAGGCCCTGCCGCACCGGAGCTTGGTCAGAGAGAACGGCGTGCACCGCAGATCAGGACGTGCTGCCTCGGCGCCGTCGAACGGAGAAACGATGCACTTCCTCCCTTTCCCCCGGCAGACGGGATGCGGCCGGATCAGTGACCAACGGTGAGAGAGAGAGAGCCCACCGCACTCCCTTTCCCCCGGCGGACGGGATGCAGCCGGATCAGTGACCAACGGTGAGAGAGAGAGAGGCCACCGCACTCCCTTTCCCCCGGCGGACAGGATGCGGCCGGATCAGTGACCAACGGTGAGAGAGAGAGGCCACCGCACTTCCTTTCCCCCGGCGGACGGGATGCGTCCGGATCAGTGACCAACGGTGAGAGAGAGAGAGAGGCCACCGCAGCCTTGTGTGAGATACTCTGAAGAGCGACAAACCAGGCACGCAAGGCTCCATTGTATATAGTGAGCGGACTACCTTTTTCTCCATAAAAATCGTTCTATATTCTGTGTATGTGCCATTGAGCGCTATAACTTTATTTAAAAATAATGCGGCAACGTGTCAAGTCGAACTTTGTTTCGTGCAGGCGTGGTACACGACCTCCCTAGGTAAACAACCGCTACAGTCATTCAAATTAGCACGTGGGCTGCCATTTCGTAAAGAAATGAGCTCCACCATGTACCCGCGCGGGTGTGGCTGGGCACGAAACGTGAGTACATGCACGGTGCACCTATTCTCTTCTTGTATATGTACACCACCTATGTGGGGTTGTGTGAGAGAGATACAAACCTAGAAAGATATAGTGTGTGGGTTCTTGAGAGTTTTTTTTGGGGGGGGTCAATCAAAAAATGTAACATATGCAATGTGTGTGAAATAGAGTCCTGGATATAACATATATATAGAGGGGGCGATCCACGAGAAGAGAGTGGAGGTATCACCGGCTTGAGGTGTCCATAGAACCGAAAAGAGGGATGATGTGTATGTGTGTGCGCGCGTGATCGATGAAAAGTGCCATTGAATTTGTGTGTGCCCACGTCAAAGATATAGAGTGGCTGGCCTACTGGAACGTGAGAGGGGACATGTGCAGTTTGTCTCTGTGGCATGGATACCTACCTGCAGCGCTCGACTATCGGTGTGTGGTGGGGGAAGAGGGAGGCCCAATTAACTATAGAGGTACAATGGCTGGTATATGTGTGGAGGAGGAGAGAGGCCTACCTCATGTATTAAGGAGATCGATCTGCCTCATGTATTAAGGGAGATCGATCGGCATCCATGCATATGTGCAGGAGAGGAATAAGGTTGGGAGAGAGACAGAGCTAGAGTTTTGGAGGGGGTGGTAGTGGAGTTGCTTCTAAAAAATGGTGGGATAGGCTTGCTAGACAAACGGAGGGTACGCCCACAATATCAATAAGAGAGGAGATGGTTGCTTGTTGTATGTGCACGTGCGTGTGAGAGACGGGTCAGGAGGCATGCACGAATGATGAGGGGGGATGATGCGGCTGTGGTAAGCAGACATAACTACATAGGAAGATCAATCGCTCTTTGTTAGAGAAAGGAGAGACATAACTTGTGAGGTACGT
>NC_041389.1:415774046-415847770 GCF_002162155.2 Triticum dicoccoides | reverse complement strand
TAAAGTCAATCTAGGTATATGTTGGGAGATCGATCGGTATACATGCATGTGTGTGTTAGAAGCAAACGAGGCATGAGGAGAAGGATAGAGATAGAGGAATGCATGTAGGAGGTGGTACGAGAGGCATACTATATCGAGTGGGGAGGAGTGTGCGAGTACGAGAACGATGAAAAGAGTGGTGGGAGTGAGGCATGGACGGTGACAAGAGAAGAGGGGAAGCTTGTGTTTATGCTAGGCACACCTGGCTAGAGAGGCATATCGATCGATGTGTGCCATAAAGAAGGAGCTGGGGGGCCTACACACACCGTGGGTGAACGACCTAAAGTGAAAAGACGAATTTGCACGATGGAGCTAAAGAATGCTGAGGGAGGGTGAGAGGGATGCGGGCGTGTGCATGCACAAGAGAAAGTTAGCGCTAGCTACAAAGATAAGAGGGTTGTGTGGGTGTAAAAGACGAATAGAGATCATATATACTTCATTATAAAAAGTGAATTCGGATATTTGAAGAATTTATCATAGTGTTTTAAACCGACGCATGTGTGAATATATATAACGGTGATACACATGGTGTGTTTATGAACATGTTATACTACATTTAATATATTTTATCTCTACTCTTATAAAAAACGGAGTTGTTGATGATGGTGTGCCTGCCATCCTACATTATAGGCCGTCCGATTTATATCTGGCGGATAGCAAGGAAACTATGATGGTTGAAGTTAGCAACAATCATGATTGTAGATTCTTATTGAAATAGAGAAACGAATTCAAATTTAGTTCGAATTGCAGCGGTAGTATAAACATTTGGAATGCACTAAAATGTTGGTATGAGTAGGTTACATGCATTATACAGCAAGTGAAAAAATTTAATCGGACATAACATGGATTCATACTCCCTCCTTCCATCTATATAGGGCGTAATGAGATTTTTAAGACCGCCTTTGACTATTAACAAGATTAATAGTACATGACATGCACAATGTGAAAATTATATCATTGAAAGAACCTTTCACAGACGAAGTTAACGGTGTGCTTTGTGTAAGTTGCATGTCATATATCATTGCTCTAATATTTGGTCAAAGTTAGAATCAAAAAACGCATTAGGCCCTATATAGATGGAAGGAGGGAGTAGCTTTCAATAGCATTTGTATAGTAAAACGGGGCAAGACTCTCTGTTTGTGTGGTGTGAATAGTTTTATTTTTTTCATTTTCTTTTTGGTTGAGGGAAGTGCGAATTGATTTGGTACATACAAGTACAATATTACTACACGTTAGGCTTGTCCCTAAAATTCAACCCAGGTCTTGTTATATCCCGAAAATTCAGATATCATGCTCCCAAATCTGGCGCCTTCACAACCCGTGCCTTGCTATCCCGAAATTACAACGCGCGCGAAAACTCCCTCCAGCTGCCAAATCCCGACACGTGAAATCCCCCTTCTAACCCTGAGCCGAAAGGGCCGCTAGTTCAAATCGGTGGGGGTACTTTTGTAACACACCCTACATTTTGGACAAGCGCGTCCCGAAGTCATGCTTCACCCCCTCCCATCGCCCCCTTTTCGCCATTCGAAATCCCAGGCCGCCATAACCTCTCCGCTCCAGCCGCGAAACCCCACCCTCCTATATCTGCCACGTCACTGCTGCCCAGCTGGAGCCTCTTCCCCAATGACGTCGTCCACCGCAACAGCTCGACATCCCTCGTCCACCTCCTCGGATGAGGATCCATCGTCCATATCGCCGTCCAGCCGGTTCAGCCGCCCCGTCCTCCACCTCCAAGGAGCTGCTCCAACGATCGCCTCGTCTATCGCAGCTGCTCCATCCCCACAGCGCCGCCTTAACCTGCTCCACCGGAACCGCATCATCCTCACCGACTCCTCGGACGAAGCCGAAGCCTACTCGGCACCACCAAAGAGGTTATACACTCATCGCATCGCACCTTCTCCTTAACTCGACCTCCCGGTGCCGACGATGCTCCATCCCGCACCCCCATGGAGCGGCTACCTTGAAGCCGGCGCCGCGGGCGACATCTCCACGGTGGCTCTCCCCCAGTGCGAGGCCCCTTCGATGGCGGCGTCCATACCAGCCGGATCTGCTGCTGCTGCTCCGGCTCTCGCTCGCTCGCTCATGCTGCTGCTGCTGCTCCGGCTCTCGCTCGATCGCTCGCTCGCCCAGCTACTGCTGCTGCTCTCCCCCTTGCTCGTGCTGCTGCTCTGCACCAATTAAGCCATACTTCAGTCGACTGAATCAACTTTTGGGTCAGTCGATTTTCAAGGGGGGGCTCGCCGGAGTTAAGGAAGAACCACCCGCAGCGGGGACGGGGGCTCACCGGAGAGGTACCCCACTATCTATCTTAGGGTTCAGGGTGGGGGCGGGGACCTAGAGGGCTGGCCGGGGCGGCGGTGGCGAGTTGTTTCGGGGCGGCGAGGCGGCGCTGGGGCCGGTGGTTCAGCCGGTGGTGGCTGGCGGTTCAGGGGGGTGCAGGTTGAAGATGAACTGCAGGCCCTCCCTAAACTACATGTCAAGTGCCTCTCTGCTACCATTGTGTTCAGTTTTGACAGTAGCATTCCGATTCCACAGTAAATTTTAGTTTCGATAGTTAAGTTCAGAGTCAACAGTTTTTACCTCATCTGTTGTAGTCAGGTGGTTTTTGGTGATGTTAATTTTACATCCATTTTACATCATCTATTGGAGATGCTATTAGAATCCCACTTGAGATTGACGATGTATGTCTTGTGCTGCTTCAACCTTGACATCTTACGGCTCACCGGAGCTTCTCCAACGATAGAACGATCCATCACAATAGAACAGTGCCCTGGACGGAGTCTACAGATTCCTCAGATCTTCCTCCACACCTCCAACAGCCACCTCTGCCTCAACTGCTTCAGTGACCAACCCAATGATGTTGAGGTCGACACAGCTACGGCAAAGAGGTTGTACACTAGTTGCATCACTTATTACTATACATTCACGTCGATCCATTAGGGATATTTTGGTTCAACGGAAAAACATAGCAATATGGAATTTTCCAATGGCACTCTACTATTCAATTATTCATGCATTTTGTTGAAAGGAATGAAGCAAAACATCCACCTGGACCTACTTTTCAAAATCCTATGCATGAAAACAAGACCAAGTGGATTAGTGCCAGAATAACATTCTAACTATACACGCTTTCATATGGTTTCTCTTTATTTTGGCCATGTTTCTTGGAATTCCTCTGCTCTTCCAATTCCTGTAAACCAAACACCCAAGTTGACAAAAATCATGTGTTTACAAATGCTCTATTTACCATGTGTATTTTCCTATCCTATTCCGGTGTTTTTCCTATCCCTGCGTTTTAAGAATCATGCAAGCCAAATGAGCCCTTACAGAATTACTTCAGTTATAGGTACGTGTCTAAGGGAACTTTGTGTGGTTTGTCCTGCTCCTGCCGCGACGTCGTCCACCTCACCTGAGCTGCTCCATCGACAGAAGCATCCACCAAACCAGACATCACGACTCCTGACCGTCTTTCGCCGCCTCAGATCTCCTTCCCTGCCGCCGGCACCCACCCCAATGGCATCACCATCATCGACGCAGCAGATGAACCTGAGGAGTACACGGGTCCACAAGAGAGGTCGCACTCTTTTGTTTCTGCTTATGTTATGCATTGCTTAAACTTACCTGCTACTTTATCGTCCTGTTCAGCTCTTGGACTCCCAACTAAGGTCCAAATTAATGTTCAAACTTGAGTTCTAAATTAGTTGTGGGGCACATATCGAGGCAACAATGAATAGTATGTCTGTCTAATATCAGTTCACCTAGGGTATGCCTATGTTGTTCATCTTGGGTGGGAAACAAATAGTAAAGCAATCATCATCTGTCTTTTTATTAATTTAAAGCAATCATCAGCCTGCTATCATTATTTTTGGATCCATCCACTGGTTGTTACCATCACTCTAAATTTCTGCATGCTCTCCTTACATAATCTCACCATATTTTTTTGTATGCATGTCAGATATTGTACACAGTCATGCTGAACATGTAGAGAAAAAGAGAAGAGTTTTGCGCAGCAATACAATGTCATGCAGACATCGCTCCATGGTGGGTTCAATGGCAAACCCTCCCCACCCCTCTCCAGATTGTAATCCAGAGGAAGATATCTGTTCTGAGGCAGATTCGGACGCCGCTGACCACTCCTATTTACCCCCCAAGGTGTTTGCTCTACCTTGGCATGATGATGTTAGTCATATCATGCATATGTTGCCTTGCAGTGCCTACTTTTGACATCATATATGTCATCTTCTTAGTTTAGACATGTTCTGTAATGCCACCTGTTTAGTTTCTATATCATATATGGGAATTATGCAGTCTCATGTCTTTTAGCCAGCCATAATATATGTGAAATGTGCAATGCCATCCTGTTTAACTAGGCATCATATATTTGAATGATATCTTGCCCATCCTTTTCTTCATTACATTTCCATTTGTCGACAATGTTTGTACATTAAACTACTCTTCCTGTGAATCAGCCATTTGGGTGGGAGATGGAAAAATCTGGAGTGAAAACAAGGCCTTCAGAGCAGACAGTGCTACCTGTCGAAGCAGATCTCTTGTTGGGTCCCGGTAGCTCCTCAGAGATGGATTCAGAGACAGATGACCAGTCCTATTCCCCTACTAAGGTATATGCTCTAACTTGGCACGGTTATACTGCTCATATCATGCATACGGTGTCTTGCGGTGCATAGTTTAGACATCATATACACAATTTTCAACACCATGTTCTTAGTTCAGACATCATATCGAATGCCCTATGTTTAGCATATAAATCACATATGTGAATTAAATGATGCGATCCTGATTACTTAGATAACATGTAGGTGAATTATGTCATGCGATCCCGTTTAGTTATTCATCATATCTTTGAATTATGTTATGCTATGCTATCCAGTTTAGATAGACATCATATATGTGAAATTATGTCATGCTATCCGTTTTAGTTAAACAATATACATGTCAACTATTTCATGCCCTCTTTTTTACACACTATCTATTGCATCTGTCTCTCATACAATGTATGTACATTTAACTATGTTTCCTGTTTATCAGCCATTTGAATTTAGCAGGTGATGCTAGTATCTAGCGGAATAAAAACACGGTCTTCAAATAAAACGGTGCTACCTCTTGGTGGAGATAGCACCCCGGTTGTACATGCACAAAAACCATCCCTACCACACATAACCAAAACTCTCGCAGATTGTACCCCTACTGCGATGGACAGAGAACCAGCTTCACCCAATCTAACCCCAACCCCAGCCGATAGTAACCCAGTTCATGTTGACACAGCACCATCACCACCACAGAGCTCCCAAACAAGAGTAGTTAGTAAGGTAGCTCCAGTGCCCAAAGGGCCAGTACTATCACGTCGAACCCCAACTCCACCAGTTAGTACGCCTATTCCTGTGGAGGAAGCACAACCAGCCAGTCGTAGTTTAGCATCTATCGCATTTGATGTTGTTAAATCGTATGTGCGTATCTTCCCATCTTGGAAATATTATACTGAAGATGAAGGAAAATGCCAGTTGCAGGTGTTTGTCCAGGAGTTATGTGTAAGTAATGCTATTCATGGCAATCACTTTGCTTCGTCCCATACATCCTACCTCCATGATGGTTATAATATAGCACATTTTCCCATTTTTCTCTACAGAGAAGGACCAATTTGGAAACTCGGGATGAGGTAACCTGTGCTAATACCTCTGCTATCTTCAAGAATGCTTGGTGGCAGTATCGGAATTACCTGAAGAAAGTACTTCACCGGCAAAGAAACTCATCAAATTCCCTTACATTCTCCTGAGACACATTTACTTGACGATGACTGGGAACGCCTTGTTCTGTACTGGTCCCGAACCAAGAATGTGGTAAGGTCTATGAGCTCATTTTCTATTTTTAAGTATTATAGTCTTGCATCTTACTGTACTCTGTTCATGTAGAACAAGTGCCTAAACCTGAAGAACAACTGTTCTAATTTAAGATTCCATTGCTATCATAGTTCAAAAAAGCGCTAGGCGTTAATTGTGTGTTTTTCCACCGCCTTGCACTTTACTGACCAAAGCGCATGCTTATGCGCAGTTATGCACAGATTAAGCATAGTTATGCGCAATGCGTTTTGCCAACGCCTAAAGCCTAGGCGCGCTTAAGCGCTCGCTTAGGCGCGCCTTTTTTAACTATGATTGTTTTGCTCTTGTATCACTGTATTCATTGATACAAACTTAATTTTTAAATTGAAGGATCCAATCGAAACTCCAATGGCACAGCAGGTATGTTCACGCATGTTTCTTTAACAGGTTTGCTCTTATCAATAGCTCTTTTGATTTCATTTTCAATTGTGTATACAGTTGACTTTCATATCATGCACATTACTAGCATCACAACAGAGCCAATAGTGTTGTTGTACATGTAGACCCGTGGTACCCATCTGAAATCTTGTTGTGCCGTGTAGTTTCCCATGCTTTGTATTCTTTCACTGCTGCTTTGTCTTGAACTGATATGATTTGAACCGTGTCTCTATTTCGATTTGGCAAGACAATGCAGTGACCATAGGACATAGATATATATTTGTTTGATGCTTTTATTATGTACTAGTACTTGGCAATAGAAGACTTGGTAGTTTAATCCTGTCCACCTTACTAATGAACTGCTTCACCGAAATGAGTTTCATATACTAGCACATGCTAAACTTGTTATGTGTCTGCTTGTTTCTTCTTTTAGAATGCTGACAGAATATTGGGGAAGAGTGCCTTATTAAGCAATGGTAAAGGAAGTAATGCAGATAAGGTTCAGGATAGCGACACATCCTTGTTGGTCTCCAACAAAGCTAATAAAACAGCTAAAGAAGACTATCTTGAAGACAGCGAGACAACCCCAAAGTCCTGTCTTGGTTTAGTGTTTGAGTTACTGGCCACTACCGCTTGCACAAGCTATGAATCAGTTTGGTTTCTTGAGTCTCAAGTACAAGCTGAAAGACATCGATCAGCTGTGCTGCGACAAGAAGCAGAAGGACTGCGAAAGTCCCTGGAGCATTCAGATGCATACTTTCTGGTGCAACAGCAAGCGTTGGAGGATTTTAATGCCAAACAGGACAAAGCTAATCAGCTTCCTAAGCTTATTGCCAGCATGGTGGATACCCAGGATAACAATTCTTCAGCTCTTCTGAAGTCGTTTCAGTTATGCTCTTGTTTTGCTGCCGCGTTTATTTGCACTGGTGGCCAATTTTGACGGCCAGTGTATGTAATATGCTGCTTTGCTCCCTATATTTGCACTGGTGGCGAACTTTGATGCCTAGTGGATGTAATATGTGTAATAGCAGTAATAGGCTAGCCTTAATTGCTTGCTTATTTATTTCCTTATTGTCTTGTTTAGTTGTTTGCTTGTAGTCACTGAAGTTCTTTTTCTGTGTTTTTCTACTGGCCACAATAGCCTATTTTTGGTAACTAGGCCAAAATAATTATGGCAACACACAGACTGATGGGCCTCCTGCAGGCCGTATGATCCATGGGCCTTTGTTCGGCCATAGGACCATTGGCCTTCTATACAGGCCGTAGGATCCATCGGCCTTCTTCTATACGGGCCTTAGGGATCAATGGGGCTTCTACGGGCTGTAGGGTCCATGGGCCTTTTACGGGCCGTACGATCCATGGGCCTTCTATGGGCCGTACTTTCCATGGGCCTCATACGGGCCAGAGGATCCATGGGCCTTCTAGGGGCATATCATCATTTCGCCAATCATGGGTCGTACTATTCGTGGACCATAACGGGCCGTTAATAGGCCGTATTTGATAACTCTATGAAAACAACCCAACTGGTTTTTTTTGACATGAAAACGGCCCAACGTATTAACGGTCCTCAAACGGGCCAACTATAACGACGGGCTGAATTTGGCCCACAAGCAGAAAATGACAGTAACGGGCCGTATGTAACCGAATGCTACAAGTGAGCCCGAGAATCAATGAGCCCTGAGAAGGCCGAAAAATAACTTGGGTTGGAAACGGCCCAATGCAATAACGGGCCGTTAATGGGTATAAAGTAATACACTGTTCATTACGGGCCAGTTTCACCACGGGCCATTAATGGGCCAAGAGTTACAAAGGTCCTCATATGGGCCGAAAGAAGTCATGGGCCACACATGGGCCGGAAGTTAAAACGGGCTGAATCATATTGGACGGCCCAGATGACGCTGCTGGGCCTAATTGGGATAGGGCGTAACGGGCCTTGGGTTAGCGGGCTGTAAATGGGCTATATGCAAACAGGCCGTTAACAGGCTTTCCGTGGGCCGGCCCGCCACCTTTTGACCAAGTCAAACGGGTCGGCCTTTTCACAGGAATGGGCCTCTGTTGGGCCGTGCCACGTGTCGCCGTATCATAGGCGCCTTCGGTCTAATGAGCAGATGACATCTGTCCCAACGGTGAGCCGACACGTGTTTCCTCCAGCCAATGATGATTTTGCACGTGGAAAATCCCCATTGGTCGGGGCTGTTAACGGGTTATCAGATCCAAAACCCGACCCGATAGCTTAATGGCATTCCGTTACGGTGGATGCCACGTGTCGGTCACCCTTGACGAAAGCACTTCTGTGGCGCGTGATTTATCGTCATGGAAGTGGACACTTCCATGATGATAATTTTGGTAATGTCATGGAACACTTCTACGACAGCACAGGTATGACTATCTTGATTCTGTCATAAATTTGTCATGGATGTACATGCATGACAAAAAACGCGACCTACTGTGACAAACACGTATCATCAGGGAAGTGTATTTTTTTTGTAGTGAACCCCGTGGATGATAACTTGTCTAGGCTATAAAATATTCTTGATGCCCCACAACCTATTAATGGTAGTTTGCCTGATCAACAATTAGCTACAATAAATGTTTCAGATAACACTCCTTGGTATGCTGACTATGCTAATTATATTATTGCTAAATATATACCACCTAGCTTCACATACGAACACAAGAAAAAATTCTTCTATGATTTAAGACATTACTTTTGGGATGATCCACATATTTATAAAGAAGGAGTAGATGGTATTATTAGACGTTGTGTACCTGAGCATGAACGGGAACAAATCCTATGGAAATGTCACTCTGAAACTTATGGAAGGCATTATGCAAGAGATAGAACTGCTCACAAGGTATTGCAATCTGGTTTTTATTGGCCTACTCTCTTCAAGGATGCCCATAAGTTTGTTTATCTTGTGATGAATGTCAAAGAATTGGTAATATTGGTAAGCGTCAGGAAATGCCTATGAATTATTCTCTTGTTGTTGAACCATTTGATGTTTGGTTTTTGATTACATGGGACCTTTTCCTTCCTCTAATGGGTATACACATATTTTGGTTTTCTTGATTATGTTACTAAGTGGGTAGAAGCTATTCCAACCAGTAGTGTTGATCACCAAACCTCTATTAAAATGCTTAAGGAAGTCACTTTCCCAAGGTTTGGAGTCACTAGATATTTCATGACTGATGGTGGTTCACATTTTATTCATGGTGCTTTCTGTAAAATGCTTGCTAAATATGATGTCAACCATATAATTGCATCACCCTATCATCCTTTGTCTAGTGGTCGAGTTGAACTTAGAAATAGAGAAATACAGTTAATATTACAAAACTATCAATAGGTCCCGAAAGAATTGGTCTATAGATGATGCACTATGGGCCTATAGAACAGCATATAAAAATCCTATGGGTATGTCTCCTTATAAAATGGTTTATGGAAAAGCTTGTCATTGGCCTCTTGACTTAGAACATAAAGCATATTGGGCAATTAAATAACTCAACTATGATTTCAAACTTGCCGCTGAAAAGAGGTTATTTGATATTAGCTCACTAGATGAATGGAGAACCCAGGCCTATGAAAATGCCAAGTTATTTATAGAAAAAGTTTAAAGATGGCATGATAAGAGAATCCAAAAGTGTGAGTTTAAAGTTGGAGAATATGTTATTTTATACAACTCTCATTTCAGATTCTTTGCAGGCAAACTTCTCTACAAATGGGAAGGACCGTATGTTATCGAGGAGGTTTATCGATCTGGGGCCATCAAAATAAATAATGTTGAAGGTACTAACCCGAAGGTTGCCAACAGGGAAAGAATAAAACATTATATCTCAGGTACACCCATTAATGTTGAAAGTAATATTATCCAAACTATGACACCATAAGATAACATAAAAGAAGCCTTCTGGAATACTCCAGAATCATGAAAAAAGATGAGGTACATGATACGGTAAGTAAGTGGACTCCAAAATATCCGCAAAAATATTTTCTGTCAGTTTTGGAATTTATTAAAAAAAATAGGAGAATAAGAAACAGCCAGGAAGGTAACCCTGGTGGGCACAAGACACCAAGGCGCGCCTGGCAGCCAGGCACGCCTAGGTGGGTTGTGCCCACCTCGGGTACCTTCCGGACTCCGTTTTCCTTCCATTTGCTTGTTTCTCAAGATAAAAAATATTTATATACCGCACGAACCTATTGACCACTGTATCATAGAGAAATCTTTTGTTTACTTTTCCTTGCTATTTTCTAACAGATCTAATTCACCATGGCCACTTCGAGCTCCTCCAAGGACAAGTTCTTCGAGAATGCCATCAACCATATGTGCAGGAGGTGATGCAACACCCTCAAGCTATCGAGATGCGTGAGGGGGTGCTTCACATCCGCGAGCTGCAAGGTCCCAAAGGGATGGGAACCGTGGAGGCCAGGTTTGAAGCTATGGAGCAGGAGGTCTTCTGGTGCAAGGGGATGGTGGAACGTGGACTCAATGCCAATCACCTCATGATCGCGGATTACACCCGTGATCTGAAGGTGGATGGCAAGTCCATGAAGGATATCGTTTTCACCTTCAACAAGCAAATCAACTTTCTCCGAACCGAGATCTACGATCTCCAAAACCAAGTCTTTGAATATGAGGCAAGGTTTAAAGGTATGAGTTTGGCTGCCAATTGCAGGACCCACGAGACTCACTCCTCCTCTTATGATGGTGAGCCCCATCCATGGAAACGTGAGGATAAGATTGCTACTACTTCATCACCACCACCTTCATCTTCATCACCAAAGGAAACTTGAGTATCATGTATGGGCACTCCCCTTGGCTTGTGCCAAGCTTGGGGGAGGTGCCCCGGTATCGTATCACCTCCATTATCTTTTACCTTTGCTTATTTTAGTTTGGTCCATAGTTATCTTTTGCTTTAGATGAATAAAAGTTTAGTTCAATCCTTTCTTTTCGAGTGTTTGCTTAGTGATCTATCCTTGTAATCATGTGTGGGATTTGTAATAAAGTTTAGTTTGAGTTTTGTTTTCTTTACTTCCATGTTCAATAAAAAGAAAGGAAATAAATGAAAAATATCATATGCTAACCTTATGGTAAGTAATGACATCATAAGAGTATAAGTAGAAATTTTTATTAGAGATTTACAAACATAGCATTGGTCAATGATGCAATTCATGAAATAACTAATAAGGGAAGAGAAGATTTACATGCAAATACGCTATCTTGGACATCTTTTGTGATTGTGAGCCCCAAAATTGTTGACATTAGACAAGGAAGACAATGTAATGATTTATGTTTGTTCATATTCAGATAGAATTTATATTGTCATATATCCTTTAACATGTGGTGCTTGCCCCCCATTTTTGCCAGCCAAAAATTTAGCACTAAGTAGAGATACTACTTGTGCACCAAAAAACCCTTAAACCCACATCTTGTTTTGAGAGTCCACCATACCTACCTTTGGATTGAGTAAGATCCTTCAAGTAAGTTGTCATCGGTGCAATAAGGCAATACAAATTGCTTCTAAAAGTGTTGGATCATTTAGTGTAAGATAAAATTGAGTTTTGTACAAACTTGTGATGGCAAAGAATAAAAGCGACAGACTCCATATTAAAGGTTGCTATAATAAGGGGCAATATAATGTGACGTTCTTTTGCACTAAGGGGTCAAGCATACAAACAAAAGTGCATGGCAACCTCTGCTTCCCTCTGCGAAGGCCTTATCTTTTACTTTTATGCAAGAGTCAAAGTATTTCCCTCTATTCTTTTTAATTTTCTCTTTTGGAAAGCATCATGTGGCGAGGAAAGATGTAGGCACATATATCCAGTTGCATATGGGTGGCATGAGTTATTATTGTTAACATCACCCTTGAGGTGAATACGTTGGGAGGCGAAACTATAAGCCCCTATGTTTCTATGTGTTCAGTTGAAACTTTTTTCTCATGTGTATGCGGCGAGTGTTAGCAATCATAGAAGACTATATGATGGTTGAGTATGTGGACTAGCCAAAAGGCTCCGATACGTGACCCTTCCCTGAAAAGATGATGAATTGTAGTTGCAATGTTGACTAAAAACATAGTTTATGTTAGTTTTCAATAGAGTTTATGCTTTATACTTAGATGTTGTGGTGAATTGTTACTCATTCATGAGAAGCTATATGATCGAAGTTTTATGATAAAAGTTCAATGATAAATTTTTATGTTAAAGTTTGTTGCTATTATAATAATACACATGATGCTTCTATGTCTGTATTTTGTTTTTATCGACACCTCTCTCTCTCTCTCTCTAAGCATGTGGACATGTTTTTCGATTTCGGTTTTCCATTGAGGACAAGCGAGGTCTAAGCTTGGGCGAGTTGACACGTACATTTTGCATCATGTTTTACCACTATTATTTATAATATTTTTATGCATGACAACGCTTTTTCGAGTAATTATAATGCATTTTCTCTCATAATATGCAAGGTTGACAAAAGGAGGGAGAATACCGGCAGCTAGAATTCTAGACCTGGAAAAGCTATGTCAGGCCACCTATTCTGCACAACTCCAAATGAGCTAAAACTTAACGGGGATTTTTTATGGAATAAATAAGAATTACTGGAGCAAATAACCACCAGAAGGGGCCCACCAAGTGGGCACAACCCACCTGGGCGCGCCTATGGTGCCCATCTTCTAGTATATAAGTCATTTTTCCTATAAAAAATCACGAGAGGACTTTCGGGATGAAGCGCCGCCATCTTGAGGCGTAACTTGGGCAGGAGCACTTTTGCCCTCCGGCGGAGCGATTCCCCCGGGGGAACTTCCCTTTGATGACCCACAAGTGTAGGGGATCTATCGTAGTCCTTTTGATAAGTAAGAGTGTCGAACCCAACGAGGAGCAGAATGAAATGACAAGCGGTTTTCAGTTAGGTATTCTCTTCAAGCACTGAAATTGTAGGTAACAGATAGTTTTGTGATAAGATAATTTGTAACAGGTAACAAGCAATGAAAGTAAGCAAGGTGCAGCAAGGTGGCCCAATCCTTTTTGTAGCAAATAACAAGCCTGGACAAATTCTTATATAGAGAAAAGCGCTCCCGAGGACACATGGGAATTATCGTCAAGCTAGTTTTCATCACGCTCATATGATTCACGTTCGTTACTTTGATAATTTGATATGTGGGTGGACCGGTGCTTGGGTACTGCCCTTTCTTGGACAAGCATCCCACTTATGATTAACCCCTATTGCAAGCATCCGCACCTACAAAAGAAGTATTAAGGTAAACCTAACCATAGCATGAAACATATGGATCCAAATCAGCCCCTTACGAAGCAACTTATAAACTAGGGTTTAAGCTTCTATCACTCTAGCAACCCATCATCTACTTATTACTTCCCAATGCCTTCCTATAGGCCCAAATAATGGTGAAGTGTCATGTAGTCGACGTTCACATAACACCACTACAGGAGAGACAACATACCAAATTCACATGACTACTAATAGCAAGACTTCACCCATGTCCTCAGGAACAAACGTAACTACTCACAAAGCATATTCATGTTCATAATCAGAGGGGTATTGATATGCATTAACGATCTGAACATATGATCTTCCACCAAATAAACAAACTAGCATCAACTACAAGGAGTAATCAACACTACTAGCAACCCACAGGTACCAATCTGAGGTTTGGGTACAAAGATTTGATACAAGAGATGAACTAGGGTTTGAGAGGAGATGGTGCTGGTGAACATGTTGATGGAGATTTACCCCCCACCCCCACCCCGATTAGAGGATCGTTGGTGATGACGATGGTGATGATTCCCCCCTCCTGAAGGGAAGTTTCCCTGGCAGAATAGCTCCGCCGGAGCCCTAGATTGGTTCCGCCAAGGTTCCGCCTCGTGGCGGCGGAGTTTCTCCCGTAAGCTTGCTTCTGATTTTTTTTCACGGTAAAAGACTTCATATAGCAGAAGATGGGCACCGGAGGGCTGCCAGGTGGCCCACGAGGCAGGGGGCGCGCTGCTACGTCTTGAGCTAGCGTTGGTTTTCCCCGAAGAGGAGAGGGTGATGCAGCAAGTGTAGCGTAAGTATTTCCCTCAGTTTTGAGAACCAAGGTATCAATCCAGTAGGAGGCTCCACAAAAGTCCCATGCACCTACACAAACAAACTGAGTACTCGCAACCAACGCAATAAAGGGGTTGTCAATCCCTTCACGGCCACTTGCAAAAGTGAGATCTGATAGAGATAGTATGATAAGATAAATATATTTTTGGTATTTTATAATATAGATGCAAAAAGTAAAGATGCAAATAAAAGTAGATTGAAAGCAAATATGATAAGAGATAGACCCGGGGGGCATAGGTTTCACTAGAGGCTTCTCTCGAGATAGCATCAGTATTACGGTGGGTGAACAAATTACTATCAAGCAATTGATAGAAAAGCGCATAGTTATGAGATTATCTAGGCATGATCATGTATATAGGCATCGCGTCCATAACAAGTAGACCGACTCCTGCCTGCATCTACTACTATTACTCCACACATCGACCGACTCCTACCTGCATCTAGAGTATTAAGTTCATAAGAACAGAGTAACGCATTAAGCAAGATGACATGATGTAGAGGGATAAACTCATGCAATATGATATAAACCCCATCTTGTTATCCTCGATGGCAACAATACAATACCTGTCTTGCAACCCTTTCTGTCACTGGGTAAGAACACCGCAAGATTGAACCCAAAGCTAAGCACTTCTCCCATGGCAAGAAAGACCAATCTAGTAGGCCAAACCAAAATGATAATTCGAAGGGACTTGCAAAGATAACTCAATCATACATAAAAGAATTCGGAGAAGATTCAATTATTATCCATAGATAAATATGATCATAAACCCACAATTCATCGGATCTCGACAAACACACCGCAAAAAGAGATTACATCGAATAGATCTCCACAAGAGAGGGGGAAAACATTGTATTGAGATCCAAAAAGAGAGAAGAATCCATCTAGCTAATAACTATGGACCCGTAGGTCTGTGCTAAACTACTCACAACTCATCGGAGGGGCAAGGATGTTGATGTAGAGTCCCTCCATGGTCGATTCCCCCTCCGGCAGAGTGCCGGCGAAGGCCCCAAGATGGTATCTCGCGGATACAGAAGGTTACGGCGGTGGAAATTGTGTTTCGTGGTGCTCCTGGATGTTTTCGGGGTCCATAGGTATATATAGGAGGAAGAAGTGCGTCGGTGGATGCCCGAGGGTCCCACGAGACAGGGGGCGCGCCCTACAGGGGGGGCGCGACCCCCTATCTCGTGGGGCCTTGGGAGCTTCTTGACTTGCACTCCAAGCTCTCCAGATCTTGTTCGTTTCAAAAATCACGCTCCCGAAGGTTTCATTCCGTTTGGACTCCGTTTGATATTCCTTTTCTTTGAAATACTTAAATAGGCAAAAAAAACAGCAATACGGGCTGGGCCTCCGGTTAGTAGGTTAGTCCCAAAAATGATATAAATGTGTAGAATAAAGCCAATAAACATCCAAAAGGGGTAATATAATAGCATGGAACAATCAAAAATTATAGATACGTTGGAGACATATCAAGCATCCCCAAGCTTAATTCCTGCTCGTCCTCGAGTAGGTCAATGATAAAAAAGAAATTTTTGATGTGGAATGCTACCTAGCATAATTCATAATGTAATTTTCTTTCATGTGGCATGAATGTTCAGATCCAAATGATTCAAGATAAAAGCTTATAAAACATAAAAATAATAATGCTTCAAAGCATACTAACAAATAATCATGTCCTATCAAAATAGCATAGCCAAAGAAAGCTTATCCCAACAAAATCATATAGTTAGGCCATGCTTCATTTTCATTACACAAAATACTCCCATCATGTACAACCCCGATGACGAGCCGAGCAATTGGTTCATAATTTTTAACGTGCTTCAGCTTTTTCAACTCTTACGCAATACATGAGCACAAGCCATGGACATAACACTATGGTGGTATATGGTGGTTGAGGGGACAAAAAGGGAGAAGATAGTCTCACATCAACTAGGCGTATTTACGGGCTATAAGGAGATGCCCAACCATAGATATCAATGTGAGTGAGTAGGGATTGCCATGCAACGGATGCACTTAGAGCTATAAATATATGAAAGCTAAACGAAAGAAACTAAGTGGGTGTGCATCCAACTTGCTTGCTCATGAAGACCTAGGGCATTTTGAGGAAGCCCATCATTGGAATATACAAGCCAAGTTCTATAATGAAAAATACCCACTAGTATATCAAAGTGACAAAATATGAGACTCTCTATCATGAAGATCATGGTGCTATTTGAAGCAGAAGTGTGGAAAAAGAGATAGTAGCATTGTCCCTTCTCTCTTTTTCTCTCATTTATTTTTTCTCTTCTTCTTTTTTCTTTCTTTCTTTTTTTCTTTGGCCTCTTTTTTTTTCTTTTTGGCCTTTCTCAAAAAAAATTCTCATTTTTTTCTTTCTTTTTGTAAAGTCTGAAGTCTCATCCCGACTTGTGGGGGAATCATAGCCTTCATCATCCTTTCCTCACTAGGACAATGCTCTAATAATGAAGATCATCACACTTTTATGGATTTACATCTCAAAAATTACAATTCAAAGCTAGAACAAGATATGACTCTATGTGAATGCCTTCGGCAGTGTACCGGGATACGCAATGAATCAAGAGTGACATGTATGAAGATTATGAAGGTGGCTTTGCCACAAATACGATGTCAACTACATGATCCTGCAAAGAGCAATATGACAATGATAAAACGTGTCATAATAAATGGAACGGTGGAAAGTTGCATGACAATATATCTCGGAATGGCTATGGAAATGCCATAATAGGTAGGTATGGTAGCTGTTTTGAGGAAGGTAAATAAAGGGTTCAATACCGGCGAGAGTTGCGCGGTAATAATAAAGGCTAGCAAAGTAAAAGGATAAGTGTGCATATGTCCATGGACTCGCATTAGTCAAAAAAGAACTCATATACTTCTTGCAAAAGTCTACTTTACCCTCGAAGCAAAGTACTACTACGCATGCCCCAAGAGGGATAGATTGGTAGGAAAAAATTCTATCGCTCGTCCCCGACTGCCACTCATAAGGAAGACACTCAAAAGAGCACCTCATGCAACAAATTTGTCACACAACTTTTACCATACGTGCATGCTACGGGACTCGCCAACTTCAACAAAAGTATTTCTCAATTTCATAATTACCCACTAGCATGACCCTAACATTACTACCTTTATATCCCAAAACAATTATCAAGCATCAAGTTGATCATAGCATCCAATTCCTTTTCTATGATAGTTTTTATTATACCCAACTTGGATGCTCATCATTCTAAGACCAACTTTGTAACCATAGCAAATACCATGCTGTTCTAAAAGACTCTCAAAATAATATAAGTGAATCATGAGAGACTAGCAATTTCTTCAAAATTATTCCACCGCCTTGCTCTAAAAGATATAAGTGAAGCACTTAGAGCATAAACTATCAAGCTCAAAAGATATAAGTGAAGCACATAGAGTAATCTAGCAAATTCTAATCAAATAGGCTTCTCCCAAAAGGTGTGTACAGCAAGGATGATTGTGGTAAACTAAAAAGCATAGACTAATATAATACACGACGCTCCAAGCAAAACACATATCATGTGGCGAATAAAAATATAGCTCCAAGTAAAGTTACCAATGAATGAAGACGAAAGAGGGGATGCCTTCCTGGGGCATCCCCAAGCTTAGGCTTTTGGCTATTCTTGAATATCTTGGGGTGCCTTGGGCATCCCCAAGCTTAGGCTCTTGCCACTCCTTATTCCATAGTCCATAAAAGCTTTACCCAAAACTTGAAAACTTCACAACACAAAACTCAACAGGAAATGTTATAAGCTCCGTTAGTGAAAGAAAGCAAAACCACCACATAAGGTACTGCCATGAACTCATTCTTTATTTATTTTGGTGTTAAACCTACTGTATTCCAACTTCCTTATGGTTTATAAACTAGTTTACTAGCCACAGATGCATTGACATAAGCAAACAACACACGAAAAATAGAATCTGTCAAAAACAGAACAGTCTGTAGCAATCTGTAACGACCGCAAACTTCTGGAACTCTAAAAATCCTACCAAAATAGGAAGTACTGGAAAATTTGTTTATTGATCAGAAGCCAAAATAATCAATGCAAAATCATGTTTCTGTGTTTTATTGAATTTTTTCTCGTGAGCGCAAAGTTTCTGTTTTTCAGCAGAATCAAATCAACTATCATCATAGGTTATCCTATAGGTTCTACTTGGCACAAACACTAATTAAAAGATAAAAACACATATAAACAGAGAGTGGATACAAGATTTATTACTAAACAGGAGCAAAAACAAAAAACATAAAGAAGAAATGGTTTGCCTCCCAACTAGCGCTATCGTTTAACGCCCCTAGCTAGGCATAAAAGCAAAGATAGATCTAAGTAGTGCCATCTTTGGCACTTGATGAAGGGGATCTCCTTTCTATGGCATTCATTCTTCTATTTAAGGTAAGAACATGGCCATTAATGGAAGAAGTAAGATTAAGTACGTTATGGAAATCTGCCTTCAAACTAGACTTCATCTCTTTAATAATTTCATTTTCATAAAAGCACAAGAGAGTAGTTGATTCAACCTTATCATTCATAGGGTGCCCAAATATGGTTTTCATTTTTTCATAATTGTCTATAGCATCCCTTTCAAGAAAACTTCCTTCAAAAATAGAATCTAAAACTTGTTTAAAAGAAGCGGGCAAGCCGACATAAAAACTTTTTAAGAAATCTTCAATTTGATATTGTGGCACATAGCTAGCCCGAATCCTTAATAACCTATCCCAAGCATCTTTTAAAGACTCATCAAGTAAATAACGAAAAATTCCAGAGTCATCCCCATCAAAATTATTCAAGCTCTCATTGGAGACCCCGGTGGGTCTTTCTATAGTGTCATTATTCATGAGCTTAGAGAGGATAGAGGGGTTGTCCAAGGCACTAGAGCTTGGGAGAAAACCCTTAGTTCTTTTTGACTCGGCCATGGCAAAGGGAAGGCAAACGGAAAAGAGAGAAGGAGATTGGGAAAGAGAGGGTGAATAAAACGGCAAGGGTGAAGTGGGGGAGAGGAAAATGAGAGACAAATAATGTGAATGCGAGGGAGATGGGTTTGTGATGGGTACTTGATATGTCTTGACTTGAGCGAAGACCTCCCCGGCAACGGCGCCAGAAATCCTTCCTGCTACGTCTTGAGCTAGCGTTGGTTTTCCCCAAAGAGGATAGGGTGATGCAGCAAGTGTAGCGTAAGTATTTCCCTCAGTTTTGAGAACCAAGGTATCAATCCAGTAGGAGGCTCCTCAAAAGTCCCACGCACCTACACAAACAAACTGAGAACTCGCAACCAACGCAATAAAGAGGTTGTCAATCCCTTCACGGCCACTTGCGAAAGGGAGATCTGGTAGAGATAGTATGATAAGATAAATATATTGTTGGTATTTTATAATATAGATGCAAAAAGTAAAGATGCAAATAAAAGTTGATTGAAAGCAAATATGATAAGAGATAGACCTGGGGGCCATAGGTTTCACTAAAGGCTTCTCTCGAGATAGCATAAGTATTACGGTGGGTCAACAAATTACTGTTGAGCAATTGATAGAAAAGCGCATAGTTATGAGATTATCTAGGCATGATCATGTATATAGGCATCACGTACATAACAAGTAGACGGACTCCTGCCTGCATCTACTACTATTACTCCACACATCGACCGACTCCTGCCTGCATCTAGAGTATTAAGTTCATAAGAACAGAGTAACGCATTAAGCAAGATGACATGATGTAGAGGGATAAACTCATGCAATATGATATAAACCCTATCTTGTTATCCTCGATGGAAACAATACAATACGTGTCTTGCAACCCTTTCTGTCACTGGGTAAGAACACCGCAAGATTGAACCCAAAGCTAAGCACTTCTCCCATGGCAAGAAAGACCAATCTAGTAGGCCAAACCAAACTGATAATTCGAAGGGACTTGCAAAGATAACTCAATCATACATAAAATAATTCAGAGAAGATTCAGTTATTATCCATAGATAAATCTGATCATAAACCCACAATTCATCGGATCTCGACAAACACACCGCAAAAAGAGATTACATCGAATAGATCTCCACAAGAGAGGGGGAAAACATTGTATTGAGAACCAAAAAGAGAGAAGAATCCATCTAGCTAATAACTATGGACCCGTAGGTCTATGCTAAACTACTCACAACTCATCGGAGGGGCAAGGATGTTGATGTAGAGTCCCTCCATGGTCGATTCCCCCTCCGGCAGAGTGCCGACGAAGGCTCCAAGATGGGATCTCGCGGATACAGAATGTTACGGCGGTGGAAATTGTGTTTTGTGGTGCTCCTGGATGTTTTCGGGGTCCATAGGTATATATAGGAGGAAGAAGTACGTCAGTGGACGCCCGAGGGTCCCACGAGAGAGGGGGCGCGCCCTACAGGGGGGGCGCGGCCCCCTATCTCGTGAGGTCCTTGGGAGCTTCTTGACTTGTACTCCAAGCTCTCCAGATCTTGTTCGTTCCAAAAATCACGCTCCCGAAGGTTTCATTCCGTTTGGACTCCTTTTCATATTCCTTTTCTTCGAAATACTGAAATAGGCAAAAAAACAGCAATACGGGCTGGGCCTCCGATTAGTAGGTTAGTCCCAAAAATGATATAAATGTGTAGAATAAAGCCCATAAACATCCAAAAGGGGTAATATAATAGCATGGTACAATCAAAAATTATAGATACGTTGGAGACGTATCACGCGCCCCCCCCCCACCCTCGTGGTTGGTGGGTGGCCCCCCTCAGGTATTTCTTCTGCTGAATATTTTTTATTAATTCCCAGAGTGACTTTCGTGGAGTTTCAGGACTTTTGGAGCTTTGCAGAATATGTCTCCAATATTTGCTCCTTTTCCAGCACAGAATCCCAGCTGTCGGCATTCTCCCTCTTCAAGTAAACCTTGTAAAGTAAGAGAGAATAGCCATAAGTATTGTGACATAACGTGTAATAACAGTCCATAATGCAATAAGTATGGATATAAAAGCATGATGCAAAATGGACGTATCAACTCCCCCAATCTTAGACCTTGCTTGTTCTCAAGCGGAAGCCGATATCGAGAAATATGTCCACATGTTTAGAGATAGAGATGTTGATAAAATAAAATACGGACATGAGGGCATCATGATCATTATTATAACAACAAAATATATAGATTTTGTCCTATGATTTCTTATGCTCAAGTAACAATCTATTCACAATGTCAAGTATGAATCAAAAACTTCATTGAGAACTAACAAACTATAATCTCAACCATTGAGGCAATTGTAATTTAACATAACATTAGAAAGAGTCAATATAAGATCTTTTCAGCAAGTCCACATACTCAACTATCATTTGGTCTTTCACAATTGCTAACACTCACGCAATACTTATGGTTATGGAGTTTTAATCGGACACAGAGAAAGATAGGGGCTTATAGTGTTGCGTCCCAACCTTTTACCTCCAGGGTAATGTCAACAATAATAGTTCATGCTAACTTACATCCAATTGGATATATATATATATATATATATATATATCAGGATCTTTCCAACACGAGGTGCTTGCCAAAGGATAAAATAAAAAGGGAAAGGTGAAGATCACCTTGACTCTTGCAGAATGTAAAGGATAGGCCCTTCGCAGAGGGAAGCAGAGGTTGCCATGTGCTTTTATGGTTGGATGCACGAAAGCTTAATGCAAAAGAACGTCACTTTATATTGCCACTTGTGATATGAACCTTTATTATGCAGTCCGTCGCTTTTATTACTTCCATATCACAAGATCGTATAAAGCTTATTTTCTCCACACTAATAAGTCATACATATTTATAGAGCAATTTTTATTGCATGCAACATGACAACTTACTTGAAGTATCTTACTCAATCCATAGGTAGATATGGTGGACTCTCATGGCAAAATTGGTTTTAAGGATATTTGGAAGCACAAGTAGTATCTCTACTTGGTGCAAGGAATTTGGCTAGCATGAGGGGGAAAGGCAAGCTCAACACGTTTGACGATCCATGACAATATACTTTAACTAAGATGTGAGAAAACATAACCCATTACGTTGTCTTCCTTGTCCAACATCAACTCCTTAGCATGTCATACTTTAATGAGTGCTCACAATCATAAAAGATGTCTAATATAGTATATTTATATGTGAGAACCTCTCTTTCTTTATTACTTCCTATTAATTGCAATGATGACCAAAACTATGTTTGCCAACTCTCAACAACTTTTAATCATCATACTCTTTATATGTGAAGTCATTACTATCCATAAGATCAATATGGTCTCTTTTATTTCTTTTTATTGTTTTATTCACTCAAGATCATAGCAAGATAGCAAAGCCCTTGACTCAACACTAACCTTTATTTTATATATAGCTCACGGACTCGATTACATAGAGGGATCATAAAGCAAAACTCAAAACTAATCCATACCAAAACTTTATTCTACTAGAAGGATCGAACTAAGAAAAAGGTAAATATAGGAGTGTGATGGTGATACGATACCGGGGCAACTCCCCCAGGCTTGGAAGTTGCCAAGGGGAGTGCCCATACCCATGTGATTATGTCCCCGGAGGTGGTGACGATGGAGTTGTTGATGATGTAGGCTTGTTGTCCGTCTTCCAAGGCATAGGCTCACCATCATAGAAGGATGATCGAGTCTCCAGGATCCTCAAATCTGCAACCATACTCATCCTCTTGTATCTATATTCATACTCACAGTTTTGGTTTTGCAGGTCCTAGATCTGGGCTTGGAGATGCTCGATTTTCTCATGAAGCTTGAAGATGGTCTCCCCAATGTTCTTGGCGTCCAGCTTGTGGTTGTTGGTGAGATCCGCGATCATCATCTGGTTGGCGTTCAGTCCTCGTTCCACCATCCCTTGGCACTTGAAAACTTGTTGTTCCATTGTTTCGAGCTTTGCCTCCATGCTTCCGGTACTCCTTGGTCCCTCCACATCGCGGATGTGCAGCACCCCCTCACGCGTCTCAATGGTTTGAGGGTGATGCAGCACCTCCGTGAGGTAGGGGTTGATGACCCTTTCAAAAAACTTGTCCTTAGGGGCTCTTGAAGACGTCATGGTGTTCTAGGTATGTCAGAAAAATAGCTGAAACAAAGACAGAGGATAATTGTGTGATACGGTGGTCAAAACCTTCGGGAGATTATATAATGAATTTTTACCAACCAAAAGAAGTATCGTGCAAGAAAACGGAGTCCGGAGAGCACACGAGGTGCCCACAAGGCAGGGGGGACGCCCAGGGGGTAGGGTGCGCCCTCCACCCTCGTAGACGCCTCATGTCCTTCCCGTACTACTTTTTATTTTCCTATTTTCTTAAATATTCCAAAACGGAGGAAAACTGCTATTAGAACTATTTTGGAGTTGGTTTACTTACCGTACCACATACCTATTCCTTTTCGGAGTCTGAAACATTCCGGAAAGTGTCCCTTATGTATTCCTTTGGGGTTACGGTTTCAATAACATTATTTTCAACATTTATAGGATTATGTGAGATATAATGTTTGATTCTTTGACCGTTCACCACCTTCGGATTTGTGCCTTCGAAGTTGTTGATTTTTATGGCACCGGAACGATAGACTTCCTCGATAACGTAAGGACCTTCCCATTTAGAGAGAAGTTTTCCTGCAAAAAATCTTAAAGAGAGTTGAATAGCAACACATAATCACCTATGTTAAACTCACGCTTTTGTATTCTTTTGTCATGCCATCTTTTAACTTTTTCTTTAAACAGTTTGGCATTCTTGTAAGCCTGGGTTCTCCATTCATCAAGTGAGCTAATGTCAAATAACCTCTTCTCACCGGCAAGTTTGAAATCATAATTGAGCTTTTTAAAAGCCCAATATGCCTTATGTTCTAGTTCGAGACGTGACATGCTTTTCCAGAAACCATTTTATATGGAGACATACCCATAGGATTTTTATATGCAGTTCTATAAGCCCATAATGCGTCATCAAGTTTCTTGGACCAATTCTTTCTAGATCTATTAACAGTTTTTTGCAAAATTAATTTGAGCTCTCTATTACTCAATTCTACTTGACCACTAGACTATGGGTGATATGGAGATGCAATTCTATGATTAACATCATACTTAGCAAGCATTTTACGAAAAGCACCATGAATAAAATGTGAACCACCATCAGTCATTAAATATCTAGGGACTCCAAACCTTGGAAAAATAACTTTTTTAAGCATCTTAATAGAGGTGTTATGATCAGCCCTACTAGTTGGAATAGCTTCTACCCACTTAGTAACATAATCAACAGCAACTAAAATATGTGTATAACCATTAGAGGTAGGAAATGGTCCCATATAATCAAAGCCCCAAACATCAAATGGTCCAATAACAAGAGAATAGTTCATAGGCATTTCTTGACGTCTACTAATATTACCAATTCTTTGACAGTCATCACAAGACAAGACAAACTTACGGGCATCCTTGAAGAGAGTAGGCCAATAAAAGCCGGATTGCAATACCTTATGTGCAGTTCTATCTCCAGCATGGTGTCCTCCATATGCCTCGGAGTGACACTTGCGTAGGATCTGTTCCTGTTCATGCTCAGGTACACAACGTCTAATAACACCATCTACTCCTTCTTTATAAAGGTGTGGATCATCCCAGAAGTAATGTCTTAAATCATAGAAAAACTTTTTCTTCTATTGGTATGTGAAACTAGGTGGTATAAATTTAGCAAGAATGTAATTAGCATAATCAGCATACCATGGAGTAGTACGAGAAGCATTTATGACAGCTAGTTGTTCATCAGGAAAGCTATCATCACTAGGTAGTGGGTCATCAAGAACATTCTCTAACCTAGACAAGTTGTCTGCAACGGGGTTCTCAGCTCCCTTTCTATCAATAATATGCAAATAAAATTCTTGTAGCAAGAGAACCCATCTAATAAGTGTAGGTTTAGCATCTTTCTTTTCCATAAGATATTTAATAGCAGCATGATCAGTGTGAATAGTTACTTTAGAATCAACAATATAAGGTCTGAACTTATCACAAGCAAATACAACGTCTAAGAATTATTTTTTAGTGGTAGCATAATTTCTCTGGGCAGTGTCTAGAGTTTTACTAGCATATTGAATAACATTTAGTTTCTTATCAACTCTTTGTCCTAGAGCAACACCTACAACATAATCACTAGCATCACACATAATTTCAAAGGGTAAAGTCCAATCAGGTGGCTAAACAATAGGTGCAGAAATCAAAGCTTTCTTAATTACTTCAAATGCTTCTACACAATCATCATCGAAGACATAAGGAATATCTTTTTGTAATAAATTAGTTAGAGGCCTAGAGATTTTAGAGAATTCCTTAATGAACCTCCTATAAAAACTGGCATGACCAAGGAAACTTCTTATACCTTTGATGTCCTTGGGACACGGCATCTTTTCAATGGCATCAACTTTAGCTTTATCAACTTTAATACCTCTTTCAGAAATTTTATGCCCCAAGACAATGCCTTCATTAACCATAAAGTGGCACTTCTCCCAATTCAAGACAAGACTAGTGTCTTCGCATCTCTGCAAAACACGCTCAAGGTTGCTCAAGCAATCATCAAAAGAGGATCCATAAACGGAGAAATCATCCATGAATACCTCACAAATCTTTTCACAAAAGTCAGAGAATATAGCCATCATGCATCTTTGAAAGGTAGCAGGTGCATTACATAAACCAAAAGGCATATGTCTATAAGAAAAAGTACCGAAAGGGCAAGTAAAAGTAGTCTTTTCTTGATCCTCCCCTAACACAGGTATTTGAGAGAAACCAGAGTAACCATCTAGAAAGAAAAAATGTGTATGTTTGGATAGTATTTCTAGCATTTGATCAATAAAAGGTAAAGGGTAATGATCTTTTTTAGTAGCTTTATTTAATTTGCGGAAATAAATTACCATCCTATAACCTGTAATAATTCTTTGTGGGATCAATTCATCTTTATCATTAGGAACGACAGTGATACCTCCCTTCTTAGGGACACAATGGACAGGACTTACCCACTGACTGTCAGCAACGGGATAAACTATACCTGCCTCAAGGAGCTTTAGTATTTCCTTTCTTACCACTTCTTCATCTTAGGTGAGGGAGTCCCGGATTAGGGGGTGTCCGGATGGCCGGACTATGACCTTTGGCCGGACTCCCAGACTATGAAGATACAAGATTGAAGACTCCGTCCCGTGTCCGGATGGGACTTTCCTTGGCGTGGAAGGCAAGCTTGGCGATACGATATGAAGATCTCCTCCCATTGTAACCCACTCTGTGTAACCCTAGCCCTCTCCGGTGTCTATATAAACTGGAGAGTTTTAGTTCGTAGGACGAACAACAATCATACCATAGGCTAGCTTCTAGGGTTTAGCCTCTCTGATCTCGTGCTAGATCCACTCTTGTACTAACCATATCATAAATATTAATCAAGAAGGAGTAGGGTTTTACCTCCATCGAGAGGGCCCGAACCTGGGTAAAAACATCGTGTCCCCTGTCTCCTGTTACCATCCGCCTAGACGCACAGTTCGGGACCCCCTACCCGAGATCCGCCGGTTTTGACACCGACATTGGTGCTTTGATTGAGAGTTCCTCTGTGTCGTCACCTTTAGGCCCGATGGCTTCTTCGATCATCAACCACGACGTGGTCCAGGGTGAGACCTTTCTGCCCGGACAGATCTTCGTATTCGGCGGCTTTGCACTGTGGGCCAACTCGCTTGGCCATCTGGAGCAGATCGAAAGCTACGCCCCTGGCCATCAGGTCAGGTTTGGAAGTTTAAACTACACGGCCGACATCCGCGGGGACTTGATCTTCAATGGATTCGAGCCATGGCCGAGCATGCCGCACTGTCACGATGGGCATGATTTAGCTCTGCCGCCGAACACCGCCCAGAGCGTCGCTCAGGTGCCCGCTCCGACCATTAGCTCGGAGCCAACCACGCCAATTGGGGACGGACGGTTGGACGCCGCCCCAGGTGCCGCAATCCCTACGGCGATAGAGCCGAACACCAGCCCAGTCCTTGGCGAGGCCCGTGACTCCAAGGTGCCGGACTCCATTCCGGACTCCGAATCTGCTGCACCCCTTCCGATCGAACCCGATTGGGCCCCGATCATGGAGTTCACCGCCGCGGACGTCTTTCACCACTCGCCCTTTGGTGATATCCTCAATTCACTAAAGTCTCTCTCTTTGTCAGGAGAGCCCTGGCCGGATTACGGTCAGCATGGTTGGGATACGGACGACGAAGAAATTCGAAGCCCACCCACCACCCACTTCGTAGCCACTGTCGACGATCTAACCGACATGCTCAACTTCGACTCCGAAGACATCGATGGTATGGACGCCGATGAAGGAGACAACCAAGAACCAGCACCTATAGGGAACTGGAAAGCCACCTCGTCATATGACATATACATGGTGGACACCCCCAAAGCAGGGGACGGCGATGAAAAAATGGAGGACGACCCCTCCAAGAAGCAACCCAAGCGCCGACGTCAGCGGCGCCGCTCTAAATCCTGCCAAAGTAAAAACGGCGAGTCCGGTACCGGAGATAACAGCACGCCGGACAGTGCCGAAGACATCCCCCTCTAGCAGGATTCAGTGCAGGAGGACGAAGGAGCCAGCCCTCATGAGAGAGCGGTCGACAGAGAGGTCGAGGACGACAATTATATGCCTCCCTCCGAAGACGAGGCAAGCCTCGACGACGATGAATTCGTCGTGCCAGAGGATCTCGTCGAACAAGAGTGTTTCAAACGCAGGCTTATGGCCACGGCAAGCAGCCTCAAGAAAAAATAGCAGCAGCTTAGAGCTGACCAAGAGTTGCTAGCCGACAGATGGACCGAAGTCCTGGCGGCCGAAGAGTATAAACTCGAACGCCCCTCCAAGAGCGACCCAAAGCTCAGGATGCTACCCCAACTTGAGGAGGAAGCAACTAAACCTACATCACCAGCATACGATGCGCCCGATCGGCCACCCCGTGGCTGCGACAGAGAGGCCTTCAGGCCCTCGACCCAAGCCGCACCCCGGCACCGCTCAAAAAATACGAGAGTGCGGGGAGACGCAACAGACCTGTGAGACATATTGGAGAATAAGGCAAGGCAAACAAGATCGATCTACGGATCGCGTGGGCACCCCACTTCACATGATGATAACCGCCACGCCGGATATGATAAATACGGCCAGGCCGAATACAACAGACCAAGCTCATCCGAGCTGCATCGCGATATAGCCCAGTACAGGGGCGCCGCACACCCACTATGCTTCATAGACGAAGTAATGGATCATCAAATCCCCGAGGGTTTTAAACACGTCAACATCGAATCATACGATGGCACAACAGATCCCACGGTATGGATCGAGGATTATCTCCTTCATATTCACATGGCCCGTGGTGATGATCTACACGCCATCAAATACCTCCCGCTCAAGCTTAAAGGACCAGCTCGGCATTGGCTTAACAGACTGCCAGCAGAGTCAATTAGTTGCTGGGAGGACCTGGAATCCGCATTCCTTGACAACTTCCAGGGCACTTATGTGCGACCACCAGATGCCGATGACCTAAGCCACATAATCCAGCAGCCAGAGGAATCGGCCAGATAATTCTGGACACAGTTCCTAACCAAGAAAAATCAAATAGTCGACTGTCCGGACGCCGAGGCCCTTGCAGCCTTCAGGCACAACATCCAAGACAAATGGCTTGCCCGGCACCTAGGACAGGAAAAGCCAAAATCTATGGCATCCCTCACGACACTCATGACCCGCTTTTGCGTGGGCGAAGACTGCTGGCTAGCTCATAGCAATAACATAACCCCCTGGCAATTCGGATACCAAGGACAACAATGGCTGGTCACGTCGCAACAAGCACAAGCGCCGCATCAACGGCGACAATACTGAGGATACCGCAGTCAATGCCGGATTCACAGGCTCTAAACTCGGTCAGCGGAAGAAGCCATTCAAAAGAAACCCTCCGGGCCCATCCAGTTTAGACCGGATACTCGATCGCTCGTGCCAGATACACGGCACCCCCGAGCAACTAGCCAACCACACCAACAGGGATTGTTGGGTGTTCAAGCAGGCAGTCAAGTTAAGCGCCGAAACCAGAGACAAGGGGCTGCATAGCGATGACGAGGAGGAGCCCCGGCCACCGAACAACAGAGGACAGAAGGGATTCCCCCCGCAAGTGCGGACGGTGAACATGATATACGCAACCCACATCCCCAAAAGGGAGCGGAAGCGTGCTCTCAAGGACGTTTATGCGTTGGAGCCAGTCGCCCCAAAGTTCAACCCATGGTCCTCCTGCCCGATCACTTTTGATCGAGTGGACCACCCCACTAGCATCCGTCACGGTGGATTCGCCGCATTGGTCCTAGACCCAATTATCGATGGATTTCACGTCACCAGAGTCCTAATGGACGGGGCAGCAGCCTGAACCTGCTTTATCAGGATACAGTGCAAAAAATGGGTATCGATCCCTCAAGGATTAAACCCACAAACACAACCTTTAAAGGCGTCATACCAGGTGTAGAAGCCAGCTGTACAGGCTCAGTAACACTCGAAGTGGTCTTTGGATCCCCGGATAATTTCCGAAGCGAAGAGTTAATCTTTGACATAGTCCCATTCCGCAGTGGCTATCACGCCCTGCTCGGACAAACCGCATTTGCAAAATTCAATGCGGTGCCGCACTACGCATATCTCAAGCTCAAGATGCCAGGCCCTCGCGGAGTCATCACGGTAAATGCAAATACTGAACGCTCTCTCTGAACGGAGGAGCACAAGGCGGCCCTGGCGGCGGAAGTATAGAGTAGCCTCTCAAGGCAATTCTCCAATCCAGGTGTTAAACATCCGGACAACGTCAAGCGAGCCCGAAGTAACATACAACAAAGCCGGCTAGCACGTTCCGAGCAAGCATAGCAGTGCGGCCCCAACCCCAGCCCTCGCCAAATGGTGACATCTGTACCACGCATACATAATTACGCTTTAGAAATACCATGGGCATAAGGGGAGGGGCACAACTACGGCACGCCCAGAATGCGGCTCAACCACACTAAGGGGCTCCCTATTCCGCCGTTTCTTTTTTACATACTTTCAGGACCCAACTATTCGGAAGGCCTGTCCGGCAATACACTCGCCGAACACACGATGCAACAGCCAGGGAGAGAACAAGCCGCGTCAAATGTCCAGGTGGTCTCTATAACGAGCTTAATACCTGTTTTACTTCAAGTCCCGCAGCTTGCCCCTGGAGGGGGACATGTCAAATAATCCCATCTCTTGCTTATCGCACTATTTGTATCGTTCTACTTTCATAGCAGCCCTTTTTTAATAAACAATACATAGCTCTTATCTATTATTGTACTCATCTATTTTTCATATACAAATATGCTCAGTCATGACATTATGCAACCGTACACTTTGGTACAGCCAATACACCAGGGGCTTAAGCACCCCATAACATGGTGTGAGAAGACCGAACACTCTCATGAGTGCGGCACCCCGAACTTATAGCACTATATGCATCGGCTCCGAATCATGTCTTGGGTCAATAGTTGGGTTTGCCCGGCTCCCATGTTTTGGTACCTTATGTTCTGCAATATTGGCTAAGGTAGCACTGGGAGAACTACTGCGATTGTGCCCCAGTTGAGCTGGGTTAACACCTCAGTAGAGAAAGCTAAAACTGATCGTCATGATAGTGCGAGAGACCGGTCGCTGTTCGCGAGGTATTTTGAGTCCTTAAAGACTTATGCCGCTTAGAGCGAGGAGCCGGACTTATCCGGCCTAGGTGTGGATAGCGCCCCGAACTCGGTCTTCCGAATACTAGGGGCTTCGCCGAAATTTAAAATTATAGAATTCTATGGCTAAGTGAGAGTGATAAAGCATTATAAGTCCGATGGCCTGGTTCGTTGTGCTGAGCGCCTCCCTAGATGGACCCAAGAATGGGAACAAGAGCGCTCAGGTTTATCCCGAACACCCCAGCACTCGTGGCACGGGGGTAGAAGCCGACGACTTGCATCTCTCAGATTTGATAAATGGCCGCACAGAAGGTAATATTTTAAATTAACAAAGCGTTGCTTAACGCATATGAACAAAGTTTTCAGCGTACAGGATAACAGATGTGAGTCTACTCAAAAATTACATCTTTGGAGCATTCGTCCGCTATAAGGCGGGCACCCTTCAGGACGCCCTTATAATACATCTCGGGCGTGCGATACTCCTTGCCCGGCGGTGGCGCGTCCGTCAAAAGCTTCTCAGCATCCAGCTTGCCCCAGTGCACTTTAGCACGAGCAAGGGCCCGACGGGCACCTTCGATACAGACGGAGCGCTTGATGACCTCAATCCACGGACACGCGCCCACCAGCTGCCGCACCAGACCGAAGTAGCTCCCAGGCATGGCTTCTCTAGGCCACAGCCGAACTATGAGGCCCTTCATGGCCTGTTCGGCCACCTTGTGGAGCTTGACTAGCTGCTTCAGCTGGTCGCTCAGGGGCACCGGATGGTCGGCCTCAGCATACTGAGACCAGAACACCTTTTCCGTCGAGCTCCACTCCTTGGCTTGGTAGAATGCGGCAGCATCAGACACACTACGGGGCAGATCGGCGAACGCTCCTGGAGAGCTCCGGATTCGGGTAAGTAGTAGATAACTTACTTTTATATTCTTGCTTTGCATAAAGAATGCCTTCCCCGCCGCTATCTTCTTCATCGCCTCGATCTCCTGGAGGGCCTTCTGGGCTTCGGCCTTAGCGCTCTTGGCACTCTCAAGAGCCAAGGGGAGCTCGGACTCTCGAGTCTTCGAGTCACGCTCCAAACTCTCGTGTTTTTCCACGAGAGTCTGGAGCTCTTGCCGCACCTCCGCCACCCGCGCCTCCTGCTTCTCTCGCTCGGTGCGCTCCAAGGCCGCACTGTTTTCGGCTTTGGACACCGCTTCCTTCAGGGTCGCCACCTCGGCCGTGGCCCCTGCAACATTTATGTTGGTCCTATCATTATTTGCAACCAAGTATTTCTATATACATTTACATGTGGTATTACATACCCTCCTTGTCCTCAAGCTGCTTCTCGGCAAGGCTGAGCTCATTCTCGGACCACTTGAGGCTCTCCTTCAATGCATTGACCTACACAGTCAGTGCGGTAGAGGTCAGCAGCGCAGCCTGCATTCCCATATTGACATATTTATGTTAGACTCCTGCGTATATCTTTTTAGATCCTCAGCTCGTCTTTTCTTTCCGAACACCAAACTGAGCATCAGGGGCTACTGTCTATGCGGTAACATTTTTATATGCTTTGAACACTTACCTCAAAGCCTGTTAGAAGGCTCGTACAAGCTTCGGTCAGCCCGCTCTTGGCGGACTGAACCTTTTGGATCACCGCACCCATAACAGTGCGGTGCTCCTCATCGATGGAGGCGCCGTTAAGCGCCTCCAACAAATCGTCCGGTGCCTCCGGTTGGACGGAAGCTGCCAGCGTAGTAGGCATGCCCTTCTTGCGAAGGCGCTGCCTACCGGTCTCTGGAACCGTTGATGGTTCCGGAGCAGTGTCCGGCCCAGAGCCAGACTTGGATCCCTCCGGGGCTTTACCCCCTTTGGGCCTGGAGTCCGGGAGGTCGCCTTGCGGCGCCTCCAGGACCACCTCCTCCTGTTTTAGTCCCTTTCAGGACTCCACCTCGGCGTTGTCCATAGCGAGAGGGGAGGAGGCTGTCGGAAGTGAAGCACTATTCACATCAGACGAATCCAAGGAGCCGCTCGTCGAATCGTCGAGCTGAGCCTTGGGAGGACTGCATGATCAAATTCGGCGTCAGAAAATGCCAAATAATAGAGGAGCGCCATAAGTCATTCGGGTAACCGGACACTTACGATTTTGCCAGGGGCTTGACCCTGGATGGCCATTCCTCCCCGCCGTCTTCAGCATCGGAGGAGTAGTCCGGTAGAAGGGTCTTCCCCTTCTTGGACCCTCCGGCCTCCCCAGTTGGGGCGGCCTTTCTTTTCTTTCCTCCCCCCGTTGGAGGGGGAGAGGCTTCTTGTTCCTCCTCCTCCTCGTCTTCAGAGGCGGAGGGTGCTTCAGGGTTGTTGGGCGATGAACCCGACACCACCAGGCGCCGGGAGCTCTTTCGAGTCTCCGTGGCCTTCTTCTTGGCCTTCTTCTCCGGCACCACGTGAGGTGCCGGAACCAGCAGCCCCATCAATCGAGCGTCCGCTGGGTCTTCTGGTAGGGGAGCTGGACAGATAACCTGCCCGGACTTCTTCAACCAGTCCTGTCAAAGGTAGGGGAGTTTAGATCCCGCATGGAGTCAGACTATGAAAGACAAGAGTCCCGTAAAGGGCAGAATAGCTTACCCCGTTGGCCTGGCGCCGCAAGCTGAATCTGCGATCTTCGATAGCGGATGCGGGGGCCTCGGCGCCCTTGAATAGCACCTTCTAGGCATCTTCGTACATGGTGTCGAAGAGCCCGCTCAAGGTTTGGTGTTGTGCCAGATCAAACTCCCACAATTTGAAGACCCGTTGTTGGCATGGGAGGACCTGGCGGATAAGCATAACCTAGACTACGTTGACGAGATTGAGATTCTTGTTCACCAGCTTTTTGACGCAGGTTTGGAGTCCGGCCAGCTCTTCCGAATCTCCCCATGTTAGGCCCGTCTCTTTCCAGGAGGTGGTGTGGGAAAGCCAGATCGGAATTCGGGGGCCGCTTCCCTTTTGGGGTCGCGCAGCTCGGTGATGTAGAACCACCCCGATTGCCACCCTTTTGTTGTCTCCACAAAGGAGCCCTCGAGCCATAGGACGTTGGCCATCTTGCCCACCATGGCACCTCCGCACTCCGCTTGGCGGCCGCCCACTACTTTCGGCTTGACATTAAAAGTCTTCAGCCATAAGCCGAAGTGGGGTTGGATGCAGAGGAAGGCCTCGCACACGATGATAAACGCCGAGATGTTGAGGATGAAGTTCGGGGCCAGATCGTGGAAGTCCAGGCCGTAGTAGAACATGAGCCCCCGGACGAACGGGTGAAGAGGAAAACCCAGTCCGTAGAGGAAATGGGGGAGAAATACAACCCTCTCATGGGGCCTAGGGGTGGGGATGAGTTGCCCCTCATCTGGAAGCCGGTGTGCGATGTCGTCAGACAACTATCCGGCCTTCCTCAACTTTTTGATTTGCCCCTCCATAACGGAGGAGGCCATCCATCTACCTCCAGCTCCGGACATGATTGGAGAAGGTTGAGGTGGGAAGTGCGGTCTTGGGCGTTGGAGCTCGAGCGCGCAGGGACGGATAAGCAAAGGAGAAAGAAGGCATAAATGGAAAGGGTAGATTCTTATCCCCTTATATGGGCGGCCGAAACTACGAGCCCCCACCGGCCTAATAAAACTCGCTTATCTCCCAAGCGCCGCGGTTAATGGCGCGGTTGGGTTACCCACGCCCGTATTGATGAGAATCTCGGAATAAGGGGACACGATCTCTGCTTTGACAAGACGTGCCAAGGAAACCGCCTCCCTAAACGCGCTGAGGTGGAACAGTAAGATGATTCAAATAAAGGCTTGGCCGTGGCATGATGTCATGCTGCGGAATACGTCAGCAGATTAGATTTGTGCGGATATTATTCTCTCTATGGTGGTATGTGGAACTTATTTTTGCAGAGCCGGACACTATCCTTGTGTTCAACATCTTCTATGAAGTATTCGGAGGAGGAACCCATCCTGCAATGCCGAAGACAATTTGCGCGCCGGACTCGTCGTCATTGAAGCCTGGTTCAGGGGCTACTGAGGGAGTCCCGGATTAGGGGGTGTCCGGATGGCTGGACTATGCCCTTTGGCCGGACTCCCGGACTATGAAGATACAAGATTGAAGACTCCGTCCTGTGTCCGGATGGGACTTTCCTTGGCGTGGAAGGCAAGCTTGGCGATACGATATGAAGATCTCCTCCCATTGTAACCCACTCTGTGTAACCCTAGCCCTCTCCGGTGTCTATATAAACCGGAGAGTTTTAGTCCGTAGGACGAACAACAATCATACCATAGGCTAGCTTCTAGGGTTTAGCCTCTCTGATCTCGTGGTAGATCCACTCTTGTACTACCCATATCATCAATATTAATCAAGAAGGAGTAGGATTTTACCTCCATCGAGAGGGCCAGAACCTGGGTAAAAACATCGTGTCCCCTGTCTCCTGTTACCATCCGCCTAGACGCACAGTTCGGGACCCCCTACCCGAGATCCGCCGGTTTTGACACCGACATTAGGCTTTAACCGTCGTTGGTGATCAATAACTGGTCTGGCGTCTTCTTCCAATTTTATTTTGTGTTGGCATAGTGTGGGACTAATGCCCTTAAGATCATCAAGACTATATCCAATAGCAGCACGGTGCTTCTTCAGAGTTTTCAATAATCTTTCCTCTTCCTGCTCTGAAAGGTTAGCACTAATAATAACAGGATATATCTTCTTTTCATCAAGATAAGCATATTTATGAGTATCGGGTAATGGTTTAAGCTCAAACTCGGGATCACCCTTGGGTGGAGGGGGATCCCTTAGGATTTCAACAGGCAAGTTGTGTTTCAAAATAGGTCCCTATTTAAAGAATACTTCATCTATTTCCCTTGTTTCATTCATAAACATATCATTATCATGGTCTAGCAAATATTGTTCTAAAGGATCATTAGGAGGCATGGCAATAGAAGCAAGACCAATAATTTCATCCTTATTAGGCAATTCTTTATCATGGGGTTGTCTATGAAATTTAGCAAAATTAAACTCATGAGACATATCCCCTAAGCCAATTGTAACAACATCCTTTTCGCAATCTATCTTAGCATTAACAGTATTCAAGAAGGGTCTATCAAATATAATGGGACAAAAGTCATCTTGTGGGGAACCAAGAACAAGAAAATCAGCACAACAATTAACTTTCCCACACAAGACTTCAACATCTCTAACAATCCCTATTGGTGAAATAGTATCTCTTTTGGCAAGCATAATTGTAACATCAATTTCTTCTACCTCAGCAGGTGCAATATCATGCATAATTTCTTCATATAAGGAATAAGGTATTGCAGTGGCACTAGCACCCATATGACATAAGCCATGATAACAATGATCTCCTATTTTAACAGAAATAACAGGCATGCCTACAACAGGTCTATGTTTCTTAGCATCGGGTCTAGCAATTCTAGCAGCTTCATCACAGAAATAAATAACATGCCCATCAATATTATGAGCCAAGATATCTTTAACCATAGCAATACTAGGTTCAACTTTAATTTACTCAGGAGGTCTATATGTTCTAGTATTACTCTTATGAACCACAGTTGAAACTTTAGCATGATCCTTTATCCTAACTGGGAAAGGTGGTTTCTCAACATAAGTAGTAGGAACAATCGGATCATTATGAGTGATAGTCTTTTCTTCAACTATAATAGGTGCAACTACTTTTACTTCAGTGGGAGGACTATATTTAAACCACTTCTCCTTAGGGAGATCAACATGAGTAGCAAATGACCCACAGAAAGAAGCTACTATCTCATAGGCAATCCATATTTAGTGCTAAATCCATGAAAAGCATCGGTATCCATAAAAGATTTAACACAATCAAACTTAGGTGTCATACCTAACTCCTTACCATCGCCGGAATCCCAATCTTCAGAGTTGCGTTTAATTCCTTCCAATAAATCCCACTTGAATTCAATAGTCTTCATCATATAAGAACCAGCACAAGAAGTATCGAGCATGGAGCAATTATTGAGAGAAATCCGAGCATAGAATTTTTTGAATAATCATTTCTCTTGAGAGCTCATGATTGGGGAGTGAATATAACATTGACTTAAGCCTCCTCCAAGCTTGAGCGATGCTTTCTCCTTCGCGAGGCCAAAAATTATATATATAATTACGATCACGATGAACAATATGCATAGGATAAAACTTCTGGTGAAATTCCAATTTCAATCGTTTATAGTCCCAGGATCCCATATCATCACATAGCCTATACCATGTCAATACATCTCCCTTTAAAGATAAAGGGAAGACCTTCCTCTTGATAACATCATCGGGCATACTTGCAAGCTTAAATAATCCACAAACTTCATCCACATAGATTAGGTGTAAATCAGGATGCAATGTTCCATCTCCTACAAAGGTATTAGCTAGCAGTTTCTCTACCATACCTGAAGGAATTTCAAAGTAAACATTTTCAGCAGGTTTAGTAGGTTGAGGAGTGTCGGATATCGGGTTCCGGCAAAACCCTTAAGGTTTGAACTCTTGGGTGCGCACGAAGATCTTCTCCCTACTGATCCACGCCGCAAAACCTCGCCGTGAATCTAAGCTAACACGAGGAACAACACAAGGGACACAAAGTTTATACTGGTTCGGGCCATCGTCGTGGTGTAATACCCTAATCCAGTGTGTGGTGTGGTGGATTGCCTCTGGGGCTGATGATGAACAGTACAGAGGAAGAACAACCCAGCGAGAGGTGTTCTTGAGCTGGTGCGGTGTTCTATCAGGGAAGGATTCGTTCGGGTCTGGCCGAGATCTCCCATCCTACTGTGGTGGCTATCTCTATTTATAGGGGCCCTGGTCCTCTTCCCAAATATTGAGCGGGAAGGGAGCCAACAACGGCCATTTTGAAGGGGGACAACTAGTACAAGCTATCCTTGATCTCTTTGCCTCCTCGCGAGCCTGCCTAGTGAGGCCGCCCCTAAGGAGGCCTTATGTCGTCCTCCCCGCGAGGCTTGGCCCCTCACGAGGGTCTTGAGTGTTTGCTGATGAAGACGGGCCATACTGGGCCGCTGCTTGAGCCATGCCGCAGGCCGCGGGCAGGCAAGTCCGGGGACTCCCGTTCCAAGAACGCCGATAGTAGCCCCCGAGCCCAAGGCGCGCTCGGACTTGGCTTAGCAGCAAAGCCAAAGGGCAAGTGCGGAGCGCCGCGGGCCCCAACAGCCTGCGGCCTTGGTCATTGCGTGGCGGTTGATTGGACATGGGCGTCTCCGCTTCCCCACACTGCCTCGGCAACTGCCCGACTGACAAAATCTGGCCTGGGTTAGGCTTACCTTCATTGCTCTCATTCGCCTTGCTTCAGATCCCCTTCCTTGCTCTTGCTCTCTTGCTTCCGAAATCTCCAGATCCGCTCCGTCCTTCCTCTTTGCCTTCGAGATGCTGCCGCGGGGGCCTCTCGAGCTTTGGTTGCAGCACGCCGACTGCGGTACCCCGCCGACCGGAGCGGAGGTTGAAGTCGTCGCTCCGGGCAAGGTCTACATGACCCAAGGCTAGGGCGAGATCGGCCGGGTCTGCCGAACAGGGGGTGCCCTCATGATTCATTTCGAATACGATGGCGCCTCCTTGATGCTCTTCAAGGTCTTCGATGCAGAAGGCCGCCAGCTGGAGTGCTACCCTAGAGGAGGCAGCCGGGACATCGATGTGGCAAGGGCTAGGCCTGCCACCCGCTTCCCCAACAGCTCCTCCGGCAGTAGTGGCAATGCCTGGGAGTCCAGCGACTCTCCCAAGCTCTTCATGACTCTGGAGATGAGCGACGACAGCTACGTGCCCCCGAGCTCGCGTCATGACCGGAGCAAGGCGACTGCATCAGGCCGCCGGCGCGGCTGATCTAGATGGGGTTGGCGCCGGCCTCCCGTGGCCCACTATTGATGATGGCGTCGGCCATGGAGGCACGTGTAGCTAGGGCTCCTTAGGATTCACACCTTTTGTTCCCCGCGAGGAATCGAGAAAACACCATGTGGGGGCATGTAAAGGGTCCGCAATGTCTTTTGTTGATATTATCCTTATTATGAAGCAGTGCAAATGCATGTCCTATTCCGGCTCGGCTCCCCCTTTCTAACCTCGCGACGACTTGGTGCTCTATGATGACAAGTCCTGGTCCCTAGGCAGGCTTCAGCCGTCGCTGGTATACCAGGTCGTGATGCCGTGGTCAAGGCCAGGAGGTGAGCGGCCCGAGGTCCAGTAAGAGCACGTGAGTTGCGATGCTCAGGAGGTCCCCTTTAGCGCTCAAGCAGCCGCTGATCGGTGAGAAAGGAAGGCAACATCGCCGTCACAAAGCCGCATTAAATGGAGGTTTTGTGTCGCATCGATTAGCTATCCTAGGGGGGAGACTTATCTCGAGTGCATGGAGTTGTTCGTTCGCGAGGCGCCGGACTTGCGCGTCTGCAGCTAGGATGTAGCTGGGTTAAGCTTTCACGAGCTTCCCCTCCCTTCCCCATACTCTCCTTCGTGCTCTACGTCCTCAGGTCCCGGCCCTCGAGCAAGCTCAGCCGCCGTTGGTATGCCAGGTCACGATGCCGTGGATAAGGCCAGGGGGTGAGGGCTGGGAGCCATTAAGAGCTCCTAAGTCGCGATGCTCAGGAGACCCCCTTTTAACGCACAAGCGGATCACGCGGGCAAGAGAGAAAGAGAGCTCGCAATGCCTCCCGTTTTAGGCCTCAGGTAGTCCCTGTAAAGCAACGCGAGAAAAGCATGGGTTGCCATTACGATTGTCGGTCGGGCCATTGGTTGCTCCGAGAGTGTGGTGAGGGCACTGAGGGCCTCGTGAGGTGATGCTTGCGTGGCTGCAGCGGGCCAGACCTCGACCACTCAGATTTGTCGATGTTGCAGGGACGGACCCATGCACAAGCGTCGTGCCAGCGCGAGCGGCTCCAAAGGTAGGTGTCAATCAAGCAGGCGATTATCACAGGCAGGTTAAGCATGAAAGGAAATCAGCTTAGATAGATGCAGGAAGGATACATGCCACTGGGTCAGGCCCGAGCGGCTTGGGGATGATGCAGCCTGAGGGGCACCCCCACCAATGTAAACTAAAGACATAAGCAAAATGGATACATGCCGCAGGGACAAACCCACGCGACCTGGGAATGATGCAGCCCTGAGGGCGCTCCTGCTACGTCTTGAGCTTGCGTTGGTTTTCCTTGAAGAGGAAAGGGTGATGCATCAATAGTAGCATAAGTATTTCCCTCAGTTTTTGAGAACCAAGGTATCAATCCAGTAGGAGGCTCCTCAAAAGTCCCACGCACCTACACAAACAAACAAAGAACTCGCAACCAACGCAATAAAGGGGTTGTCAATCCCTTCACGGCCACTTGCGAAAGTGAGATCTGATAGAGATAGTATGATAAGATAAATATATTTTTGGTATTTTATAAGATAGATAGGAAAAAGTAAAGATGCAAATAAAAGTAGATTTAAAGCTTATATCATAAAAGATAGACCCGGGGGCCATAGGTTTCACTAGTGTCTTCTCTCGAGAGCATAAGTATTACGGTGGGTGAACAAATTACTGTCAAGCAATTGATAGAAAAGCGAATAATTATGAGATTATCTAGGTATTATCATGTATATAGGCATCACGTCCGTGACAAGTAGACCGACTCCTGCCTGCATCTACTACTATTACTCCACACGTCGACCGCAATCCAGCATGCATCTAGAGTACTAAGTTCATAAGAACAGAGTAACGCATTAAGAAAGATGACATGATGTAGAGGGATAAACTCATGCAATATGATATAAACCCCATCTTTTTATCGTCGATGGCAACAATAAAATAAGTGCCTTGCCGCCCCTGCTGTCACTGGGAAGGGACACAGCAAGATTGAACCCAAAGCTAAGCACTTCTCCCATTGCAAGAAAGATCAATCTAGTAGGCCAAACCAAACTGATAATTTGAAGAGACTTGCAAAGATAACTCAATCATACATAAAAGAATTCAGAGGAGATTCAAACATTTCTCATAGATAAACTTGATCATAAACCCATAATTCATCGGATCTCGACAAACACACCGCAAAAAGAGTTACATCGAATAGATCTCCAAGAAGATCGAGGAGAACATGGTATTGAGATCCAAAAAGAGAGAAGAAGCCATCTAGCTAATAACTATGGACCCGAAGGTCTGTGGTAAACTACTCACAACTCATTGGAGGGGCTATGGTGTTGACGTAGAAGCCCTCCATGGTCGATTCCCCCTCCGGCGGAGCGCCAGCGAAGGCTCCAAGATGGGATCTCGCGGATACAGATTGTTATGGTGGTGGAAATAGCTTTTCGTTGGCTCCCTGGATGTTCTCGGGGTACGTGGGTATATATAGGAGGAAGAAGTAGGTTGGTGGCCGCCCGAGGGGCCCACGAGATAGGGGGCGCGCCCTGTAGGGGTGGGCGCGCCCTCCACCCTCGTGGCCGCCTCGGCTGCTTCTTGACTTGCACTCCAAGTCCTCTGGATCACATTCGTTCCAAAAGTCACGCTCCCGAAGGTTTCATTCCGTTTGGACTCTGTTTGATATTCCTTTTCTTTGAAATACTGAAATAGGCAAAAAACAGCAATACGGGCTCGGCCTCCGGTTAGTAGGTTAGTCCCAAAAATGATATAAATGTGTAAAGTAAAGCCCATAAACATCCATAATGGGTAATATAATAGCATGGAACGATCAAAAATTGTAGATACGTTGAAGACGTATCAAGCATCCCCAAGATTAATTCCTACTCGTCCTGGAGTAGGTAAATGATAAAAATAGAATTTTTGATGTGGGAAGTTACCTAGCATAATTCTCAATGTAATTTTCTTTATTGTGGCATGAATGTTCAGATCCAAATGATTCAAAATAAAAGTTCATATTGACATAAGAAATAGTGAACTTCAAGCATACTAATCAAAGCAATCATGTCTTCTCAAAATAACATAGCTAAAGAAAGTTCAACCCAACAAAATCATATAGTTAGGCTATGCTTCATTTTCGTCACACAAAAATGCTCCCAAGTTATACACCCCCGACGACAAGCCAAGCAATTGTTTCATACTTAAGTAATCTCAAACTTTTTCAACTTTCACGCAATACATGAGCGTGAGCCATGGATATAGCACTATGGGTGGAATAGAATATGATGATTGGGATTGTGTGGAGAAGACAAAAAAGGAGAAAGTCTCACATTGACGAGGATAATCAACGGGCTATGGAGATGCCCATCAATTGATGTCAACATGAGGAGTATGGATTGCCATGCAACGGATGCACTAGAGCTATAAATGAATGAAAGCTCAACAAAAGAAAACTAGTGGGTGTGCATCCAACTTGCTTGCTCATGAAGACCTAGGGCATTTTGAGGAAGCCCATTGTAGGAATATACAAGCCAAGTTATATAATGAAAAATTCCCACTAGTATATGAAAGTGACAACATATGAGACTCGCTATATGAAGAACATGGTGCTACTTTGAAGCACAAATGTGGAAAAAGAGATAGTAACATTGCACCCTTTTTAATTTTTTTATTTTTTTTCTTTTTCTCTTTTTTGGGCCTTTTTTGGCCTTTCTTTTTTTTGGCCATTTTTTTTCTTTGGGGACAATGCTCTAATAATGATGATCATCACACTTCTATTGATTTACAACTCATGAATTACAACTCAAAACTAGAACAAGATATGACTCTATATGAATGCCTCCGGTGGTGTACCGGGATGGGCAATGAATCAAGAGTCACATGTATGAAAATTATGCAAAGTGGCCTTGCCACAAATACGATGTCAACTACATGATCATGCAATGGCAATATGACAGTAGTAATGCGTGTCATGATGATAAACAGAACAGTGGAAAGTTGCATGGCAATATATCTCGGAATGGCTATGGAAATGCCATAATAGGTAGGTATGGTGGCTGTTTTGAGGAAGATATAAGGAGGTTTATGTGTGATAGAGTGTATCATATCACGGGGTTTGGATGCACCGGCGAAGTTTGCACTAACTCTCAAGGTGAGAAAGGGCCATGCATGGTACCGAAGAGGCTAGCAATGATGGAAAGGTAAAAGTGTGTATAATCCATGGTCTCAACATTAGTCAAAGGAACTCATATACTTATTGCAAAAATCTACAAGTCATCAAAAACCAAGCACTACGCGCGTGCTCCTAGAGGGATAGATTGGTAGGAAAAGACCATCGCTCGTCCCCAACCACACCTCATAAGGATGCACAATCTAAGAACACCTTATGTTTCAAATTTGTTACACAACTTTAACCATACGTGCATGCTACGGGGCTTGCTAACTTCAACACAAGCATTCTTTAAATTCATAATCACCCAACTAGCATGACTTTAATATCACTACCTCCATATCTCAAAAAATTATCAAGTATCAAATTGATCATAACATCCAATTCACTTCCTATGATAGTTTTTATTATACCCAACTTGGATACCCACCATTCTAGGACCAATTTTATAACCATAGCAAATACCATGCTGTTCTAACAGACTCTCAAAATAATATAAGTGAAGCATGAGAGACTAGCAATTTCTACAAAATTAAGCCACCGCCGTGCTCTAAAAGATATAAGTGAAGCACTAGAGCAAAAACTATCTAGCTCAAAAGATATAAGTGAAGCACATAGAGTATTTTCATAAATTTCAATCAAGTGGGCTTCTCCCAAAAGGTGTGTACAGCAAGGATTATTGCGGAAAACTAAAAATAAAATACTAAAATCATACAAGACGCTCCAAGCAAAACACATATCATGTGGAGAATAAAAATATAGCTCCAAGTAAAGTTACCGATAAACGAAGACGAAAGAGGGGATGCCTTCCGAGGGCATCCCCAAGCTTAGGCTTTTGGCTATTCTTGAATATCTTGGGGTGCCATGGGCATCCCCAAGCTTAGGCTCTTGCCACTCCTTATTCCATAGTCCATCAAATCTTTACCCAAAACTTGAAAACTTCACAACACAAAACTTAACAGGAAATCTCATAAGCTCCGTTAGTGAAAGAAAGCAAAACCACCACATAAGGTACTGTAATGAACTCATTCTTTATTTATATTGGTGTTAAACCTACTTTATTTCAAGTTCTCTATGGTTCATATCACTTAATACTAGCCATGGATGCATCAAAATAAGCAAACAACACACGAAAAATAGAATCTTTTAAAAACAGAACAGTCTGTAGCAATCTGTAACCCTCGAATAATTATGGAACTCTAAAAATCCTACCAACATAGGAAGTCCTGGGAAATTTGTATATTGATATACAGCAAAAAGAATCAACGCAAAAGCACGTTTCTGTGATTTAACAAAACTAATTTCGTACGTGCAAAGTTTCTGCTTTTCAACAGAATCAAATTAACTATCACCATAGGTTATCCTATAGGTTCTACTTGGCACAAACACTAATTAAAACATAAAAACACATCTAAACATAAGGTAGATGCAAAATTTATTACTAAACAGAAGCAAAAACAAAAAACACAAATAAAATTGGGTTGCCTCTCAACTAGCGATATCGTTTAACGCCCCTAGCTAGGCATAAAAGCGAGGATAGATCTAAGTAGTGTCATCTTTGGCACTCAATTCATAAGTAGCTCGCATGACAGATTCATAAGGTAATTTGACTTTCTTTCTTGGAAAGTGCTCCATGCCTTTCCTTAATGGAAATTGGAATCTAATATTCCCTTCCTTCATATCTATAATCGCGCCAATCGTTCTAAGGAAAGGTCTACCAAGAATAATAGGGCAAGAAAGATTGCAATCTATATCAAGAACGATAAAATCTATGGGCACCAAATTTCTATTTGCAACGATGAGAACATCATTGATCCTTCCCATTGGCTTTTTAATGGTGGAATCCGCAAGGTGCAAATTTAAAAAGCAACCATCAAGATCATGGAAACCTAGAATATCACATAAAGTTTTCCGAATCGTGGAAACACTAGCACCCAAATCACACAAAGCATAACACTCATGATCTTTAATTTTAATCTTTATAGTAGGTTCCCACTCATCATTAAGTTTTCTAGGTATAGAAACTTCCAAATTAAGTTTTTCATCAAAAGATTGCATCAAGGCATCAACAATAGGTTTGGTAAAAGCTTTATTTTGACTATAACCATCAGGAAAATTCACAACGGATTGCAAGGAAATACAACCTTCTAAAGAACAATTATCATAATTAAATTCCTCGAAATCCAAGATAGTGGGTGCAATGCTATTTAAAGTCTTGACCTCTCCAATCCCACTTTTACCAAATTTAGCATCAAGATCTAAAAACTCTGAATCATTGGGACACCTTTTAACTAAAGTTGACTCTTCTCCAGTCCCATCATTATTAAGATTCATATTGCAAAACAAAGATCTAATAGGGGACACATCAATAACTTTAAGATCTTCATCATTAATTTTCATGGAAACTAGAAGAACATGCCTTTATAAAGCAATCTTACTTAGCGTGCAATCTAGTGGTTCTTTCTTTGCACTCATCAATGGAAATTCTCATTGCTTTGAGAGACTCATTGATATCATGCTTAGGTGGAGTAGATCTAAATTTAAGAGAATCAACATCAAGTGGAAGTCTATCAACGTTCTTAGCCAAATCATCAACTTTGAGCAATTTTTCTTCAAGCAAGGGATTAAAATTCTTTTGAGAGATCATAAATTCTTTCACAGTATTCTCAAAATCAGAGGGCATCTTATTAAAATTACCATAAGAATTATTGTAGGAATTTCCATAATTATTAGAGGAATTACTAGGGAACGGTATAGGATTAAAGTTTCCTCTATAAGCATTGTTTCCAAAACTATTCCTACCAACAAATTTCACATCCATAGATTCATTATTATTCTCAATAAAAGTAGACAAAGGCATATCATTAGGATCAAGAGGAGCACTCTTAGTAGCAAACAATTTCATAAGTTCATCCATCTTTCCACTCAAAACATTAATTTCTTCTATAGCATGCACTTTTTTACTAGTAGATATTTTGGTGTGCCATTGAGAATAATTAGCCATAATATTATCAAGGATTTTTGTAGCATCTCGTAAAGTGATTTCCATAAACGTGCCTCCCGCGGCCGAATCTAAAATATTTCTAGAAGAAAAGTTCAATCCGGCATAAAAGTCTTGTATGATCATCCATAAATTCAAACCATGAGTAGGGCAATTGTGAATCATCAATTTCATTCTTTCCCAAGATTGGGAAACATGCTCATGATCAAGTTGTTTAAAATTCATAATATCGTTCCTAAGAGTGATGATCTTAGAGGGAGGAAAATACTTAGAGATAAAAGCATCTTTGCACTTATTCCATGAATCAATACTATTTTTAGGCAAAGACGAAAACCAAACTTAAGCACGATCTCTAAGTGAAAACAGAAATAACTTCAATTTAACAATATCATCGTCCATATCTTTCTTCTTTTGCATATCACACAAATCAACAAAGTTGTTTAGATGGATAGCGGCATCTTCACTAGGAAGGCCGGCGAATTGATCTTTCATAACAAGATTCAGCAAAGCAGTATTGATTTCACAAGACTCAACATCATTAAGAGGAGCAATCGGAGTACTAAGGAAATCATTATTATTGGTATTGGAGAAATCACACCATTTGGTATTATCTTGCACCATGGCGACAAGTAATCCAACACACAAGCAAACACAAAAAGGCAAGCGAAAGAGAGCGAAGATTGGGAAAGAGAGGGCGAATAAAACGGCAAGGGTGAAGTGGGGGAGAGGAAAATGAGAGGGAAATGGCAAATAATGTAAATGCGAGGGAGATGAGTTTGTGATGGGTACTTGGTATGTCTTGACTTGAGCGAAGACCTCCCTGGCAACGGCGCCATAAATCCTTCTTGCTACGTCTTGAGCTTGTGTTGGTTTTCCTTGAAGAGGAAAGGGTGATGCAGCAATAGTAGCGTAAGTATTTCCCTCAGTTTTTGAGAACCAATGTATCAATCCAGTAGGAGGCTCCTCAAAAGTCCCACGCACCTACACAAACAAACAAAGAACTCGCAACCAACGCAATAAAGGGGTTGCCAATCCCTTCACGACCACTTGTGAAAGCGAGATCTGATAGAGATAGTATGATAAGATAAATATATTTTTGGTATTTTATAAGATAGATTGGAAAAGTAAAGATGCAAATAAAAGTAGATTGAAAGCTTATATGATAAAACATAGACCCGGGGGCCATAGGTTTCACTAGTGGCTTCTCTCGAGAGCATAAGTATTACGGTGGGTGAACAAATTACTGTCGTCCAATTGATAGAAAAGCGAATAATTATGAGATTATCTAGGTATGATCATGTGTATAGGCATCACGTCCGTGACAAGTAAACCGACTCCTGCCTACATCTACTACTATTATTCCACACATCGACCGCTATCCAGCATGCATCTAGAGTATTAAGTTCATAAGAACAGAGTAGCGCATTAAGAAAGATGACATGATGTAGAGGGATAAACTCATGCAATATGATATAAACCCCATCTTTTTATCCTCGATGGTAACAATACAATACATGCCTTGTTGCCCCTGCTGTCACTGGGAAAGGACACCGCAAGATTGAACCCAAAGCTAAGCACTTCTCCCATTGCAAGAAAGATCAATCTAGTAGGCCAAACCAAACTGATAATTCGAAGAGACTTGCAAAGATAACTCAATCATACATAAAAGAATTCAGAGGAGATTCAAATATTTCTCATAGATAAACTTGATCATAAACCCACAATTCATTGGATCTCGACAAACACACTGCAAAAAGAGTTACATCGAATAGATCTCCAAGAAGATCGAGGAGAACATGGTATTGAGATCCAAAAAGACAGAATAAGACATCTAGCTAATAACTATGGACCCGAAGGTCTATGGTAAACTACTCACAACTCATCGTAGGGGCTATGGTGTTGATGTAGAAGCCCTCCGTGGTCGATTCCCCCTCCGGCGGAGCGCCGGCGAAGGCTCCAAGATGAGATCTCTCGGATACAAAAGGTTACGGTGGTGGAAATAGTTTTTCGTTGGCTCCCTGGATGTTCTCGGGGTACGTGGGTATATATAGAAGGAAGAAGTAGGTCGGTGGCTGCCCGAGGGGCCCGCGAGATAGGGGGCGCACCTTCCACCCTCGTGGCCGCCTCGGCTACTTCTTGACTTGCACTCCAAGTCCTCTAGATCACATTCGTTCCAAAAATCACGCTCCCGAAGGTTTCATTCCGTTTGGACTTCATTTGATATTCCTTTTCTTCGAAATACTGAAATAGGCAAAAAAACAGCAATACGGGTTGGGCCGCCGGTTAGTAGATTAGTCCCAAAAATGATATAAATATGTAAAGTAAAGCCCATAAACATCCAAAACGGGTAATATAATAGCATGGAACAATCAAAAATTATAGATACGTTGGAGATGTATCAGCTCCCAGCTGAAATGAACTCGAAAGATGTCACCTAATACCATTGTAGAGGGGGTGTTGGAGTAGCTGACAATGCGCGATGAAGAGGCCGATCCTCACAAGCCACTAGAGCCCTGAGCCTCGGGAGGCTCTGGGGGTCCGGGCGGTTCCTCGAGGACCATCTCCATCTCCACCAGAACCGCGTGGTGCCTGGCCTCCTGAGCTGCCAGAATGCTCAGCAGAAGATGCTGGTGAGTGGCAGCCGCGTTCGGCAGACTGAAAGGCATGCGAAAGTAGTTGTGTGGTGGACCCTCGCAGCGTCCCATGCACGAAGGCCAGAAGCGCTCCTGAGACGCGACTCGGCTGAGCCCTGGGTAGTTGATGCAGACGCGCTGCCCGCCATCCTCGCCTGGATGGGGAGCTACGCCAGGTAGGCGGCGATCGCCGCGTATGACTCTTGATTCCTGCACCTCTTGAGTGGTCTTGGTGATGAACTCCTGAGGGTTGGGCCTTCCTTGCCCCATGCCTTCCTGAGGGAAACGTGCTACAAAGCATGCATCCAAGTGGTGCCCGAGCGCCTCCCTCGTGATCTTGGCAAAGTTTGAGGCCCTCCAGAAGAGAGCCCCCGAACCCTGCCCGAGGAGGGCGCTAGGCGCGCCTTCCTATGCGATGGAGGGAGGCGTCCCTTGCACGGGTGCGGATCCTGATGCGACACCTCCGGAGATGCCAACCACCTGAGGCCTTGAGATGGGTGATGTCTTCTTCTTGGGAACTGCCTCAGGAGGATTCTCGCTCCTGTTGTCTAGGTCCTCGATTGATGCGTCTTGGAAGGCGCGCTCGAGGGAGCACACCGCATCCTTCACTTTGCAGGAGACTGTGATGATTCCGCCGCTTCCCGGCATCTTGAGGACATTGTAACCATGGTGGCTCACTGTCATGAACTTGGCCAGGGCTGGATACCCGAGGATGGCATTTTATGGCAGGCGAATGTGGGCAACGTCAAAGTCGATGTGCTCGGTATGGTAGTTCTTGCACTGTCCGAAGGTGACAGGAAGGCGAACCTACCCTATTGGAGTGGTGGAGCCGTCAGTGACTCATGAGAAAGGCTTGATTGGCTAAAGTTGATCGTATGGCACTTGAAGGTTGTTGAACATCTCGACGGACAGAACATTGAGTCTTGCGCCGCCATCAATGAGAGTCCTGGTAACTTGCACGTTGCTGATGACTGGGGAATAGAGTATTGGGAGGATGCCAGCCGTAGCCACACACTTGAGCTGATCCGATGAGCTGAACGTGATGGCACACGTGGACCACCTGAGAGGGCGCGTGGCCTCGAGCTTGGGGAGGACTACATTCACCTCATGAGCAAACTGCTTGAAGATGCGCTGAGAGGCTGGGGCCTGGGATCCGCCCAAGATGCAAGCGATAGCACGTGGCTCCTGGAAGCCCCCAGCCCCCTCGTCCTGGTGGTGGTCGTTCTTCCTTCTTGGTGGTGGTGGCAAAGGAGGAAGGCCTGCGTTGCCCTGTGGGCGATCCTTGCGAGACTGATCCCTCCAAGCCCCCTCGTGAGGCTGGTCCTGCCAGCAATCCTCACGTGGTCAGTCACGCCACTCCTGGCAAGGGCCTCGGTCGTCCCATCATCCTCCACCTCTTCCTCCTCCTCGGCCATAGCCCCGGTCGTTGCGCTCGGGGCGTCGACCGATGTGTCCTTCTCGAACGGCTCTGAGCTCTTGGCATTCGCTGGTGTCGTGGGTGTAGAGGTTGTGGTAGGCACAGAATCGGTTTCCCTTGGACGACTCTGGCTGGTCCCTGCCACGCTTCATGTCTAGTTCTGCTGCGAGCACAGCTGCTCCTTTGCGCTTTACGTCCTTGGCCTTGGCTTTCTTCTCTTCTGGGTCAGCAGCTCGAAGCTCGAGGAGGGAGAGGCACCCCTCCTCAGCTCGCGCGCACTTGGTCGCCAGGTTGAACAGCTCCAGAGATGTGCACGGATCCTTGTGGATGGCAAGATCCTCCTTCATCTTGACACCGCGGGCGCCGTCAGAGAACGCTGAGATGATGGCCTCCTCGGTCACCTTGGGAATCTTGAGGCGAGCGTTGTTGAAGCGCTGGATGTACTTCTGCAGGGTCTCTCCCGGCTGTTGCTTGATGCGGCGCAGGTCACCCACGACTGGAGGACGGTCATGAGTGCCCTGGAAGTTGGAGATGAAATGGCTGCACATCTCATCCCAAGAGGAGACGAGCCGGGAGGCAGGTTCAGGAGCCAGGTGCGGGCACCATCCTTTAGCGCCATGGGAAACCAGTTCACCATGACCTTTTCGTCTCTGTTGGCCGCCTCGATGCCTAGCTCGTAGAGCTGCAGGAACTCTGCGGGGGCGGCGGTGCCGTCATAGCGAGGAGGCAGATCTGGCTTGAACTTGCCTGGCTAGGCGATGCCGCGCAGCTCGGTGGTGAAGGCGCGGCAGCCTGCTGTTGCCACTGGAGCTTTTTCCAGATGCGGGGCCTGCTCTTGATGGTTCCCGCGTGCTGCCTCCAGGGGCAGCACGGGGTCTTGGCGTGCTGGTGCGGGGATGCGGTCTTGACGCGCTGGAGCAGGGAGCACGCGAGCGCCTTCTTGGGGCCGAGGGATTTCTTGGCAGCTCCTTTCTTGTCGCGCGGGCGCTGGATGCGGCGGGTCTCGCCTAGGGGCCGCGTGCCTTGGGGCCAGGGTGCCTTCTTGGGGAGGAGGTGGCGGAGGCGCCTCTTGAGCTGCATCGCCCATGTAGGACAGAGGGCGAGGCAGCGAGAGGGACGGCGCAGGAGAGCCCCCTGCGGTGCTGACGAGCTCGGTGATGCGATCGAGCCACTCCTCGTAGAGGTCGTCGACGGGGAGGTAGTACAGGAGCTCACGTGCCAGGAGCAACGCGGCCTGCGTGTCCATGGGAGTGCGACGGGCGTGAGACGACGAACCGGCTGGAGTTAGCGATGGAGTGGGGATGCGGTCTTCCCGCCGCATCGAGGGATGCAGCGAAGATGCTTGCTGCTCATTCCCCACTGGGACGGTGGCGGCGTTGGCGGCAAGCGACAGAGAACGACGAGGAGGCCCATCGACGGGAGCCATCTGGGCGACGCGGGCGGCGAGAGCAGCCCGACACCCGGCGCGAGCTCGGCGAGCGTCCGCCATGGATGCGATGAAGCGATGAAACGTAGAACCGCGGAAAGAAGATTATGGCGCACCCCTACCTAGCGCGCAAAATGTCAGATATTGGGTTCCGGCAAAACCCTTAAGGTTCGAACTGTGGGGTGAGCGCAAAGATCTTCTCCCTACCGATCCACGCCCCAAAACCTCGCTGTGAATCTAAGCTAACTAGATGAACAACACAAGGGACACAAGGTTTATACTGGTTTGGGCCACCGTCATGGTGTAATACCCTAATCCAGTGTGTGGTGTGGTGGATTGCCTCTGGGGCTGATGATGAACAATACAGAGGAAGAACAGCCTCGCGAGAGGTGTTCTTGAGCTGGTGCGATGTTCTACCAGGGAAGGATTCGTTCGGGTCTGGCCGAGAACTCCCCTCCTACTGTTGTGGCTATCTCTATTTATAGGGGGCCTGGTCCTCTTCCCAAATATTGAGCGGGAAGGGAGCCAACAATGGCCATTTTGAAGCGGGACAGCTAGTACAAGCTATCCTGACTAAAGTTGGTCTTCGACTGCCAAAGGCACTGGCGATGACGCTGTCTTGGGCTCCACGGTGATCTCCATCCTGCTGCTCTGCTGGTCTTGGTCTTGTTGCACCAATATGGAAACCTTTGCCTGATGCCTCGGTACTCCGCGCCTGCGCTTGCCCCCCTTGCACCAAAGAGGAAGCGAGGACACTATGATGGCTGACGCCCGCCTGGCGCCCGCCTGGTCTCGATCGTCATGACTTGCATCACGAGCACCTCACGAGGTACCCCTCGCCTTGATCTCTCCACCTCCTCGCGAGCCTGCCTGGTGAGGCCACCCCTGAGGAGGCCTTGTGTCGTCCGCCCCGCGAGGCTTGGCCCCTCGCGAGGGTCTTGAGTGTTTGTTGATGAAGACGGGTCGTACTGGTCCACTGCTTGAGCCACGCCGCAGGCCGTAGGCAAGAAAGTCTGGGGACCCCCGTTCCGAGAACACCGACAAGGAGAAATTCTTTGCTCTACTGGTTGGGGTGAAGATACCCCGAACAAGCCCCTCAAAGGATTAGTTTCCATAGTAACAAGTGACAGTAAATTTCAGCACACTATATAAATGTTTCCTTACCAAGTTCCACTTACCAAAGGCGCTTCACTCCCCGGCAACGGTGCCAGAAAAGAGTCTTGATGACCCAAAATTGTAGGGGATCTATCGTAGTCCTTTCGATAAGTAAGAGTGGAGAACCCAACGAGGAGCAGAAGGAAATGAAGATCGGTTTTCAGTAAGGTATTCTCTACAAGCACTGAAATTGTAGGTAACAGATAGTTTTGTGATAAGATAATTTGTAACGGGTAACAAGCAATGAAAGTAAGCAAGGTGCAGCAAGGTGGCCCAATCCTTTTTGTAGAAAAGGACAAGCCTAGACAAATTCTTATATAGAGAAAATCGCTCCCGAGGACACATGGGAATTATCGTCAAGCTAGTTTTCATCACGCTCATATGATTCGCGTTCGTTACTTTAATAATTTGATATGTGGATGGACCAGTGCTTGGGTACTGCCCTTTCTTGGACAAGCATCCCACTTATGATTAACCCCTATTGCAAGCATCCGCAACTACAAAAAGGAGTATTAAGGTAAACCTAACCATAGCATGAAACATATGGATCCAAATCAGCCCCTTACGAAGCAACTTATAAACTAGGGTTTAAGCTTTTGTCACTCTAGCAACCCATCATCTACTTATTACTTCCCAATGCCTTCCTCTAGGCCCAAATAATGGTGAAGTGTCACGCAGTCGACGTTCACATAACACCACTAGAGAGAGACAACATACATCTCATCAAAATATCGAACGAATACCAAATTTACATGACTACTAATAGCAAGACTTCACCCATGTCCTCAGGAACAAACGTAACTACTCACAAAGCATATTCATGTTCATAATCAGAGGGGTATTAATATGCATTAAGGATCTGAACATATGATCTTCCACCAAATAAACCAACTAGCATCAACTACAAGGAGTAATCAACACTACTAGCAACCCACAGGTACCAATCTGAGGTTTGGGTACAAAGATCTGATACAAGAGATGAACTAGGGTTTTAGAGGAGATGGTGCTGGTGAAGATGTTGATGGAGATTGACCCCCTCCCGATGAGAGGATTGTTAGTGATGACAATGGTGATGATTTCCCCCTCCCAGAGGGAAGTTTCCCCAGCAGAACAGCTCCGCCGGAGCCCTAGATTGGTTCCGCCAAGGTTCCGCCTCGTGGTGGCGGAGTTTTATCCCGTAAGCTTGCTTCTGATTTTTCAGGGTAAAAGACTTCATTTAAACCTATATGGTTGCTAGAGAACTTGGCTCCCCAGTGATCCCTCGTGAAATGCATTCTTGACCGTTGGATCTTGGTCAATGCTTCATCTCCTTCGTCCGATGTTCACCTCGAGGTAGATCTGGATTGACCTTGTGGTTCTTTTTCTTGCCCAATGACTGGTGGGCTCGTCGCTCGCGGCGATTGGCTGGGTGGGGTGTAGAGACATGACAAGGGATTCACGCCCTCTCTGTGTGCGCCGCGTGCTCTGTTTGCAGGAGCGTGGGCCTCCAGCCCAATCCCCTCGCCTGCATGCCGCGCCCCTCCCTCCCACGACCTCTCTGCCTTGTCAGCCGTCACAGCAGAGGCCACAAACCCTACCCCCTCCCACTCGCCGCCTCTCCTCCTGCTTCCCCACCATTGCTGCGATTTCTCTACAGGCTACCACAGATCCATGCCACGTTGTCGTCGGCCCATCGCTTAGGTTGGCGGCGCCTGGATCGGGAAGCAGCGGGGTTTGTGCAGCGGCAAATGCGTGCCAGGTCGGCCGTGGAGGGAGGTTCGCCGGCCGGAGCAGCGGCAGCATGGAGGCTCAATCGGCCGTGGAAGGAGGCTCGTTGGCTGGAGCGGCATGAACAATTGCAGCCGCTACTGGTTGGCCCGACGCACTCTCCTCTACCATGCCTGCACGCTCGAGATGGGTAGCTACGCCGTTGCTAGCGACAAGTTCAGCGACCGCCGCCTCCTCTCCTCTTCGAATCAAGTAAGCTCTCGCCTGAGTGTATCGGCGGTTGTCGTGCCCTCAACTATGGTGAAGCACCAGGTCCAGGTGAGCTCTTCCTTCAACCTAGGTGTGTGATTTTTTGTTCTCTCATCTATTTTTCTACTTACTTTCATTCTAAAGTGTGCAGATTGTTGTGCCTTATTAGGGAGGACAATATTTCTTGAAGGACTCATTAGGCCCTGAATATTTAGCTGGTAAGTTACCATATTTCTTTGATTCATCTATGGTTGTTGACCATTTGTCGTGTGGGAATAAGCTTCTTGGTTGTTTTGGTGAGCCAGTAGGCATTTTCTTGCAAGAAAGAGAGGTTTGCATATAGACATAGCTTGGGTTGTTCATTTCAAAGTTTTCTTTTTTGGATATTTTTGTGTTTACAAGAAATAGCAATGTTGCATAAGACACTTGCCATGAGTTTCCTGTTACATGATTTAATTGCTCAGCTCTTTTTGTCAGGCCATGGTTTAATTTCCACTACTGTTAAGCCTGCGTGGTGTGTATCATTAGGGCAGCATCGATGTGGCGCTTGCTTCGGTCCAATTACGTCAGCAGATAAACATGGTGGTTATTATTATTTGAATTGATGTCTGGCCTTCTAAACTAACATATCTGCATGAATTTCCAGATCCGAGTCGGAGCAGTGGAATAGCTGAAATTTTATATCGGCGAGATAATTATTGTGCTTGGTCAGAGAGGTGTCAGAGCCTTCTAGCAGTTCCAATTAGGTATCATTTCCATTGCACTTGACTTCTGCTGTAGTAAGATGCAAATCTCGCCCCTCTTCTTTTTGCCGCAGGACCTTGTGGCTTGCATGCTTTTTTTGCCAAGAAGAAAATTATTGTTTGGAGGAGAAGACTTATAATAACATAAAACATAATATGCAAAAGTGATTGCCCGTTGCGCCAAACATCCTCTTCCTCCATTATATTGCTTCCTCAGTAACTTGAATTGATGTTTTCTAGGATTATTAGACTTTACACATTCCTGATTATCCGGTTGAGCAATCTTCTGTTTTAATATCGATAATACGAGAGTAATGAGGCTGCAAGAGTTGTCTTTGATTTTTCTGAATTCTTTTGTTAGTACTTCATGCTATTTTGAATTTTTGATTTTCCATTGCTTTAACACTCTTCACTTTTGCTGTTGGTTTACATTTGTTTTGTATCTTTATGTACTGGAGTTCCTTTTCTTTTGGTGAAAAGAGTACACAGATGATATTCTTCCTTTTTCACCATGTTATTTAACTCTAAATTGATTTAAGTTAACCGTGATGTTTTGGTACCTTTTCCCCCTAAAAACAATGTCTCGGGACAAGTAAGCGCTATTCTCCTCGGTCTTCTGATTTATATCTCTACCCCTTGTCCCATGTTTCTCTGCTTATTCTCCCGATTCTTTTGTTTTTTGTGTTTGTCAAAGCCGCCTGCTCTGGTGCTCCAGAGTGTTATTTGCAGGTGTTGATCTTGCTACAAGTTGATGCTTTGGTTTATCACTGGAGAAAAATGCACGCATGTTGTTGTTGCATTTGACGATTCCTTTTAGTTGAACAAATCTGGCTTTATTTTGTCCTTTTTGTTATCTATTTATTATTGTTAATTGCCCAGAGTGATTGTTCCCAAAGTAGTCTTGAACAATCAATCATTTGCAGGTATTTATCTAAGCAATTGCGGCTTTGGTTTCCTTGCCACCTTTCTTTTGGAAATGGAAGTTACCGTTTCTTCCTAGGTGAGCTGAGGTGATAACTGAACTCTCTTCTTGCACTAGCAATCCATCTATTTTGATTTCACAATCATGGTTCTTCCGTCATGCTCTTATGATTTTATACATGCAAACAAGCATCCACATGATTTGTTCTTTACTTCTTCACATATTAGCATGTTTTCCCACAAAAATACACACGCCGCGGCAAGCCGCGGCAATCGTGTTCTCAAGTTTTAAAGCGTATAAGATAAGAGCATGTATCTTAGTTATTTTGGCACTGCCATCCTTTACATTATAGGGTGTCTACATATGCAAATTTGCAAGTTAAATTTGTCACACCTTTGAAACATGTAGTTGTTTACTATTCTCTTAAGTCTTTAAACTATGTGCTCCATTCCTTTAATTTCAGAACTAGGAAGGTGCGGATAATAAGATTTGTTGGCAGAGGCTACCTGCACATGTGTAAACAGTGGCTATGGTGGCTCAAAGGGAAGTGGTGGTTGTTCCATGGAAAACACGGAACTTAGTGATGTACTTTTTGTTTCTAAATTTTGTTCACTCATTAAATTTTAAGCAAGAAAATCCACTAACCTACAAAAGTTCTTCCAACAAATATTTTTTGTGTGTGCAGCTAAGATCGATTATCCTATTCATTCATTGCACACTGTTATTCTTCAGGACCAGCGAAGCGCAAAGTCATGTACAAGGTGGGGGTTGCACTGATCAGGATCACTTTGTCCCAGTTCTCTCTTTTGGTATCTTGATCATGTTTCTTCCTAGTTCGCAGAAGATTCACTTATGAAATTCATTTTCTTGCCAACTTTTTAGGGATAAGCTGGTCAATGAAGGAAATTCTAAAAGAAAGCGACTACAAGCAACATTTGAAGGTATGGTTTGTATTATGTTACTACAGAAACTAATATCATGGTCTGCTATTGCGAATCACGAGTTTCTTGACAATGAGTCCCATTACATTTTCTTTTCATAAAAATTCCTTGGAAGAGATTGCAAAGTTTAACGAGCATGTCCCTTTTACATCTCTTTATAGTGTGTTTTCTTTTGGTTTCACAACATTTGAAAGTTTAGGTTTTTTACAGGCTGTGTATAGTATAGCAGGTATTGATAATGAAATATGAATGTCCGTTCTTGTCCGCTCCTGATCTCAGTAGACTTGTGTGATGTGCTCTAGATCCTTTCTCTTTTTTCGTTAAATGATTATCTGACTGAGGAAAGCATGTTCTTAATTAGGTTGCCACTGTAAAACTTGTTTTGGGTTTTTTCATTGTAAAATACAGAGCTTCCAAATGGTTTGATCCTGGAAATAAGTTACCAATTTTCGGTGTGTGGTGAGCTGGGAGCCGGGGTCATCCTTCTCACCACCAGTTGGACATACTATTTCAGCCACCATGTTGAGCAATATAAAAGTGTTCTCTATTTCAGAGAGCAACAACACGAGATTGTGCCCCCTCTTGCTCCACGTGCATGTTGCTGTAATTAGTATATCAACAGATTAAATCATGGACTATATCTCTGTTTCATACTACCTCCATTCATAAATAGATAGCTTCCTAGAGGTTGTGCAGTCCTAAGGCCAACCACACTATTACCTGTTAAAGGGTATTGAGTGCATCAAGCCTAATTTTCTATTGAACAGATTTTGTTTTGTAATCTATTAGTGTTAGAACAATACAAATTTTCCTATTTTGCAGAAACTAACTTAGTGCTTCCCTCTTTCGGGTTTGTAATTCAGCAATTATTTTCCTTAATTGCAAACTGAATTGTTCGTCGTTGCTATTTGGTTTCCCTTCTGTCTGTGGTGTGTTAATGATCTGACTAGAATTCAAGAAAACAATATTCCATGCAAGCCTCCAGCTTATGTGCGGTAGGGATAGACTCGACATAGAAAAGTTTCTCTTTGGCTGCTCTGATTTTGACCCAAGACCCTTGGAGTTTGTTTGGCCTCATTGTCAAAAGTGTGCATCAGTTAGTTATGACCTCATTTCTTCAGTGGGATTTTTTCCACCACGAAGGTTCATCCTTACATTTGGTTTATTACCCTACTCTCTGTGCATGATTTCTGCTGGATATTTTTTATGACGATGGATTTCCGTATTTATTATTCTACAGGATATCCCCGAGGATGATAGGGAATGGTCCAACTAAAAGAACATAATTGTATCAGGTAAGCACAATAATTTGTTGATCTTCACAAGTAAAGATGAAGAAATCATGTTCCTCACTTTGGTGTGTGTGACATGAAACATTATTTCCTAAGTAAAGAAATTCCTTTGCTTGACATTGGAATAAAAAATTTGAGCAGATATATATTTCATTGGCCATGATCTTTCTTTTTCTTTGTATCGAGGTTCATGCTTACTCAATATATATCATGTTGTGATCCTGTCTGATTTGTTCATACTTAATTTCTTTTCTTCATCCCATTGTTTTATTGATAGATGATAAAGAATGCATCATCATAGTATTTTTATTATTATTTAAAATATGTATGGGGTTAGTCATCTGCATTCTAGAACGATCTTTTCTTTAATATAGCAAAACTGAACCAGGTTAGTTCTTTTTTTGACAGATAAGGCACCATGTCCGACTTCATAAATAAGGCCATCAATGGCAATCAAGCCACACTGAAGTTGAGTTAAAAGGTTACAAAACAAAGCTACCTGATATGGAATACACACTATTTTCATTTTCATTAACATGAATCTTGCATTAACGTACTTTGTAATGCAGGGGGGGCATCACCAGTATTTTCTTGAAGAGGTATAATCGTTGATAATATCTTTACAGTTTGTCCTTTGTTTCAGATGACATAAGTCACACATGATATTACCCTGTTGGTCTGTTGTTTGGTGTTGGACCATGGACACAAGGTTCATATAAAATTCTTTGGATACAGAGAATTGTGAGCTCTGAATTGTTGAAAAATTGTCCTCCATAGTTTTGTATGAGTCAGTTTGTGTTTCTGCATTCTTAGCAGTTGTCGTCCTTGAATAATTTAAGTTAAAGCTAAGATCGAGATAGGGTGAGAGAGGTAATAAACTGTGGCTACATAGTTTGCGAATGAAAAATTGTCATTGGAGAAGCACACGATAAATGAATATGAGAAAGGCATCACACTCGAGTTTGGAGAAGAAAAAGGATACAAGGACAAAGATAGATCAGTATTCTGCTCTGAAGCTAAAACTTTTTGTGGGATCAATGTTACTTGATTCTGTATTATGGAAGTATGACTTGGTCGTATATATTTACATCAATGTTGTCAAGTTGTGGTTTAGCAATAGGCATAACTTCCTATCAAGGTACTTCTTTTGAATATGTCGTTGTTTTTAAGCTTGCAATTTCTATGTGGACCTACACTCGCGAGCATAGATTTTTTTTCAATGTGTACATGGATTCAGCAGACCTGTGTGCTATTTGGCACAACGGGTCACACACATCATTGTTTGTGGGCTGGGCTAGGTAGCACAACACAAAGAGTTTTTTTTTCATGCACATGGAAAATAAAAGTTTGGTGCTGCTAAAAAATACATCCTTAACTAGTCTATACATTTTATACACATATGTTTTTTCTAACTTAGATTTCTCATCGCGATAACCATATTTTCAACTAAAACAATGCTTCCTTAGCTGGTAAACATATTTCGGACTTGTTTCAGACCATGGCAGACTCTAGGCTTATACTTTTTTTTTCAAACTCGGATTTCGTAGCGCGGTAAACATATTTCCAATATAACACGGTTTAACACATGAGCTTTCTATTATCAATATCGAATATGTCCTTGCAAAATGAAACTATTTTCATTGACAACATGGTTTAGTGGGTCTCTGTGCCATTTGGCGCAACGGGTCAACTAGTATAGCAGAAGATGGGCACCGGAGGGCTGCTAGGTGGCCCACGAGGTAGGGGGCGCCCCCAGGGGGGTAGGGCGCGCCCCCCACCCTCGTGGGTGGTGGGTGGCCCCCCTCAGGTATTTCTTCCACTGAATATTTTTTATTAATTCCCAAAATGACTTTCGTGGAGTTTCAGGACTTTCGGAGCTGTGCAGAATAGGTCTCCAATATTTGCTCCTTTTCCAGCCCAGAATCCAGCTGTCGGCATTCTCCCTCTTCATGTAAACCTTGTAAAATAAGAGAGAGTGTCCATAAGTATTGTGACATAACATGTAATGACAGTCCATAATGCAATAAATATCGATATAAAAGCATGATGCAAAATGGACGTATCACCCTCCCGGAGGGAGAAATCATCATCATCATCATCATCATCACCAACAACTCTCCCATCTTGGGGGGGGGGGGGATATCCATTGCCACCTTCAACAACACCATCTCCTCTCAAACCCTAGTTCATCTCTTGTGTTCAATCTTTGTACCGGAACTATAGATTGGTGCTTGTGGGTGACTAGTAGTGTTGATTACATCTTGTAGTTGATTACTATACGGTTTATTTGGTGGAAGGTTATATGTTCAGATCCATTATGTTATATAATACCCCTCTGATCATGAGCATGATTATCATTTGTGAGTAGTTACTTTTGTTCTTGAGGTCACAGGAGAAATCTTGTTGCAAGTAATCATGTGAACTTGATATGTGTTTGATATTTTGATGGTATGTATGTTGTGATTCCCTTAGTGGTGTCATGTGAACGTAGACTACATGACACTTCACGATACTTGGGCCTAAGGGAATGCATTGTGGAGTAGTTATTAGATGATGGGTTGCGAGAGTGATAGAAGCTTAAATCCTAGTTTATCCGCTAGTTCATAAGGGGCTGATTTGGATCCAAAAGTCTATTGATATGGTTAGATTTATTATTAATACTTTTTTCGTAGTTGCGGATGCTTGCGAGGGGGTTAATCATAAGTAGGAGGTTTGTTCAAGTAAGAACAACACCTAAGCACCGGTCCACCCACATATCAAATTATCAAAGTAGTGAACATGAATCAAACCAACATGATGAAAGTTACTAGATGAAATTTCGTGTACCCTCAAGAACGCTTTGCTTATCATAAGAGATAGTTTTGGCCTATCCTTTGCCTCAAAAGGATTGGGCTAGCTTGCTGCACTTTTGTTACCTTTACTGTTACTTGCTCGTTACAGATTATCTTGCTATCAAAAAAGTTGTTACCTACAATTTCTATCCTTGCAGACATTACCTTGTTGAAAATCACTTGTCATTTCTTTCTGCTCCTCGTTGGGTTCGACACTCTTACTTATCGAAAGGGCTATGATTGATCCCCTATACTTGTGGGTCATCATCAGCAGATGGAGGTAGTAAACTTATCTCTGCAGTTGATGATGTAATTGTCCATGAACCACCATCCTAGTTGTTTGCTCTAACTTTGCGGTGTCATATGTGGTTGTATGCTGCACATGGTGTCTAGCTAGTATTCAAAGGCTGAAGCCGGTCTTTATTAAGATAGGAAAAAAAATTACATCACGGCAACGACCGCAAAGAGTACAAGACCACAGAGCACCATAAGCCAAATAGGCAAGGGACGAGCCGAGTCAATGACAAGGCCATCACAAACATGCATCACGTGCAAGCCAACTAAAATGCCACAGTGGTGGCAAAGCAGCCCGCCTCCCGCCAGGCTCTCACTTCCTCGATGATCATGCTCACCACTCCAGTTGGGTGTCTAGCTTCTATTGCTTCCAATTTGGTTAAATTGCGTCTACTTAGTTTACACATTATGCCTTTGAATATGACATGCCTTCCTGTTTTTGCTACATACTACACCTATCTATTAACCATGTACTTACATCAAACTAATGTTCTTGTGTCTCCCTCATCAATTACTTATGATAAGACAGTCAGACCCATGGATTAGTGTGAGAAACGATAGTCTTTTAAAGACTGTAGTGTCAGCCTTCCCACATGATTCTCAAAAACAGCAAACGCTAGATGAAGATAGGCAGCGTATCTCTGTAGTTGATGACCGCATTTCCCCTACACCACCATCGCAGGTGCCTGCTCTAACTTGGAAGTGTGATATGTGGTTGCATGTTGCATATGGTATCTAGCTTGTAATTCTTATAATTTGGTTAAATTACATGTGCTATTCTGCTTAGTTTATACATTATACATGTTAATGTGACATGTCTTCCTGTATTTGGTACATACTACATCTGTCTATTAAGCATGTCCTTACATAAAACTACTATTCTTTTGTATCTCGCATCAATCACTTTTGACGAGACACCTTTAGTATATGCAGCATGATATTGGTTGTATCTTTCATATGATTTATAGCATGTACTACTTCTAATTTTTCGAAACGCCATTTACGATGAGACACTTTTAACTTGGCTAAGTCATATTGGTTGCATCTTTCATGTGGTGTCTAGCTTGCATTGCTTCTAGTTTGTTGAAATGACTTTTGCTTAGTTTACACAAATAGATGTGAATATGCCATGTGGTCCTATTTTTCATACATATTCCATTCTTGTATCATGTGTTTGCCTTACATCAAAGTAGTTCTAAAGAGTGAATTTTATTCCTTTTTATTATCGGTTTAACTTGGCAATGCAAAATCAATAAAGCGGAAGGAAATTAGAAAGGCAGTGGATGATGATGCTCCTTCCGAGCAACTAAAATGGAGGGTGTCTACAGATTCTACTGTGCCATCCTCCCAATAAGATTTGCAAGACAAAACATGCATAGACACTCAACATAGTTGTATTCATGATGAGCACATCTCCCCTACTCCACCATCACAGGTTCTCGCTCTAACTTGGCACTGTTATATATGGTTGCATGTTACATATTATGTCTAGATTGTATTGCTTCTAATTTTGTTGAATTGCATCTGCTTAGTTTGCATATTATACTTGTGAATAAGACATGTGTTCCTGATTCTTGAACATACAATATATGTCTATCACACCATGTTCTTACATCAAAGTACTACTGTTGTGTAACCTACAACAATCACTTATCATAAGACACATTTAACTTGGAAGTGTGATATAGGTTGCATCTTGCATTCTTTTCTAGCTTATATTGCTTCTATTTGTTGAAATGGCACTTATGACGAGACAATTTAACTTTGTTGAGTGATATTTTTTGCATCTTTCATATGGTGTCTAGATTTCATTGCTTCTAATTTGTTGAAATGCCTTCTACTTAGTTTAAACATTATAGGAGGGAATATGCAATGTTGTCCTTTTTTCTTACATATTCAATCCTCCTATCATGCGGTCACCCTAAAAGACAGAAGTGTTCGTCGGCATCATGCATCAATGAGTTCTGAAAACTGAATTTTATTCATTTTTCTTGTGGGTTTGACTTGACAAGGCAAAAAAACTAATAAAGAGGAAGGAAAAAATTAAGGCGGGGTTGAAGGCGGTTTTTTGGCGAAACCGGTAAGGACACGCTCTAGACATTGTACTACTAATGCTAGTGTAGTAGAAGTTCCAAGTAAATATGATGGGCCCAAAAATTCTGATCCAGCATGCCTTTTGCTTTCTCTAGCTTGGCAATGTGATATTTGCTTGCATGTTGCATATGTTGTCTACCTTGCTTTGCTTCTAATTTGATTAAATTGTGTCTGCTTAGTTTACACATTATACATGTGAATATGGCATGTCTTCCTATTTTTGCATATACTACATTTGTCTATTACATGTTCTAACATTGAAGTATTGTTGTGTCTATCCTTCATCAATCACTTATGACGAGATACCTTTAACTTGGTAGTGTGATGTTGTTCGCATCTTGCATATGATTTATTGCTTGTACTGCTTCACAATTGTTTAAATGCCACTTATGACAAGAGACTTTTAACTTGGCAGAGTGATATTCATAGCATCTTTCATATGGCGTCTACCTGCCATTGCATTGCTTCAAATTTATTGAAATTCCTTCCGCTTAGTTTACACATCATTGGTCTAATTATCTCATGTCATCATGTTTTTTGTACGTATTACATCCTCCTATCATGCGGTTGTCTAACATCAAAGTTCAGTTTGTCTATATCACGCACCAATTATTTCTAAAGAACTAAATTTGTATTCCTTTTTCTTGTGGGCTTGACTTGACATGGAAAAAAAGATAGGAAGGAGCACAAAATGGTAGGGGATTGTGTTAGTACTCGGGAGGCACGGAAACGGAAGTAGAACAGCTCTATAAATTCTGTTGGTACTGATAATGCAATAGAAGGTCGAAGGCCACTGGATAAATGTACAAACACGGTATCCCCTGCTACATCGGCTGCAAAACATACCAAAGACAAACGAATAGTTGCTACCAAACAAGCAATGACAGCCCTAGTGGTTGCAACACCTTCTTCCACCGTACCAATATTTGCACGAGTTAATCGTTTGTCAACATAGCTAGCGGCAAGTTCCCAGGCTCTCTTGCCACCTGACACTACTTTCGAAGCACTCTTGACACAAGAGAACTTGGCAAGATCTGATGAACCTTGTGAGCTTCAACGGCAAGAAGGTAGTGAATCGAGTCAAGTTACAGTTGCGTGCTTCTTTATATATTGTCTCACAGTTTGATGTACATTAACACTTTCGATGTTCGTTTTGAACTAGAACCTAGGCGCAAGAGGAAACAAACATCAGCGATAATGCTCGACAGGTTAACTAAATCTAGAGGAGGTAGAATAGAGACCCATTTTGGGGAAGGTTTAAAAAGGCCACGTGATGCTACAGAGTCAACCAAGTTAGTATCAGAGGCAGTCGTTGCCGTTAGGTGTCATGCACATATCCTCCCAACATGGATTCAGTATAGAAAAGACAAAGGCGAAACCCAGTTTAACACCTTCCTCTGTCATTTATCTATAAGTATGGTTATTTATGGAAAATCGTAATATCATCTTGCTCTGTCTCATACTTTCTAGGTTGCTGGTTATTAGACTCCTATAATTTTCAACAGATGAGGTTCAAGTTGGATTACCAAGACGATGCAGCCAGACAAACATGCACTCATGTTTTCAAGTCTGCTCTGTGTTAGTATCAGTATAACCTGAGGAAAACTCACTTTGAAGGCAAGGCTAACAGTGAACTTGCCCAAACATCTCTAATGGAAGATATAACGGATGAAGACTGGAGAGACCTTGTTAAACACTAGTCTGATCCAAAGTATCAAGTATGTTTTATATATGGGATCAGATCACATGTTGAAATCCTATTTACACATGTGCCTTACAAATCTATCTTCTTTTAGGTGAACTATTCAAAGAACAAGGCCAATCGTACAAAAGTGAAATTCCAAAAGAGGACAGGATCTCGTAGCTATATTGCACACTATGAGGCTCTCGTTACTAGATGCGGTTTCACTCTTTTCGTTGTGCCATATTATCAAATCTATATTGACTTGTTCCAAATACCTGAACCAAATGTCGTGGAAATCTTTAAGAACTATCACACCAACAAGACGAATGGCATGACTAACCAGTCAAAGTCGTTGTTATAAGTCCTTAATCCTCATGCCTTTGAACTACTGGTTACTCTGACTTGTACATTGAACTGCACGGTTTGCAGCCAATGTCTACTACTCTTTCCAATTTTATACATAGTTGTCTTAATGTATCATTGCACCTTACAAGGTTTAAAATAGAGGAGTGATGTTCCTTTGCTCTTGATCTGTAATCTAGTTCCGTGCTTGACTTGCCTACACAATGTTACAATTGCATGTTTGTCTGCTCTCAGTTGTTTTGTGATATGAATGATGTCATACTATACTTACCATATTGTAATCCTTGTCTCTTTATCCTTAGCTATCAATACAATGTGAAGAAATAGACAATACATTAGCCATGGTACATGGTCATAGGTTTGGAACATGGATTTATTATGTACTTTGCAGTAAAATACAACTAAATATTTTACACGGATTCACGAAAATAAGTTATGTATATTGACCAAAACCTATTATGTTTGGTTTTGCTACCTCATTAATAACTACTGTTCTGGTACTACTAATGTACAAACTCAAATTTTCAGCGAGCTATGGAACAAATGGTGGTACCGCCGCCTCCTAAAGGTGACAAGGCAACCATAACTGCAATGTCACCTCTTGCTACAGTGGGTCAATATCTCTCCACCAACGGTGCCAAAAGAACATTCCTACATAATACTGGGTTGAAGTTAAGGCAACCTTGTCCAAACTGCATCATGATCAAGATCTGCATGCTCAAAAGAATGATATACCTGCGCTCCAAACACAAGTCCAATCCCTAACAGACACCCTTTGTGAAAGAAGGACAACCATTGTTCGATGTCGTCAAGATATGCAAGGTTTTGAAACCAGGCTATCAGACATTTGTTATGTTGTTCAAGAGCCTGGGAGAAATGAAGGTGAATGTTATGGTGCTTCATCAGACACTACAACATGAAAACATAACAGTCAGGTCGAATGAACTGAGCTTCTGAACATCTGATGGTACATTTATCTGCCGGACTATTAACTTTTATGCCAACCCTCCTTTTGTTCTATGGTTGTAAGTTATTTTGGTGCTATACAACAATTCTTCTTTATGGGCAGCGACCAACTGGGAAAAAAACATGAAGCAATTTTGGTATAGTGTAGGGTGTTCCCTATATTTTACACTAGTGGTGAACTTTGATGCCCAGTGGATGTAATCTGTGCAATCGGGATAATAGCTGAGCGTTAGTTGCTTCCTTATTTATTTCCTCAGTCTTTGTTTTCCTCCGTTTGCTAGTGGTCGCAATAATAATGGGCCACATATAGACCTTGGTCACCATGGGCCTGCTACCTGTTGTAGTGACCATGGCGATCTAGGGGTCGTATGATAAATTGGCCTCATACGGGCTATATGATTCATAGGCCTTTCTTGGTCCAAAAGCGGACCACAATATGGGTCGTAAATGGGCCAAATTGGTAACCGTCCATTTATGGGCCTGCACCTTAACGGACCGTTAACAAGCATGAAGACAGCAAATGCTTAATTCCATCGATAGGTATAACGGATCATCATTGGGTCGGAATATTTGACAGGATGAAAACAGCCCAATGTCCTAAAGAGCCACAAATGGGCCGACTGTAACCACGGCTAAATTTGGCCCATTAGCAGAGCAGGCCAGTAACGGACCGTAAGTAATCGGGGCCGGAAATAATGCCAAGAATATATTGGCCCTTAGGGCTCATTTGGTTTGGAGGAAATAAAAACGTAGGAATTAGGAGTAGTATAGGAATTTGATGGGATGACACTTGCCATCCTAAGGAATTGAATTGCCTCGTTCCTACGCACAAAATGAGCTTTGAGTGGATGTGTAGTTTCCTCCAAAAACACAGAAAATGAGTAGTATTCCTATGAAATTCATGTACGCATTTCCTACAAACCGAATGCATATATAGGAAATTTTCCTCCGGAATCCTTGTACCTATATTTTTTACGAAAATTCTTCAAACCGAATGAGGCCTTAGAAGGCCAAAAGATGACACGGGCTGGAAATGGCCCAACTGAATCATGGGCCATTAATGGGTATAAAGCAATTTACTGTTTATTATGGGCCAGAATCACAAGGGGTCGTTAAAGGGCCCAGGGATACAAAAGGCCTCATATGGGCTGAAAGTCGTCAAGGGCCACTACATGGGCCGAAAGTGACAACGGACTAGATTTATATTGAAGGCCCACATGACGCTATTGGGCTGAATTTGAAAAGGCCATAATTGGACATGAGTTAACAGGCCATAAATGGGCTATATGCGACAATGCCGTTAACAGGCTTTCCATGGGTTGGCCCGCTAACTTTTGACCAAGTCAAACAGGTTAGCCTTTTAAACTAGTTGGGCCAATGTTGGGTCGTGCCATGTGTCACTTTGTCATGGGCCCATCTCGTCCATTGAATGAATGACATCTATCGCGATGTCGAGCTGACACGTGGTTCCTTTGTCCAATGACAATTGTACATGTGGAAAATCCTTATTGGTCTGGGCTGTTGTCGGGTTATCGGATCCAAACTAGAAACCGATAACTTAACAACGACCCGTTACTGTGGATACCATGTGTTGGTTACCCTTGACGAAAGCACTTCCATGACGAGCCATTTATATTCATGGAAGTGGACAGTTCTGTGATGATAATTTGAGTATTGTCATGGAAAACTTCTGCGATAGTACATGTTTGACTGTCTTGATTCTGTCATATAATCATAACGGATGTACATGCATTATATAAAACGTGACCTATTGTGACAAACACGTATAATCACAGAAGTGTTTTTTTGTAGTGATATGATCGTTCTTCCGACATCATAATCTCAATGTTGTTTTAGGACTATTGTTATACTTAACAATATCCTAAGATCCAGAAAACATGATTAGCAACAACAATTGAGCTGGTCTTAGAGGCGAGACAAGGAACCTTATATCTAACACTTTATCATTCCACATGCGCATATGAGTTTTCCACTGAATCACATATTCCAGGATCATAGTAGTTATAGCATGAAATATAAGCACTTAATTATGAATATGGAAATATAATAATACAATATTATTTCCTCTAGGGCATATTTCCAACATTCTAGAGGTAAAGTAGGGGGTTTATGGTTAGGAGTTAATTGCACTATCCTTTATGTGATATCACAAGAAGATGGTGATACACATCTGGACGATTGCACGGGATATTATGGCAAAACTTACAAGGCATTTAGTGTTAGTTAAAGGAGAGGCTCAACTTGAAAGTAAAGACATCTTATTGGCTGGGTTATCCAGAATATTACAAGACAATGTAACCCTATTTTTGAGGGCGAGGGGACTTCACTGTAATTAGTAAAGCATCTGACAAAAAGAAAGCAAATACCCCAACACACTAGAGTTTTCCTTTCCATGTCATCCTAGAACAAGCAGGGTTGAGGGAAATCGAAATGAATGGTAGACGATTCACCCCAAGAAATAATTTACAAAATCCTACATTTGAAAAGACGGATATGATATTATGTTTCATTCACTTGGAGGAGAATGATGTGGACCGAACCTTGATAGCGAGATCCGGTCTATTGTTGTGGCCCGATCTTTCACAACACACCACTAGCAGCAGCAATAACCTCTCGCCCGCGCATGCAGTGTACATGAAATAGATGGTTTCACCCTTGCGGCTCAACATGAGAAAACCTATCTCGACTACGGTACTCACGCGCAAAACAATTTCCTTGCAGAGATATCGCAACACGGAGGTTTTCTGAAGCTTCATCCAAATCTTAGGGATTTTTAGACAACTTCCCAAAAACTCGATACGGGTATTTACCCTAAAAAGCACATCATGTTTATTATCAAAAATATGACCTAGACTTTACATTGACTATACCTGGCTATTTATAGCCTTACATGACTTGCACATGTACCTAACACGGCTAAAAGAAAACTGACTTCAATTAAAAAAACGAACGACAACACGACACCGGTCACAGAAGTTGTTCAATAAAATCTGGACTCTATTCATTTTGGTCTCTCTTGGTGGACCCCATCAAATTTCCTTCAAGAACAAAAATCTCCATGATGGAAAATCTCTATACTCGCCTTTTATTTCCTTCCATGGCAAAAAGTAAACCAAAATCTGATCTTGATCTCTTGTCGTTTGAATAAGAGATAGACTGATGTCCACGGGAAGCAATAGGACTTGTTCCTAACAGAATGGAACAACCCTTCATGTAATTCTCTAGCTTGATAGGTTGTGGTTAATATTTGGCAAGGCCCACTTGTATGTGTATGTCGTGTCTGATTCTCTAATACATGTGTGCATGGGAACACATGTATGTATGTTGTCCAAGGCTCAAATAAATTCATCTTTTGAATTGTACAATGTTTTTTCTCTACGGTGGTGACCAAAGCCTTGACCTCCTTGGCATCTTGAGCAAACTGAAATATTTTTGGTGCACAAGTATCCTTGACCAGTAATCCATTAACATGAGACGTTGTTTGAATAGTAACAACACCGATGTTAGTCGTGGACGTATCAGAGAACTATCCTCTTACATTGGAGAATACTTTTATTAGAGACAATTCAGATCATACGCCTTTGTATCTATATTCTAAGGATGCATCTAAAAAAACCACTAAATTTCCAGATTTCCAAACTCCTAGCTTTTAAGGGAGGGCAAACAGAAAATTGTCTTTGACACTTGGCTGGACCCTACTATTCATGTATCCAACCTAATAAACAGCAAAAGATATTGGGAAAGCTTAGGTACAAATTGAAAGGATGGAATCCAAATATGAATGATCGGTATGGAGAGTTGAAAAAGAACACACTCATCAATTAGCTAGATAACATTGATAAAGTTGTGAATTACAGGGCCTGACTTTTGAAATGAGACATGAGCAGAAAGAATCAGTAGCTCAATTAGATCGATTGATGAAACAAGAATAACTGAAGAGGAGACAGGGGATGCTAGTACTAAATATTTTCATGCTAAAGCTAATGGTAGGCGCATGGAAAAATATAATTACTTCTGTGGACAAGGAAGAAGGTCACATTGAAGGTGATAAGGAAATGATTGCTTATATCACCAATTGTTATAAGAATCTCTTTGAACATCATGAGGTTTCCAAAATATCACTAGACATAGATGGTCCTAGGACTATTCCTCGTGAAGGTACAGGCAACTTTATTGCTGAATTTTCGATAGAATAAATTATAGTTGTAGCATTCATCATGGCTCATAACCAATCCCCTAGACCTGATGATTTTACAGAAGAATTCTATCAGCACTTCTGGTAGTTAATTAGATTTTATTTAAAGTTTGATGATTTCCACAAAGGAATCTAGATATATCTAAACTAAACTATTGGATTTTCACTTTAGTCTCCAAAACCAAATATGCTAATCAAATAAAAAATAGGCCTATTTGTGTGTTTAATGGTAGCAAAATCTTCGCTAAAGTTCTCATGAATAGGTTGAATTAGGTAGTTGGGGATGTTATCTCTCCTGTGCAAACTATTTTTGTAAAAGGTAGATACATAATGAAGGGGGGTCTAGTACTGCATGAAAGCTTTGAATAGTATATGTGCAAAAAGCAGAGTGGCATGTTCAAGGTTGATTTTGAAAAAGTTTATGGCAAAGTCAAATTGCAATTTTTGCTGCAAATATTTAAGAAAAGACTTTCCAGGTAAATTGATAGATTGGACAATGCATACTACTAGGGGGCAATGTGGGCATTAAAGTTAATGGCATTGTAGGGCCCTCTACCCATAAAGGACCGAGGCAAGGATAATCTCTACCACTCTTGATCGTGTTGCACATACTTTGCCCATGATTATGGACAGGGCTAGGAGAAATGGATTAGTTAAAGGAGTAACTGAGGGAAATACTAAAAATGGTGTTACTATGTTGCAATATGCAGATGATACTATCTTTCTCCTGCGGGATATAATTATGACAATGCACATAATTTGAAATTATATTATGTCTATTTGAACAAATGTCTGGCTCAAAAATTATTTTCCACAAGACTAAGTTTTTCTTGTCTGGTGATGCCATAAGTAAGGCAGGTAGCTTTGCTACAATTTTTACTTGTACTATGGGATCTCTCCCAATGAAATATTTAGCTTTGTCTACTGACGAAAAAATAATTAGAAATAAACACGGGAATATTCCTGAGGAGAAAACGGAGAAGAAATGTAACAGTTGGCAGGGTAGATTGTTGGGGAGTGGAGGTAGGAGAAATTTAAGCCAATCAACCTTTTCTACTATTCCAAACTTTATGATTTCCTTTTATAGATTGCCTATAAGGGTTAATAAAAGGATGGATCTATTTAGGGCTAGACTTTGTGGAAAGAAGAAGCCAGTAAAAGGAAGTACCATCTTGTTAAATGAATAGAAGCATGTAGAACAAAATATCTTGGTAGCTTAGGCATCGAAAATATGGAGTTGATGAACCAGGCGCTATTGTGAGACAGTGGTGAAAATTCTACAACTTATAAGGTTTATGGAAACCCATTCTGAAGAATAGCAAAAAAAGGCAATTCTTGCGTGGGATCAAACATAGGCAGGGTGATTTTGAGTTTTGAGTTAGTTTGCTAAAATATTGGGAACATTTTTTCTCTTTGTTTAATAGTGTTGGAGATGGAAAAAAATATGAGGTTCTGAAAAGATTAGTGGGTTCGAGACAAACCTGTCAAATACTATTATCCCAAATGTCACAATATTTATTTTGATAAAAAAACCCTCCTGATGGCTGAATTGTTATAGAAAGGGCTTGACAATGTTCGATTTAGAAGGAAACTTCAAGGCGAGTCTTTGAAATTGTGGACACATACTAAAGAAGCTTGTGAGGGCTTTCAACTAAATGAACTGAAATATGTTGTCATATGGACTCTAACCTAAGAATGGTATCTACTAAGGAAATCCAATTATAGGAAATTGATGGAAAATGGAGTAAAATTTCCCACAAATTTTTGTGAAAAGTCAAAATGCCTTCAGAAAGACAATTTAAGTGGAAAAGGATGGGTGAGTAACATAGCTTGGACTTTTTGTGGTAGAGACGAGTCAATAAAAATCATCTTGTTGTGCAATGTTCTATGTCCAGGATGCCATGGAATGTACTAAAATGTGCTTTTCATTTATTGGATTTACCTGGTAACATTCGTGGCCCGTTTTATGTGTGGATCAAAAAAATTGGTTAGGCTGAGAGACACCCGATGATGGTTGGTGCCTTAGCTATATTATAGATTTTTTAATGATTGGGTTCGTCTTACAGAAGAAACAGGTAAGTTAAGAAACTCTTAGATGGGGAATATGTTAGGACTGATTGCAAATAAGGTCTTGAAAGTGGTGCATGGCTAGCGGGTGGGGTGGACAGGATCTGTTGGGGAACGTAGCATGCAATTTCAAAAAAATTCCTACGATCATGCAAGATCTATCTTGGAGATGCATAGCAACGAGAGGGGAGAGTGTGTCCACATACCCTCATAGAACGAAAGCAGAAGCGTTAGTTTAACGCGGTTGATGTAGTCGAACGTCTTCACGATCCAACCGATCTTAGTACCGAACATACAACACCTCCGTGTTCAGCACACGTTTTGCTCGATGACGTCCCTCGAACTCTTGATCCAGCAGAGGGTCAAGGGAGAGTTCTGTCAGCACGAGGCGTGGTGACGGTGATGGTGATGTGATCCGAGTAGGGCTTCGCCTAAGCACTACAATGCTTTGACCGGAGGAGTAAACTATGGAGGGGAGCACCGCACACGGCTAAGAGAACAACTGATATGTCTTTGGGCTTCCCCCTGTCCCCGTATATAAAGGAGGGAGAGGAGGAGGCCGGCCACCAAGGGGCGTGCCATTGGGGGAAACCGACTAGGATTCCCAATC
>NC_041389.1:415637608-415773529 GCF_002162155.2 Triticum dicoccoides | reverse complement strand
GGAAGGAGAGGGAAAGGGGGCGCCGCCCCCTCCCCTAGTCCAATTCGGACTACCATGGGGGTGTGTGGCCACCCCTTGGAGCCCTCCTCTCACTCCACTAAGGCCCATGTAGGCCCAATACTTCTCGGGGGGGTCCGGTAACCCCTTGGTACTCCGGTAAAATACCTGAACCACTCGAAACTATTCTGATGTCCGAATACTACCTTCCTATATATGAATCTTTAACTCTCGACCATTTCGAGACTCTCGTCATGTACATAATCTCATCCGAGACTCCAAACAAACTTCGATCACCAAAACACACAACTCATAATACAAATCGTCATCGAACATTAGGCGTGCAGACTGAGGGAGTCCTGGATTCAGGGGTCCTGAGGTGTCCGGCCCAGGAGTATGGCCGAGTTGGATGGGCCGTACAAGAACAAACTAAAGCTTATCCTCCGTGTCCGGATGGGACTTCTCAATATGTAGATGGCAAGATTAGAGTCCGAAAGTTTCCTTCCCTGATGAACCGACCTTGTATGAACCCTAGGCCCCTCCGATGTGTATATAAGCTGGAGGGATTAGTCCGTAGAGGCTATCTTCTTTACCATCATTGGAATACTCATAGGCTAGACATCTATGGTTTAGCCATTACGATCTTGAAGTAGATCAACTATTGTAAACTCTATACTCGTCGAATATAATCAAGCAGGAGTAGGGTTTTACGTCCCTTAAGAGGGCCCGAACCTGGGTAAACATTGTGTCCCCTGGTCCCTTGTTACCATTGATCCTTAGACGCAGATCTTGGGGCCCCCTACCCGAGATCCGTCGGTTTTGACACCGACATTGGTGCTTTCATTGAGAGCTCTGACGTGTTGTCTACAAAAGTGATCTATGGCTCGCCTAGTCATCAACAACAATATAACTTCCGCAGGGTGCCTAGCTTCTGGGCAGACCCTCCAGCTCGGCGGTTTCATCATAGGGGATCACGTGGCCGTCGAGCCCACAACTCCCCCCATGGCCGCCGGACACCGTCTTTGCATCAGCCCAAGTACTCCGAAAAGTTGGATCCGTTGGATGTTCTGTCTTTAAATGAACTGCTCGACCGCATCACCGCCCTGGGGGTCTCAACAGACTATGATCGGATCGGGCTCAAGCCTGACCATAGGGAAATTAATAGCCCGCCGATCACCCACCTCGTAGCGGTCGTTGAGGAACCGACCAGAGACACTTCCCTCCCTATATTGAAGGCCAAGTATGTTCGGGTCCCTGAATCCCCTGAGCCGGATACTCCCCCCTTGGACGAGGCCTCACGCCCTCCGGACTCTGGCTCAAGCATAGGATTACAGGAGTCTTGTGCCTCCCCGGACCCAAACCGGTCGCATCGGAGACCATTCTAGCTCCGAACACAAATATGGGACGGGATCCAACATTTAATCCACCCACCCACCACAATCTATATTCTCCAAGAAACTCATGTCCTCCGGATATATACAACCTGATGTATGTGTGGCAGCAGCCTCAGGAAATGGTCCACCACTTTTGGGCTAGATTCCTGCTTGTTAAAAACAGGATCGAGGATGCTACCACTTGAGCTTGCGTCGGTTTTCCCTTGAATAGGAAAGGGTGATGCAGCAAAGTAGCGTACGTATTTCCCTCAATTTTGAGAACCAAGGTATCAATCCAGTAGGAGACGATGCACAAGTCACCGAATACCTGCACAAACAATCAAGAACTTGCAACCAACGCGATAAAGGGGTTGTAAATCGCTTGACAGTCATTCGCAAAAGTGAGATGTGATAGAGATAGATAAATGGTAAAGTAAATATTTTTGGTATTTTTGATTTATAAATTGGAAAGTAAATATTGCAAAATAGTAGATCGGAAACTAGCAAGACGTAAATGAAATTCAATATAATGGAAAAGATATTCAATATAATGGAAAAGAGACCCAGGGGCCATTGCTTTCACGAGTGGCTTCTCTCAAGATAGCATATATTATGGTGGGTGAACAAATTACTGCCGAGCAATTGATAGAAAAGCGCATAATTATGATGACATCTAAGGCAATGATCATCAACATAGGCATCATGTCTGTGTAAAGTAGACCGACTCCTGCCAGCATCTGCTACTATTACTCCACACATCGACCGCTATCCAGCATGCATGTAGAGTATTAATTTCATTAAGCAAGATGACATGATGTAGAGGAATTAACTCAAGAAATATGATGAAACCCCCATATTTTTATCCTCGATGGCAACAATACAATACGTGCCTTGTTGCCCCTACTGTCACTGGAAAAAGACACCGCAAGATTGAACCCAAAGCTAAGCACTTCTTTCGTGGCAAGAAAGATCAATCTAGTAGGCCAAACTAAACCGAAAATTTGAAGAGACTTGCAAGGATATCAAATCATGCATATAAGAATTCAGAGAAGAACCAAATAATATTGATAGATAATCTTGTTCATAAATCCACAATTCATCGGATCTCGGCAAACACACCGCAAAAGAATATTACATCGAATAGATCTCCAAGAACATTGAGGAGAACTTTGTATTGAGAATCAAAGAGAGAGAAGAACCATCTAGCTAATAACTATGTACCCGAAGGTCTGTGGTAAACTACTCATGCTTCATCGGAGAGCTAATGGTGTTGATGTAGAAGCCCTCCGTGATCGAATCCCCCTCCGACAGATTGTTGGAAAAAGCCCCAAGATGGGATCTCACGGGTACAGAAGGTTGTGGCGCTGGAAAAGTGGTTTTGTGGCCCCCCTGATGTTTTTAGGGTATAAGAGTATATATAGGCGAAAGAACTAGGTCGGTGGAGCTACGAGGGGCCCATGGGGGTGGGGCGCACCTACCCCTTGGGTGCGCCATCCTGCCTCGTGGTCACCTTGTTACGTCTCCGACTTCATCTCCAAGTCTTCTGGTTTGCTTTCGGTCCAAGAAAGATCATCGTGAAGGTTTCATTCCATTTGGTATTCTGTTTCTGCAAAACTCTAAAATAGGCAAAAAAACAGAAACTGGCGCTGGCCCCTCAGTTAATAGGTTAGTCCCCAAAATAATATAAAAGAGCATATTAAAGCTCATTAAACATCCAAAACAGATAATATAATGGCATGGAACAATCAAAAATTATAGATACGTTGGAGATGTATCAAGCATCCCCAAGCTTAATTCCTGCTCGTCCTCGAGTAGGTAAATGATAAAACAGAATTTTTGATGTGGAATGCTACCTAACATATTTATCAATGTAATTTTCTTTATTGTGGCATGAATGTTCAAATCTGAAAGATTCAAGAAAAAAGTTTAATATTGACATAAAAGCAATAATACTTCAAGCATACTAACAAAGCAATCATGTCTTCTCAAAATAACATGGCCAAAGAAAGCTATCCCTACAAAATCATATAGTCTGGCTATGCTCTATCTTCATCACATAAAGTATTTAATCATGCCCAACCCTGATGACAAGCCAAGCAATTGTTTCATACTTTTTATGTTCTCAAACCTTTTCAATCTTCACGCAATACATGAGTGTGAGCCATGGATATAGCACTATGGTGGAATAGAATATGGTGGTTGTGGGGAAGACAAAAAGGAGGAAGATAGTCTCACATCAACTAGGCGTATCAATGGGCTATGGAGATGCCCATCAATAGATATCAATGTGAGTGAGTAGGGATTGCCATGCAACGGATGCACTAGAGCTATAAGTGTATGAAAGCTCAAAAAGAAACTAAATGGGTGTGCATCCAACTTGCTTGCTCACGAAGACCTAGGGTACTTTGAGGAAGCCCATCATTGGAATATAAAAGCCAAGTTCTATAATGAAAAAAAATCCCACTAGTATATGAAAGTGACAACATAGGAAACTCTCTATCATGAAGATCATGGTGCTACTTTGAAGCACAAGTGTGGAAAAAGGATAATAGCATTGCCCCTTCTCTCTTTTTCTCTCATTTTTTTATTTGGGCCTTTTCCTTTTTATGGCCTATTTTTTTCTCTCTTTTTTATTTTTTTATTTTTTGTCCGGTGTCTCATCCCAACTTGTGGAGGAATCATAGTCTCCATCATCCTTTCCTCACATGGGACAATGCTCTAATAATGAAGATCATCACACTTTTATTTACTTACAACTCAAGAATTACAACTCAATACTTAAAACAATATATGACTCTATGTGAATGCCTCTGGTGGTGTACTGGGATGTGCAATGATTCAAGAGTGACATGTATGAAAAAATTATGAACGGTGGCTTTGCAACAAATACGATGTCAAATACATGATCATGCAAAGCAATATGACAATGATGGAGTGTGTCATAATAAACGGAACGGTGGAAAGTTGCATGGCAATATATCTCGGAATGGCTATGTAAATGCCATAATAGGTAGGTATGGTGGCTGCTTTGAGGAAGGTATATGGTGGGTGTATGGTACCGGCGAAAGTTGCACGGCACAAGAGAGGCTAGCAATGGTGGAAGGGTGAGAGTGTGTATAATCCATGGACTCAACATTAATCATAAAGAACTCACATACTTATTGCAAAAATCTATTAGTTATCGAAACGAAGTACTACGCACATGCTCCTAGGGGGGATAGATTAGTAGGAAAATACCATCGCTCGTCCCCAACCGCCACCCATAAGGAAGACAATCAATAAATAAATCATGCTCCAACTTCATCACACAACGGTTCACCATACGTGCATGCTATGGGAATCAAAAACTTTAACACAAGTATCTCTCAAATTCACAATTAATCTACTAGTATGAATCTAATATCACCATATTCATATCTCAAAACAATCATAAAGAATCAAACTTCTCATAGTATTCAATGCACTTTATATGAAAGTTTTTATTATACCCATCTTGGATGCCCATCATATTAGGACTAATTTCATAACCAAAGAAAATTACCATGATGTTCTAAAAGACTCTCAAAATAATATAAGTGAAGCATGAGATTTCAACAATTCCTATAAATAAAACCACCTTCGTGCTCTAAAAACATATAAATGAAGCACTAGAGCAATATTGTCAAGATCAAAAGATATAAGTGAAGCACATAGAGTATTCTAACAAATCACAATTCATGTGTGTATCTCCCAAAAGGTGTGTACATCAAGTATGATTGTGGTAAACTAAAAATCAAAGACTCAAATCATACAATACGCTCCAAGAAAAACACATATCATGTGGTGAATAAAAATATAGCCTCAAGTAAAGTTACTGATAGACGAAGACGAAAGAGGGGATGCCTTCCGGGGCATCCCCAAGCTTAGGATTTTTGTTGTCCTTGAATTTTACCTTGGGGTTCCTTGGGCATCCTGAAGCTTAGGCTCTTTCCACTCCTTATTCCAAAATCCATCAAGTCCTTACCCAAAACTAGAAAACTTCACAACACAAAACTTCAATAGAAAATCTTATGAGCTCCGTTAGTATAAGAAAATAAATCACCACTTCAAGGTATTGTAATGAACTCATTACTTATTTATATTGGCGTTAAACCTACTGTATTACAAATTCTATATGGTTCATACCCCCCGATACTATTCATAGATTTATCAAAATAAGCAAACAACACACGAAAAATAGAATCTGTCAAAAACAGAACAGTCTGTAGTAATCTGTAACTTTTGAATACTTCTGTAACTCCAAAAATTCTGAAATAAATTGGTGGACGTGAGGAATTTGTCTATTAATCTTCTTCAAAGAGAATAAACCAAAAATGACTCTTCTATAAAAAATTACAGTTAATCTCGTGAGCGCAAAAGTTTCTGTTTTTTACAGCAAGATCGCAAAGACTTCACCCAAGTCTTCCCAAAGATTCTACTTGGCACAAACACTAATTAAAACATACAACCAGATATAACCAGAGGATAGATAAATTATTTATTACTAAATAGGAGAAAAAAGTAAAGAACAAAAATAAAATTGGGTTGCCTCCCAACAAGCGCTATCGTTTAACGCCCTTAGCTAGGCATTGATAATTTTAATGATGCTCATACGAAAGACAAGAATGAAACACAAAGAGAGCATCATAAAACATACTAAAATCACACCTAAGTCCAACATACTTCCTATGCATAGGCATTTTATAAACAAACAAATTATCAAGGCAAGCAAAAACTAGCATATGCAAGGAAGAAGAAAGAGACGATAGCAATCTCAACATAACGAGAGGTAATTTAGTAAAATGAAAATTTCTACAACCATATTTTCCTCTCTCATAATAATTCCATGTGGGATCATAAGAAAATTCAACAGAATAGCTATCAAATAAAATATTTTCAACACGATCCACATGCATGCGAAGTTGACACTCTTCCAAAATAGTGGGATTAACATTAACTAAAGTCATGACATCTCCAAACCCACTTTTATCAAACAAATCATAAGATTGAACATTCTCCAAATATGTGGGATCTAAAGTTAACACTCTTACAAACCCACTTTCAATAATATTGCAAACACTATTATCAATCTCATATCATCATGGGGCTTAAATAAATTTTCAAGATCATAAGAAGAATCACCCCAATCATGATCATTGCAACAAATAGTAGTCATAGAAAAACTAGCATCCCCAAGCTTGGGGTTTTGCATATCATTAACACAATTGACATTAATATAAGTTATAATAACATCATTGCAATCATGCTTTTCATCAAAGGAACTATCAAGTATGGGTGCAATAGCAACAATCTCATGTTTAACATAAGGGACTATAGCAAATTCATCTCCATAAATATCGGCATCATGGCCACAAGAATAGCAAGCATAATGTTCATCAAGGGATATTCCAATCAAATCATTGGAATCATAATTATCTATAGATTCATACATATCATTATTTTCTTCCAATGCAATGGTCATTCTTTCAATAAATTCTTTGCCATAAACATTATGAGCATAGCTTTCATAGCAATATTCAAGTATGTCAAAAAATTTAGATTTGTAGAGAGTAATATCATACTTTTCAATCAAAGAAGCAACTTCATAAGCACCCTTAAAAGCAACAAATTCTTCAATTTTTTTGATATCATACTAACTATAAACACCCTTTGCATAAGAAGATAAGATTTCATTATCATTAAACTCGCATAGGTAGGAGAGGTGTTTTTTAGGGTTCTTGGAGCAACAAGTAAAATCATAAATTTCACAAAGATTCCAAGCATAACATAGCAATCTATTTATTTGATCCCATAAGAGTCTCCCTTTTTCAGACAAACGGTGACGCACAAAATGAGCATGCTCATCTAAAGTTTTCCCATCAACTAGGCTAGTTGGGATTTCAGCACGAGCGCATAAGGATCAAAGATAATCCAAGTAGAACACTTTAAGTGGATCCATATCAATAGAATTTTAGCAAGCAAAGATGCAAGCAAATAGAAGGCACATGGAAACACAAACAAAAAGACATACGGGAAGAAGGCGAAGAAAAGGCAAAGGTTTTAAAAAATCGTTTTAGAAGTGGGGCACAGGAAAACGAGAGGCGAATGGCGAATAATGTAATGCAAGGGAGAAGAGTTTATGATGGGTACTTGGTATACTTTGACTTGGCATAGGTCTCCCCGGCAACGGCGCCATAAATCCTTCCTGCTACCTCTTGAGCTTGCGTTTGTTTTCCCTTGAAGAGGAAAGGGAGATGCAACAAAGTAGCATAAGTATTTCCCTCAGTTTTGAGAACCAAGGTATCAATCCAGTAGGATACGACGCACAAGTCACCGAGTACCTGCACAAACAATCAAGAACTTGCAATCAAGGCGATAAAGGGGTTGTTAATCCCTTCATGGTCACTCGCAAAAGTGAGATCTGATAGAGATAGATAAACGGTAAACTAAATATTTTTGGTATTTTTTATTTATAAATTGGAAAGTAAAGATTGCAAAATAATAGATCAGAAACTAGCAAGATGTGAATGAGATTCATTATAATGGAAAAGAGATTCAATATAATGGAAAAGAGACTGGGGGGGCATATGTTTCACTAGTGGCTTCTCTCGAGATAGCATATATTACGATGGGTGAACAAATTACTGTCGAGCAATTAATAGAAAAGCGCATAATTATGATGACATCTAAGGCAATGATCATGAACATAGCATCACGTCCGTGTCAACTAGACCGACTCCTGCATGCGTCTACTACTATTACTCCACACATCAAGCGCTATCCAGCATGCATCTAGAGTATTAAGTTCATAAAGAACGGAGTAACGCATTAAGCAAGATGACATGATGTAGAGAAATTAACTCAAGCAATATGATGAAAACCCCATCTTTTTATCCTCGATGGCAACAATACAATATGTGCCTTGTTGCCCCTACTGTCACTGGAAAAGGACACCGCAAGATTGAACCCAAAGCTAAGAACTTATCTCATGGCAAGAAATTTCAATCCAGTAGGCCAAACTAAACCGAAAATTCGAAGAGACTTGCAAAGATATCAAATCATGCATATAAGAATTCAGAGAAGAACCAAATAATATTCATAGATAACTTGTTCATAAATCCACAGTTCATCGGATCTCAGCAAACACACCGCAAAAGAATGTTACATCGAATAGATCTCCAAGAACATCAAGGAGAACTTTGTATTGAGAATCAAAGAGAGAGAAGAAGCCATCTGCCTAATAACTATGGACCTGAAGGTCTATGGTAAACTACTCACGCTTCATCGGAGAAGTAATGGTGTTGATGTAGAAGCCCTCCGTGATCGAATCCCCCTCCGGCAGATCGCCGGAAAAGGCCCCAAGATGGGATCTCACGGGTATAGAAGGTTGCGGCGGTGGAAAAGTGGTTTTGTGGCTTCCCCTGATGTTTTTAGGGTATAAGAGTATATATAGGCGAAAGAACTAGGTAGGTGGAGCTACGAGGGGCCCATGAGGGTGGGGGCGCGCTTACCCCCTTGGGCGCGCCCTCCTGCCGCCTCGTTACGTCTCCGACTTCATCTCCAAGTCTTCTGGTTTGCTTTCGGTCCAAGAAAGATTGTCGTGAAGGTTTCATTCTATATGGACTCCATTTGGTATTCCTTTTCTGCAAAACTCTAAAATAGGCAAAAAAAATAGAAACTGGCATTGGGCCCTCGGCTAATAGGTTAGTCCCAAAAGTAATATAAAAGAGCATATTAAAGCCCATTAAACATCCAAAACAGATAATATAATAGCATGGAACAATTAAAAATTATAGATACGTTGGAGACGTATCAGAGGACTGCCCAGACAACGACCTAGTTTTTGTTTTTCACCATAACTGCACCGATGAGGGAATATTAAATGCCATCGACCATCGCCACATACAGAGCTTTATGGAGCTATCACAAGAAGTGCAAAAGTAATATGCGATGGAAAGCACATGGAGGGCCCAGAAAACTCAACTGGAGCACGCTGCCTTCAAGCAGTATGCGGCCCAGACTAAGTGGATACATCCTGGCGGGTCACCCGACCACCAATCTATGGGCGGGAAAAATAAACCCTTCGCGGGCCACGGGTTCGTTCTTGACAAGCTACTGGACAAACCCTGCCTGATTCACGCCACTCTGCGCACAGTCCCAACCCATTGCCTCTGAGCATGCTGGGTACTCCGACAAGTAGCAAAAAGTGGCGAGACTATCCTCACCACAACGCTAGAGAAATACTCTCCAGAGAGGGACAACTTCAACATCCTAACAGTCTTCGAGACATTCTCTTCGAACAATCAGCGCAAGCGGGCGCTTCACGACCTCGACAAAGTCCACCAAGTCACCGCACTAAGCCCATGGAACGACACGGCAATAACCTTTACGGCCGAAGATGAACCAAAGGCTCGGTTAGTCCGAGCACCCGCATCCTTAGTACTAAACCCCATCATTGATGGCTTTCGGCTTACTAAAGTGCTCATGAACGGCGGCAGCGGACTCAACCTCATCTATGCGGAAACGCTCGATAAAATGCAGATGGATAGATCGAGCCAAGCAATACCACATTTCAAGGTATTATCCCCAGCCGAGAAGCACACTGCTCGGGAAAAATTAAACTGGATGTGGTATTCAGCATGCCCGAAAACTATAGATCCGAAGGGTTGCTCTTTCATGTGGTCCCCTTGAACAGTGGGTATCACGCAATCCTCGGTCGGGATGCTTTATCCCACTTTCAAGCTATACCCCATTACGGGTATATGACACTCAAAATGCCCGGACCTAATGGAATCATCACAATTTCGAGTGAACCGTACAAAGCCCTTTGTGCTGAAAACAAAACTGCATCCTTGGCCCTCGAAGCACTATCCAAAGCCCTAGCAGCGGAGGAACTGACCACCCTACGGTCCACGATAGACAGGGACGATGTGATTCTCGATAAGAGGTCCAAATCCACCTCTTTCAAGCCAGCCAAGGAAATAGTTAAATTCCAAGTGCACCCGACAAACCCTAACAAAATAGCATCTATCGAAGCATAGTTGGATCCGGCAGTGGATGCCGCCCTACGCACATTCCTACGAGAGAACTGGGATATCTTTGTCTGGCACCCTTCAGACATGCCCGGCATCCCAGCAAGACTAGCCAAACACAGTCGTAATGTAATCAAGGGATTCAAACCCGTGAAGCAGACACTACTATGATTCTTTAAACCCAAGTGTCAAGCCATGGAAGAAGAGCTAGCTAAGTTGTTAGAGGTTGGGTTTATTAGGGAAATTAAACATGTCGATTGGTTAGCCAACTTGGTGATGGTACCAAAGAAGGACAAATCATGGCACCTGTGTGTTGATTTCAAGGACCTCAACCAGGCTTGCCCTAAGACCCCTTCCCATTGCCTCGCATCGACCAAATCATTGACGCAATAGTAGGGCACGACTCTCTGTGCTTCCTCGACGCCTATTCTGGATACCATCAAATTAAGATGAAGGAATCAGGCCAGGCTGCAACCGCGTTCGCCACTTATGGTCCCTTCTGCTTCAACACTATGCCCTTCGGACTCAAAAACCCTGGGGCTACCTACCAGCGTATGATTCAAACTTGCCTGAAAAAACAAAAGGCAAAACGGTCGAAGCATACGTGGATGACATGGTCATTAAGACAAAACACTTGGAGATACTAGTGGATGATCTCCACCTCACCTTCAACAACCTCCAAACATACGATATACGGCTTAATCCGGAAAAATGTGTCTTCGGAGTTCCGGCCAGAAAATTGCTCGGGTTTATTGTTTCCCATGGAGGAAGTGAAGCAAACCCAGATAAGATCCGAGCGTTGTCACAATTGGCCACACCAACAAACTTAAAGCAAGTCCAGAAACTAGTTGGGTGCGTCACGGCCTTAAGACGCTTTATCTCCAAATTGGGAGAAAAGGCTCTACCACTCTACAAGCTACTAAGGCGCACAGACAACTTCAAATGGACGGACGCTGCCACAGCCGGACTGGAAGAGATTAAAACCCTCCTGGCAAGCAACCCAATCCTAGCTATACCAGGTGTTGGAGAGCCCATGTTATTATATATTTCGGCAACTAACCAAGTGGTTAGTGTTGTGCTCGTCATCGAACGAGGGGAAGAGTGATATAAATTCCCCACCCAAAAACCAGTCTATTATGTATCGGAGGTCCTTACACCTTGCAAATCCCAATACCCCCACTATCAGAAGATAGCCTACACAGTCTTCATGGCATCCTGTAAACTGTGACACTACTTTCAAGAGTGTTCGATCACAGTGGCATCTGAAGTACCACTCAATGACATTATTAATAACAGGGACGCCACTGGCCACATAGCCAAATGGGTCATCGAGCTCTTACCGTTTGATATCATATACAAGCCACGCCGAGCTATTAAATCCCAGGTGTTGGCCGACTTTGTCACTGAATGGACGGAAGCCGAACTCCCTAAAGAGTATAGCTCATACTCCAATTGTATTATGTACTTTCACGACTCTAAAATGCTGGCCAGACTGCGGGCTGGTGTAATCCTAAAATCCCCTACTAGGGACACAGTTCGCTTTGTACTACAAATTATGTACACAGACTCTAACAATGCAGCCGAGTACGAGGCGCTGCTACATGGTCTTCGCATGGCCGTCTCCATGGGTATATAACTCTTGGAGGTGCGCGGTGATTCCAACCTCGCAATTTCTTAGGTCAATGGAGAGTTTGACGCAAAGGACCCAACATATTGAAACACCATATTAAAAATATCAACTTGGTTCGAAGGACTTGAGTTTCATCATGTCGCTCGAGAGAATAATCAGGTAGCTGGCATCCTTGCTCATATGGGCGCTAAGCGCGACCCTGTGCCACCTAAAAACTTTGTGGAAAGGCTCTTTAAGCCATTCGTGGTGTGGCAGGGTGAGAGCGGAGAAGGCAATACAGACCGAATCACACCCCCAGCTGCCGAACAGAATGCAGACGCCGTCGAGGGTCTGGATATCGGGATAACACCCTCTGCTCACGAGATCATGGAGATTATTGCTCCCTGGACCGAACCATTCCTGGCCTACCTTAATAGGTAGGAGCTCCCTAACGATCAAAACGAAGCTCGGTGCATAGTTCGGCACTCTAAAGCCTTTAAAGTGCATGAGGGTGAACTGTACAAAAGAAGTACAATCAGAGTCCTTCAAAGGTGTATCTCCTAAGAGGAGGGAAGGCAACCCTTGGCAGAAATACATGCCGGTCTCGGTGGTCATCACGCTGCAGCTCAAGCCCTCATAAGTATGGCATTCCGGACAGGGTTTTTCTGGCCCACGGCTCGAGCAGATGCTCACGCCCTTGTCCAACATTGCATGGGTTGTCAGCTTTTTGCCAATCAAAGTCACATGCCTCCCACCGCATTAAGAACAATCCCCATTACTTGGCCCTTTGCAGTCTGGGGGCTTGATATGGTCGGACCCCTGATACATCTCCAACGTATCTATAATTTATGAAGCATTCATGCTATTTTATTATCTGTTTTGAATGATTATGGGCTTTATTATACACTTTTATATTACTTTTGGGACTAACCTATTAACCGGAGACCCAGCCCATATTGCTGTTTTATTGCCTGTTTCAGTATTTCGAAGAAAAGGAATATCAAACGGAGTCCAAACAGACTGAAACCTTTGGCATCGTGATTTTTTGGAAGAATATCATCCTGGAGGCTTGGATATTAAGTCAGAAGATACTCGAGGAGCCCAGGAGATAGGGGGCGCGCCCTCCCCCCCTACAGGGCATGACCCCCTATCTCATGGACCCCTCGAGCACCTCCCGACCGACTTCGTTTGCCTATATATTCCCCCGTACCCTAAAAACATCGAAAATCAAGATAGATCGGGAGTTCCACCACCGCAGGCCTCTGTAGCCACCAAAAACCTCTCGGGAGCCCTTCCCGGCACCTTGCCGGAAGGGGGATCCTTCACTGGTGGCCATCTTCATCATCCCGGCGCTCTCCATGACGAGGAGGGAGTAGTTCACCCTCGTGGCTGAGGGTATGTACCAGTAACTATGTGTTTGATCTCTCTCTCTCTCTCTCTCTCTCTCTCTCTCTCTCTCTCTCTCTCTCTCTCGTGTTTTCTCTCGCGTTCCCTCTATGGCACGATCTTGATGTATCCCGAGCTTTGCTATTGTAGTTGGATCTTATGATGTTTCTCCCCCCTCTACTCTCTTGTGATGAATTGAGTTTCCCCTTTGAAGTTATCTTATCGGATTGAGTCTTTTATGAGAACACTTGATGTATGTCTTGCCGTGTTTATCTGTGGTGACAAATGGATATCATGTGCCTCTTGATGTATGTTTTGGTGACCAACTTGCGGGTTCCGCCCATGAACCTATGCATAAGGGTTGGCACACGTTCTTGACTCTCCGGTAGAAACTTTGGGGCACTCTTTGAAGTACTTTGTGTTGGTTGGATGAATCTGAGATTGTGTGATGCATATCGTATAATCATGCCCACGGATACTTGAGGTGACAATGGAGTATCTAGGTGACATTAGGGTTTTGGTTGATTTGTGTCTTAAGGTGTTATTCTAGTACGAACTCTTTTATAGATCGATCCGAAAGAATAACTTTGAGGTGGTTTCATACCCTACCATAATCTCTACGTTTGTTCTCCGCTATTAGTGTCTTTGGAGTGACTCTTTGTTGCATGTTGAGGGCTTGTCATGTGATCTATCTATGTTATTATTGTTGAGAGAACTTGCACTAGCGAAAGTATGAACCCTAGGCCTTGTTTCCTATCATTGCAATATCGTTTACGCTCACTTTTACCATTTGTTACCTTGCTGTTTTTATAATTTCAGATTACAAATACCTTTATCTACTATCTATTTTGCACGTGTATCTTCATCTCTTCGCCGAACTAGTGCACCTATACAATTTACCATTGTATTGGGTGTGTTGGGGACACAAGAGACTCTTTGTTATTTGGTTGCAGGGTTGTTTGAGAGAGACCATCTTCATCCTACGCTTCCTACGGATTGATAAACCTTAGGTCATCCACTTGAGGGAAATTTGCTACTGTCCTACAAACATGTGCACTTGCAGGCCGAACAATGTCTACAAGAAGAAGGTTGTGTAGTAGACATCAAGCTCTTTTCTGGCGCCGTTGCCAGGGAGGTTAGCGCTTGAAGGTATATCTTTAGATCTTGCAATCAAGTCTTTTAGTTTCTTGTTTTATCACTAGTTTAGTCTATAAAATAAAACTACAAAAAAAATGGAATTGAGTTTGTCTCATACGCTTCATCTTTTTACTATCTTTCGTGAGAATGATGGAAAGGAAAATTGTGCTCAAGTGCTAGAAAAAGAATGCATTAAAATATTTGGTACTAGATTGTATGATGAGCATGATTGCAATGTTGTTAGTATGAATTCCTTGAATATCCATGATGCTAATGATATGCAAAGCCACAAGCTTGGCGAAGCTATGTTTGATGAGGATGATATTTTTTGTCCCCCAAGTTTCGATGAGCAAATTTATTTTGACGATAGTATGCCTCCTATTTATGATGATGAAAGTGGGTTTGGAAGAGTGTCAACTTTAGGAAGTAGTGATCCCACTATTTTGGAGGATGTTGAATCTTATTGTGATGAACATGAAAGTGGATTTGGAAGAGTGTCAACTTTATTTAGTGATGATTCCACTATTTCGGAAGAGGTTCCAATTGATTATGAGAACAAAGTTGCTATCTATGATGATTATTGTGATAACTTTTATGATATTAGGAATAATGATAACCATTAAACTTGTCATCATGATTTTAGTTTTCAATTGGATTATGCCTCACATGATAATTATTTTGTTGAGTTTGCTCCCACTACTATTCATGAGAAGAATTTTGCTTATGTGGAGAGTAGTAAATTTTCTATGCTTGTAGATCATGAAAAGAATGCTTTAGGTGCTGGTTATATTGTTGAATTCATTCATGATGCTACTGAAAATTATTATGCGGGAGGAATACATGCTTGTAGGAATTGCAATAATGTCAAGTTTCCTCTCTATGTGCTTAAAATTTTGAAGTTATGCTTGTTTTACCTTCCTATGCTAGTTAATTATTGTTCCCATAAGTTGTTTGCTCACAAAATCCCTATGCATAGGAAGTGGCTTAGGCTTAAATGTGCTAGTCATATGCTTCATGATGCTCCCCTTATGTTTCAATTCTTATCTTTTAAGTGAGCATCATTGCCATCATCATGCCTAGCTAAAAAGGCATTAAAGAAAAGCTCTTGTTGGGAGACAACCCAATATTTACCCTTACTGTTTCTGTGTGTACACATGATTATTCTACTGTAGTAATCATGTTTTATAGCTTTTGTTTCAATAAAGTGCCAAGTACAACCTTTGGGAAGACTTGGGTGAAGTCTTTATGATCATGCTGTAGAAAACAGAAACTTTAGCGCTCACGAGAATAGCTGCCTTTTTTACTGGATAGTGCTTTTAGGTTGATTCTTTTTGAGATTTATTAATAGAAAAATTCCTCAGATCCACCAATTTATTTCATAATTTTTGGGGTTCTAGAAGTTTGCGTTAGTTACAGATTGCTACAGACTGTTCTGTTTTTGACAGATTCTGTTTTTCGTGTGTTGTTTGCTTATTTCAATGCATCTATGTCTAGTAAATTAGTTTATAAACCATAACGAAGTTGGAATACAGTAGGTTTAACACCAAAATAAATAAATAATGAGTTCATTGCAGTACCTTATGTGGTGGTTTTGTTTTCTTTCACTAACGGAGCTTACGAGTTTTGTTTTGAGTTTTGTGTGGTTGAAGTTTTCAAGTTTTGGGTAAAAGATTCGATGGACAATGGAATAAAGAGTGGCAAGAGCCTAAGATTGGGGATTCCCAAGGCACCCCAAGGTAATATTCAAGGACAACCAAGAGCCTAAGCTTGGGGATGCCCCGGAAGGCATCCCCTCTTTCGTCTTTGTTCATCGGTAACTTTACTTGGAGCTATATTTTTATTCTCCACATGATATGTGTTTTTCTTGGAGCGTCATTTTATTTTGTTAGTGTTTGCTTGCTGTTATTTATAATAATGTTTTGCATCTTTAGTTTCAATAAAAATGTCGAGGATAGCCTTTGCCTCGCTTATTTTGCTAGTGTACATGTTGCTGTTTGAAAACAGAAAGTTTACCGCTGTTGCAAAAATTCCCTAGAAAAGTCAGAGAATGGTATAACATTGAATATTTTTGCATATTAATCTCTGGCAAATTTATTAGAGTGAGAATTTTAGTTCATAATGTTTGGAGTCAGGGAAGTATTGTTACTCTTGCATTCTTTACAGACTGTACTGTTTTGGCAGATTGCTGTTATGTTTGCATTGTTTGCATATGTTTGCTCGTTTAATGATTCTATTTGGGGATAGGAGTATTAAATATGCAGAGGCATTTCTTATTCAATGTTGAATAATAATTTTAGTGATTTGTTACAGTAGAAAATTATAAGGTTTTGCATTGGTTTATACTAACCTATCTCACGAGTTCTTGTTGAGTTTGTTGTGAATGAAGCTTTTGATAAAAAGAAGAGAAACCATGATATGAAAGGAATTAAGGAGACACAAAAGCTCAAGCTTGGGGATGCCCAAGGCACCCCAAGATAACATTTCAAGAAGTCTCAAGCATCTAAGCTTGGGGATGACCCGGTAGGCATCCCACCTTTCTTCTTCAACAACTATCGGTTAGTATCGGTTGAACCAAAGTTTTTTCTTCTTCACATGAGTTGTGCTATCATTGCATTGCCATTTTATTTTGCTATGCTTGCTGCTTGAATACAATACCAAGATCTGAAATTCCTTAATGAGAGAGAGTCTTCATATAGTTGCATAATTATTTAGCTACTCATTGATCTTCACTTATATCTTTTTGGAGTAGTTTGTCATTTACTCTTGTGCTTCACTTATATCCTATGAGTAAATGGTTGAATGAGTTGAATGTCATAAATCTGAAATTATATATGTTTCATTTTCTTATCCCATGGGGAGTAATGACTTCACATCTAAGAAGTAGAGGTTGTAAATTTATTGACGGTTAGCAAGCATTGTATTGGTCATTTGAACAATTCATGAAAGAATATTGAAGGAAGAGAGATTTCACATATAAATATATTATCATAGACATCTTTTATAATTGTGAGCACTCATTATGTATGACATGCTAAAGAGTTGATGTTGGACAAGGAAGACAACGTAATGGGTTATGTTTTCTCGCATCTCAATTAAAGTATATTGTCATGGATCATTCAAACATGTTGAGCTTGCCTTTCCCCCTCATGCTAGCCAAAAATTCCTAGCACCAAGTAGAGATACTACTTGTGCTTCCAAATATCCTTAAACCCAGTTTTGCCATGAGAGTCCACCATATCTACCTATGGATTGAGTAAGATCCTGCAAGTAAGTTGTCATCAGTGCAAGCAATAAAAATTGCTCTCTAAATATGCATGACTTATTAGTGTGGAGAAAATAAGCTTTGTACGAACTTGTTATGGAAGCAATAAAAGCGATGGACTGCATAATAAAGGTCCATATACAAGGGGCAATATAAAGTGACGTTCTTTCGCATTAAGATTTTGTGTATCCAACCCTAAAAGTGCATGACAACCTCTGCTTCCCTCTGCGAAGGGCCTATCTTTTACTTTATGTCTTTTACTTTATGCAAGAGTCAAGGTGATCTTCACCTTTCCCTTTTTCATTTTATCCTTTGGCAAGCACTTTGTGGTGGGGTGATCCTGATATATATATAACCAATTGGATGTACATTAGCATGAACTATTATTGTTGACATCACCCAAAGGTGAATACGTTTGGAGGCAACATTATAAGCCCCAATCTTTCTTTGTGTCTGATTAAAACTTCATAACCACAAGTATTGCGTGAGTGTTAGCAATTGTAGAATACTATATGATAGTTGAGTATGTGAAGTTTGCTAAATCAAAGATCTGACATAGACTCTTCCTGAAAGTAAGATGAATTGCAATTGTTTGATGACTAAGAATGAAGTTTGCTAGTTTTCAAGAAGTTTATGGTCTATGTTTCAACATGTGAATTGCTTGTTACGTTATCATGAAAAGTTTTATGAGATGAACTACTGTTATGACATATTATCATGCTAGTAAAGGTGATTGAAATTATCATTGATCAAACTTGTGCACCTCTAGCATTCACACTTCATAAATTCTTTCTTTATCATTTACCTACTCGAGGACGAGTAGGAATTAAGCTTGGGGATGCTTGATACGTCTCCAACATATCTGTAATTTATGAAGCATTCATGCTATTTTATTATCTGTTTTGAATGATTATGGGCTTTATTATACACTTTTATATTACTTTTGGGACTAACCTATTAACCGGAGGCCCAACCCATATTGTTGTTTTATTGCCTGTTTCAGTATTTCGAAGAAAAAGAATATCAAACGGAGTCCAAACGGAATGAAACCTTCGGCATCGTGATTTTTGGAAGAATATCACCCTGGAGGCTTGGACATCAAGTTAGAAGATACTCGAGGAGCCCAGGAGATAGGGGGCGCCACCCCCCCCCCTACAGGGTGCAGCCCCCTGTCTCGTGGACCCCTCGAGCACCTCCCGACCGACTTCTTTCGCCTATATATTACCACGTACCCTAAAAACATCGAAAATCAAGATAGATCGGGAGTTCCGCCTCCGCAAGCCTCTGTAGCCACCAAAAACCTATCGGGAGCCCTTCCCGGCACCCTGCCGGAGGGGGGATCCTTCACCGGTGGCCATCTTCATCATCCCGGCGCTCTCCATGACGAGGAGGGAGTAGTTCACCCTCGAGGCTGAGGGTATGTACCAGTAACTATGTGTTTGATCTCTCTCTCTCTCTCTCTCTCTCTCTCTCTCTCTCTCTCTCTCTCTCTCTCTCGTGTTCTCTCTCGTGTTCCCTCTATGGCATGATCTTGATGTATCCCGAGCTTTGCTATTGTAGTTGGATCTTATGATGTTTCTCCCCCTCTACTCTCTTGTGATGAATTGAGTTTCCCCTTTGAAGTTATCTTATCGGATTGAGTCTTTTATGAGAACACTTGATGTATGTCTTGCCGTGTTTATCTGTGGTGACAAATGGATATCATGTGCCTCTTGATGTATGTTTTGGTGACCAACTTGCGGGTTCCGCCCATGAACCTATGCATAAGGGTTGGCACACGTTCTTGACTCTCCGGTAGAAACTTTGGGGCACTCTTTGAAGTACTTTGTGTTGGTTGGATGAATCTGAGATTGTGTGATGCATATCGTATAATCATGCCCACGGATACTTGAGGTGACAATGGAGTATCTAGGTGACATTAGGGTTTTGGTTGATTTGTGTCTTAAGGTGTTATTCTAGTACGAACTCTTTTATAGATCGATCCGAAAGAATAACTTTGAGGTGGTTTCGTACCCTACCATAATCTCTATGTTTGTTCTCCGCTATTAGTGTCTTTGGAGTGACTCTTTGTTGCGTGTTGAGGGCTTGTCATGTGATCTATCTATGTTATTATTGTTGAGAGAACTTGCGTAGCGAAAGTATGAACCCTAGGCCTTGTTTCCTATCATTGCAATATCGTTTACGCTCACTTTTACCATTTGTTACCTTGCTGTTTTTATAATTTCAGATTACAAATACCTTTATCTACTATCTATTTTGCACGTGTATCTTCATCTCTTCGCCGAACTAGTGCACCTATACAATTTACCATTGTATTGGGTGTGTCGGGGACATAAGAGACTCTTTGTTATTTGGTTGCAGGGTTGTTTGAGAGAGACCATCTTCATCCTACGCCTCCTACGGATTGGTAAACCTTAGGTCATCCACTTTAGCGAAATTTGCTACTGTCCTACAAACATGTGCACTTGCAGGCCCAACAATGTCTACAAGAAGAAGGTTGTGTAGTAGACATCAACCCCTCAAAGGGGGAAGCCACAAGAAGAAATACTTGCTGGTAATGGTAGATAAATTCACTAAGTGGATAGAGGCCAAACCAGTAAAAACTGCTGAGGCAGGGTCAATGATTGACTTTATATCCGGCGTAGTCCACCGTTACGGTGCCCCGCAGGGTATCATCACTGATAATGGCTCCAACTTCACAGCTGATGAGGTAAAAACTTGGTGTGCTAAGTTGGGCATTAAACTCGACTACGCATCTGTATACCACCCTCAACCAAACGTGCAAGTCAAAAGGGCCAATGGTCTGATCATGAGTGGCATTAAGCCCAGACTAGTGTGCTCTCTACGAGAATCAGGCAAGCAGTGGGTTGAGGAACTCGATTCTATACTCTAGGGACTACGGACCACGCCCAATCGAATGACCGGATACACACCCTTCTTTATGGTGTACGATGTGGAGGTCGTATTACCCTGCAACATTATCCATGACTCACCTAGAGTGCGCATGTACGAAGAGAGAGAAGCCGAATTAGATTGGCAGGATGACCTAGATGGAGTTGAAGAGGAGCGGGATGTTGCTAAAGCCCGTTCTGCATTCTATCAACAACAGGCCAGACGTTACCAAAGCAGAGAAGTGCGGGCTAAGACATACAATGTCAGAGAACTCGTCTTACGCCTCCCACAAAAGAAAAAGGATAAGCTCAAACCCAAATGGGAGGGTCCCTTCATCATAGATTAAGTCCTTACTCGAGGAGCCTATCACCTTTGCAATGCAGAGGATAATCGCCTTGAGCCGAACCCATGTAACGCTGCCCGGCTCCGAAGATTCTACGCATAGTTCGGCCTCCTTAGGTTTCATCCTAAACTAGGTTTTTTTCCTTTTTCCTCTCCCCTTTTAATTTTTCCTCTTTTCTTTTCTCACATATATGTTCGGATCAACGCATTGTTCGGGGTACACATCTTTAAATGTACACAACCCACCATACATGGGGGCTTCTTTTCAAGAAGCATTTTATTGAAAAGCTTACAAGCTTCTTTCGTCCATAAAGGTTGTTGCCTCTGCCATTTTATGCACATCTATGACTTAAGTTTTTGCCAAGCTAGGTTGCCTTGCTCCTGTGTTTATACCCTACGTTCCCGATTGTTCAGCTGGGGTGTAAAGGGAGTACCTATGCAATTGCTACAGCTGGGTTATCCGGACCCGTACCTTAGACGGGTGAAGCCGAAAGGTAGCATTCTTAAGGGAATAATTGGTCGGCAAGTATACAAAAAAAATTGTTCTTGGAAACACTATGGAATTGGCTGCCTGTACTTCGGATACGAGCCTAGGCATGCATCATTCAGCATACTAACCCAAGGAAAGGAACCCTTAACGGAACTATTTTTCTTGGAAGATATTTCTTATGTTAAATAGTAATATAACATAACTCCCCAAACATATTTTGTCTGTTCGAGAAATATGATCGGATTGCCTGGTTTCCGAAATAACTAAATGTTTCTTGGTTAAACACAGTATATGGAAACACTCCAACTTCTTGGTTTGGAGGTAGAAGCCGAAGGTCTGTGATGACAAAAAAATTCTATGTTCGGCAGGAGATAAGTTCGGTCATAAAGTACATTGATACATAGATTCGAACGCCTACTCTCTTTCTACGCCATCTAATAGGCTATCCAGCTTACAATCTTGTTGCGAAAATTTTGCCGCTGTCATTACTTGGTCATATACCAAGCTTACATGAATTTCCTTCCCGTCAGGTCCTTGAGGCCTAACTCGGGCCATATGATTTGGATCAAGTCCGGTGTAGCGTGTCTTCGCCCATGCCTCTCTTGCACCTTCACGGCTTGCGGGCATCTTCCACAGCTCGAAGCGACGCCGAGCACCCTTGAACATATATGATCGGATGGCCATAAGGCTTTGGCCATATTCTTCATGGCCTTCCGGGCACGCTCGTGCAGCTTTGACAGTTCTTTCAGAACGTCGCTTTGCATCTCAGACACTTCCTTCTGATGGCGGCCGGTCAACATACCTGTATCAACCGAACTATAACATTCCGTATTGTATGATCATATCAATACTTTGGATGGTTTAAAAGGCACACCAAATATGCCGCCCTTCAGCTTCTGATTTTCCTATTGTGCCTCCAAGAGTTGAGCCTTTAAGCTCTTTATCTCTTGGGCCTGCTTCTTCACTTCTTCTTCTAGTTTCTTATCTTTGCCAAAGTACATTGGGGCACTCTTCATTTCTTCAAGCTCAGTGACAGAAGCATTTAGTTGTGTCCGGCTTGTCTTGACCTCCTGGGATAATGCGTTGTTCTTCTCCTTGAGAACCTACGGTCATAAACGATTCTCAAATCGGTTGGTCCCTACCACTTTAAGTCTCGGGGGCTACTGCTATCTATCTACTAAGTCTACATAAATTTATACCTGTATATCTTTTGAGAATAGGCGAGCAACTCATGTAAGTCTGTCCCGGGAAGCTCGGATGTATGCACCCACAGTGTTAAGGGCGGTAAATTCCTAGTCTGGTAAAGCAGGAGTGCGCAGGGCTTCTCTCAAGTGTTGCTGATTCATTGCACTTTCCACTTCGGAGTTGGTGACGGACACCTCATCCGGCTCTTGATGGGGCGGATGAGTCTGGGCCGCCCAACATGCGCCCTAGTCCTAGTTGACATCTCCGGCGCCGGATTGGCTGCGGCTCAGCTGGCCGGTATCTTGTTTACGGTCCGCCGGGTACCCCTCCTGAGATAATAGAAGGAGGATCAAACATGGCAATTTGGCTTCATGCCTAAATATGAAATAAGGCACATACCTTTTTGGTGATGGAGCAGGCTCAGTGGCGCTTCTGGTTTCTTTTTGCTTTGCACGACCACCCCTCGAGGGTGTCATCCTTCTTCTTGTTGCCCGTCCTTGGGTACGGCTCGCCGAGCGCCGATCCTGCGAAGTACGGTCCAGTGCGGAGAGTAAGTTATGAGCGGAAATATCACTCCTTTTTTGACTTCCGAACACTTACCTTAATGAAGGGGTAGAGATCAGGGTAATCGGCCATAATGGCAACTTCCAAGCCATCAAGGCTCGCCTCGTAATAGACTGTGTCTTCAAATTCCACATCTTCATGGAATCTGGGGTCTTCGTGACATGCGTGGTCTTCTGGTTGGGGAGGAGCGCAATGGATGTTCTCAATTACCTTCCCCCACGGCTGTTTTTGAAACAACCAGAATTCTCGGTTAATGCACCCCAATGATAAAGAAGGTGTTGAATGATTAAACTTACCCAGTCAACGGGGTTGTACATGGAGACACCGTCCCGGCATCGTAGACGGGCGAAGTCTTATTCCTCTCCCTTATAAAGGTTCGTAAGTGTGGCAGCCAATGCGGCTTGGTTGTCCGAACCCTTTCGCGTATAGCGACGTGCGTCGTCCTCCCCGTTGTAGTTCCATAAAGGACCCATTCTGGACTAAAGAGGCTGGATACATTGCTTTATCGCAATAGCCATGACTTCAACGATGGAGAGTGTGGAATGGGTCAACAATCTGACCTTGTTGACCAACCTCATTACTTTCGCACTATCCTCTTGTCTAGGGGACTTGGGACGCCAGCTAAATTGCTTCTTTAAAGGAGCGCTGGAGAATTCGGGGAGCCCGCTCTTCGGAGTCCCGACTAGGTAACCGGATCAGGCTATGCACCACACTTCGGCGCCGCCCACTTCAAATATAGACCCTCCACCCTAGCGGCGGGGGACAAGGCAGAAGAACTTTTTCCATAGTCCAAAATGAGCCTCGCAGCCTAAAAATATAACCTGGTTTGAGGTTGTGCAGTTGGATCCCGTAATATTCCAGAAGACCCCTGAGGAAGGGGTGGATTGGGAATCCCACGCCCCTCAAAAGGAACGAGATAAAGCACACCCTCTCCCCTTGGCTGGGATTGGGAAAATTCTCTGCCAATGCATCATCGCCCACAGAAGTTAACCCTGCCCGTACGAAGACTAAATCCGTGGGGGGGAAGATATTCTTGCATCTGGAGTCGATTAAGCTGGAGATGGGATACGGAACAACTTTGCCAACCCCCCTCCTAAGGGCCATGAGGGCGCGAGGAGGAGCCGGGGACACTAGCCATGTTTTGAATTTTTTTCGTCGTTTGCTCTGTTGCTCTTGGGGCGATGCGAGATGGCGTTTTGGAGATCCAGCCTCGTTATATAGGCACTGCCTGTGCCTACTAGAAATATTAAAATACAAGGGTAATGGACCGTTCGCATTCACTCAGACGCATGGAAATCGAGGCGATGGCAGGAAGGAATCATGAAGACTGGACGCGAAAACCGATGTCGGACTATCATCAATCCGAAGTATGGTGGAGAACTCACCGTGCAAAGCCGAAGACTTATATCCGCACACTACATCGTCATTGAAGGCAAGTTTGGGGGCTACTGAGGGAGTCCCGGATTTGGGGGTCCTCAGGTGTCCGCCCAGGAGTATGGGCCGGGTTGGATGGGTCGTACAAGAACAAACTGAAGATTATCCTCTGTGTCCGGATGGGACTTTTGAATACATAGACGGTAAGATTAGAGTCCGGAAGTTTCCTTCCCTGATGAATCGACCTTGTACGAACCCTAGGCCCCTCTGGTGTGTGTATATAAGCTGGAGGGGTCAGTCCGTAGAGGCTATCTTCTTTACCGTCATCGGAATACTCATAGGCTAGACATCTAGGGTTTAGCCATTACGATCTCGAGGTAGATCAACTCTTGTAAACTCTATACTCGTCGAATATAATCAAGCAGGAGCAGGGTTTTACCTCCCTTAAGAGGGCCCGAACCTGGGTAAACATTGTGTCCCCTAGTCCCCTATTATCATTGATCCTTAGACGCACAGCTTGGGCCCCCCTACCCGAGATCCACCGGTTTTGACACCAACACGGACCCTACGGGTTCGAGAACTATGTAGACATGACCGAGACACATCTCCGGTCAATAACCAATAGCGGAACCTGGATGCTCATATTGGTTCCTACATATTCTACGAAGATCTTTATCGGTCAAACCGCATAACAACATACGTTATTCCCTTTGTCATCGGTATGTTACTTGCCCGAGATTTGATCGTCGGTATCCTCATACCTAGTTCAATCTCGTTGCCAGCAAGTCTCTTTACTCGTTCCGTAATGCATCATCCCGTAACTAACTTCATTAGTCACATTGCTTGCAAGGCTTGTAGTGATGTGCATTACCGAGAGGGCCGAGAGATACCTCTCTGATACACGGAGTGACAAATCCTAATCTTGATCTATGCCAACCCAACAAATATCTTTGGAGACACCTGTAGAGCATCTTCATAATCACCCAGTTACGTTGTGACGTTTGATAGCACACAAGGTGTTCCTCCAGTATTCGGGAGTTGCATAATCTCATAGTCAGAGGAATATGTATAATTCATGAAGAAAGCAATAGCAATAAAACTTAACGATCATTATGCTAAGCTAACGGATGGGCATTGTCCATCACATCATTCTCTAATGATGTGATCCCGTTCATCAAATGACAACACATGTCTATGGTCAGGAAACATAACCATATTTGATTAACTAGCTAGTCAAGTAGAGGCATACTAAGGACACTCTGTTTTGTCTACGTATTCACACATGTACTAAGTTTCCGGTTAATACAATTATAGCATGAATAATAAACTTTTATAATGATATAAGGAAATTTAAATAACAACTTTATTATTGCCTCTAGGGCATATTTCCTTCAGGATCATGGTGACATGAAGATGAATCTGCATTCTGCAGTGTGTCTATTACAACATCTACTTGAAGGCTTCTTCTTTGCTTTTGCATGTATGAATGTAATATATATCTTCTAAAAATTGTTTACTTTGATTGGTGCTTCGGAAAGCTAGGTGTTTTTTATCGGGTGGTGTTCCGCTCTAGTTTCGAGGGTCCGATCTGTGGACACCAAAAAATTACGAGTTTTGTGTCCAGCCATGCCTAGTTTGCTTTATTGTTCTTTACAGTCTTGCTTTTGGTCGAAGTTGTATAAAAGACCATATGGTTTCAGTTAAATGAAATCAGAGAGGGAGCTTTCTTCATAAAAAAAATCTAAGGGCTTGCTTATAAAAATGGTAAGAGAAGGCAGAGTGTTTTTCTCTTTAATGGAGGATGATCCCCGGCCTCTGCATCAGAATGATGCATGCAGCCATAGAAGGCAGCGTGTATGAAAAGAAAACAAAGTAGCACATTATTTTAGAGGTTCCGAATTGTAATATTTTCAAAACCAAATTTTTTATGTGCGCACTGCCACAAAGACTACAGGCAAAATGCAGCGGCGAGCCCAAACCATTTGAATCTTGAAGTAAACAGATCAAAATTTTGAATTCCTAACACAAATGCCCCCTCTCAAAATTTCTTCTTGGTGCACCACTTGCAAAATGCTAAAGGTATGATGGTACCCGGGGTTAATTGAGCCCCAAAATAACAAGAACAACTGAGTCAAGCCAAGAAGAATTCAGGAAAAAACAACTATACAAAGGAAATTACAAGGACGCACCCCGTGGAATTTCCAGCACTCCTCCGGTCCTCTTGTCCTGGGCTGCTCTTAATAACCCAAAAAATAAGGTGTGCTTAGCTAAACACCGTAGGAGTACCATTGATCTGAAACCTCAATTGATGTACTACTGGCTCTCTCTTTAAAAAGTTCCTTTTTACCGGCAGATCCTTCTGGCCGATGTGACATTCTGGCTTTACGTTGCATGGTACGTACCCTCTCCTCTGCGTGAGCGCAATCATGGACCTCCGGCGCACCGGCACGTAGGCTTTTCCGTCGGCCAGCCGGCCAGGGGTGGTCGTGGTTGGTGAGGCTGTGGAGCCAGCCAGAATCTCTGGTGCGCGCCTGGAGGAACAGGCCGATGGGTAGGGGACAGGGGCCGCATGTGCTTGCGCAGTGCAGCTACTACTAGCACGCAGGTTCGATTCGATCCGGTAGCCAGTAGCCATGCATCAGCATGCGGTGTATGTAGTACTACGCGCGACGGAGTGAGTGCGCATCGACCGAGCACGAGAGATGGGATCCTGGCCGTCCCTACACAGCGGCTCGGTGTTCAGGGCCTGGATCTGGTCGCCTAGGCGGCCTAGGCGTGGTTTGATGTTTGATGACGATGCATCGTAGTAGTAGTAGTAGCAGTGCGGTACAGTGGAGTGATGGACTAGCTGCTGCTAGGCTGCACGGGCACAGGTCACGAATTGGAGCAAGCGTGTACGTGTAACGCAATAATGCTTGAGGGTAACTGTTAAATGATCACTGGCCGGATCGACCGATTGGTGCAACTGTCAGTGGCTGGCATTGAGGCACTACACGTACTACAACAGATTCATTGTGATGGTAGGTCTTGTTTGGTTGAACAATTATCGTGTGTTATACTGTTCGATTGGTGCAACTGCTAGTGCTAAGGTGGCTGCTCTTTTCCTTCCTCTAAGCAATTATCTGATGTACACCCCTGTATTGCACGTACTGAACGATATGCGACTGGGCAGCTTTACAGGAGACGAATGTGCAAGCGTAACAATATACTTGGGGTACGAGCTTCCTCCTTCCTCAAAACCTTCTACGGATTCGGCGCGTGTCCTGCGTCTCATCAAGTGTTGTTTGGAGCACAGAAACTGCCGTCGATTATGGAACAGACGAATTTGTTTGCATGCGGAAACTCACAGAAAACTCCAAATTAAAGCTCGTCACAAACGCCGTGAGTCTGCTTGTAATGGCTGGGGAAATGGAAAGCGAGAAATGACAAAGTTAGGTCGGCGGTGCCAACTCTCTCTGCCTCAAAAATTTGGCGGAGAGCGTCAGCCAGCTGCATCGCCTCAATTCTAAATTGAAGTGACGAGCTCGTGCAACCAGCGGGCGTCTTTCGGACCTGATAGGATGGGCCATGTCTCCGTCGTCTCCATCGTCTCGTTCCAACCGAGGCTGATCATTTTTTTTTGAAACGGAGGCAAAAACTTTGCCTCATCCATTAAATAAGAAAGAAAAGAGTTTGTTACAAGTCACCCAATTACACGGCATGCGGATTATTCTCGCAAAATTAAAGACCCTAGCTTTTTTGCACCGGCGACGATCCAAAGGTTGGCCTCAGTAGAGATGGAGGAGAGCAAGATTGTTGGTGGAGCACTCTTATGTTTGAAAACTCTTGCGTTATGCTCGTTCCAAAATGTCCATGACACAAGCATGGTGAGGGATGCCTTGGCTTGTCGGTTTGGCGTGGGGTTCTCAACACCGACAAGTTCACTCGGGCTCTCAGTTTGCGGTGGCCGTGGTATGAATGGAAGGATGCCACCAAGATGTGGGTGGGAATGGGAAACCCATGCGATGAGGAGGACCTCAACTTTTTCTATGCTTCCTTCACCATCATCGTTGGTAACGGCGCGAAGACCCCCTTCTGGGACTCTCCTTGGCTCCTTGTACGCAAGCCTAAGGACATTGCTCCGCTCATCTATGAGGCCTCCAAGAGAAAAAATTGAAAGGTGCGGGAGGCGCTCAAGCACAATGCGTGGATACTCAAGATCAAACCCCCCACCGTTGTTTCTGTTGAGCACGTCACACGGTTCTTCGCTCTTTGGATGCTCCTCCTTGAGGTCCATCTCGACGATCTCATCGAGGACGACATCCTTTGGAAACATACGGCAAGTGGGCAATACTCGGCGGCCTCTGCATACAAGGCGCAATATCTAGGGATGGTCCTCTCACCCATGGATAAGATGGTTTGGAAGGCTTGGGCACCTTCAAAAATCAAATTCTTTGCTTGGTTGGCGCTCTAAGATAGAATTTGGACCGCCGATTGGTTGGCAAAGCGTGGGTGGCCAAATTGCGATCTTTGCCCTTTTTGCAAGAGGGTGCAAAAATGAGGACCTCACCTCTTCTACAAATGCTGCTATACTCGAAGGCTTTGGTCATTGGTCATCGAGAAATTCCTCATTCTCGGGCTAGACACTTCCGCTTGGCTCTTCTTTGACTCGGTTAAAGATTGGTGGGCGAGTATTTGCTGATCACATTTTACACGAAGTACTACTACTAGCACTCTGCACTCAAGCACATGAACATGATCGCGCTTGGGCATACGCAGCCACCTCTCGTGACTGCTTGGATCGAGGCAGAGCAAAAGGGCCTTTCTGCCTGCCCATGCCGGCGGCAGCAGGAAGAGGATGGGGGTGGCCGGGCGTGCGCGCCGGATACTGACTGGCCCATGTACGCATGCGCCCCTTTCCATTCCGTCTGTCATCTTCTTCGGGCTCCTGCATGATCGATTTCGCGCCGCCAGGCCAGCTTTACTCCTCGTTCTTTGGAGTTTGGACACATCAATGGCCGCCGACTAGCAGTACTACTAGCATCACGTTAGCTCTAGTTTGTTCGTGGAAAGGAGAGGGATCTCATCTTATTGCTCCCGTTGGACGCGATCAACGCATCGCCTGCCGAAACGGCACGCCGTGCTTCAAGCAAGATTCCATCCAGCCGTACGTGCTGCTCTGCTCGGTGTCGAGCGCATCATTCGCCGCGTGCGGAAAGGCGGTGGGGGCCGAGGGCGAATCTCATGAATCCCGCCGGATCGATGCCTTGAGTAAGACACGAGTCAGAGTGCTCAAAGCCTGAACCACCATCAGAGCACAGTGTCTCGCCAATGCATCAGCTACACAGACAGAACACGACTTTTTTGTACTAAGAAATGGATTTGTAGTAGCCGGAATTGGGTTTCACGGAAGATGACCAATGTCGTGAGCAGAGGCGCAGAGGCTCCATCAGTGTTTGAGCAACGCCCTTGGCATGCCGAATTGCTTGGGGGCATGCCGCGGCTTCCGCCTGCAGGGCGCCCGCAAAGTGTCCCTGCCAGCCGCCCATTCCGGCGCCGTGCACCGTGACAGTGGCCATGGTCATCAGGAGCACAAAAGCCTCAACCTGAAATGACGGAGGCTTAGGAAAGAGCCTCGAGAGATCACCGGCTTCTGATGTTCTTGTCCGTTCGCCAGCAGTGACTCCACTCCACTGCTTGCCGTCTAAGGCAGAGCAACGGGCTTGATACGGATGCTCTCATCTCATGTTGCTTCAACACAACATCAGCAACTTCACGAGCAGACATAAGACTCGCTACAGTATTGCTAAGTGCCTGGTGGCCTGCTGGCCTACCGCTCGGCTTCATCCGCAATTTTATACGCCGCCTTTTTTTTTTGAAACATAATTGACTTTATTCCTCAAATAATAGCGAGATCGTTTACATAAGAGTGAGAAATAAAGTCAGGAATGACAGAATCCCAAAATATAGAAGAATATTCTCTAAAAGAACATTGTGCTAACTCATGAGCCATCATATTTGCTTCACGTAGACAGTGAGAATACTCCACAATCTCAAAGTCCAAAGATAATTGCTTGCATTCTAGTACAGTAGCAATGTCACGCCCCACATATGCATCTGGATTTTGCACTAGTTCCACCACAAAGCTATTATCCGACTCCACCAACACTTTCTTGCATCCAATTTTCCCAGCTAAGTATAGCAATTTTATACGCCGCCTTAACTGAAACTAAGAAGCATCACGCTATGTTCAGGATGCCAGCAATGAAAACAATGAATCATCAGTTTGTGAGTGGTACGTAACCTGCAAGCCCACCCAATAATGGGCTTTGGATGGCTCAGCCATGGGCCATCGCGGGTCAGGTTCTTTGGACGGCTGCTGGTCCAGGAGTCCACACATGTGATAACTTCTCCTCAAGAATAAAATTGTCAAGGTCGCTGCTGCTGGATGGCCCATCTGCGTTGCGACGCTTGAACTGGTCACCTCCTCTTCCCCCTTGCCTGTGCTTTCAGGGACTGTCCACTGTCGTTGTGCCGGACAACGCTTCTGCTCGTGACCTTCACCTGATAGATGTCTCTTCCGCTGTTGGTCTCGGAACGCCTTCATGCTCCTCTGCAGTTGGCACCTTAGGAAGCACTACAACGTGGTGATGTTCCAGGTCTGCCTCCTTGCTTCAAGAGGTTGAAGAAGGACGGTCGTCGTTCGGGCGATGCTGGCTTCAGGTTGCTGGGCGATCAACCTAATTGGGCACCGACCCATTTGGAGAAGAGAAACAGAAGAAACAAAAAAGCAAATGGGAACTGAAAATACAGAGAGAGAAAACATCTGAATAAATAAGAAAAAATCATGATTTTTTTTATGAATTAGGACAAAAGTTCGCGAAAATTTCCAAAAATGATCATGCATGATTTGTTTTCGAATTTCAAAAAATATTCCTAAATTTAAAAAGTTCTAAAAATTGTTTTTGAATTTACAATGTTTGTAAATTTTAAAACATTCTTGTGACTTGAGAAACTGTTCCAGAATTCCAAAATACTTGAGTAATTTGAAAAAAAATCCATGAATTAAAAATGTGTCAAGAATTTCAATATATTCGTGAATTTAGAAAATCTTCCACAATTTGATTTATCTTTAATTTGAAAATTGATCCAGATTTCAAAAAATAATATGGCCAAATTTAAAATTTAACAAATTTATGGATGTAAAAAGGATGAAAACATAATTGAAATGGAAAACACTGCTAAAGCCGAGGACAAAAGATAGAAACACAGAAAATAAGTTTGTGGGCCGGCACATTACCAGGTGGGTGGGACATGTTTGGTCATTATCCTCGCACACGCGCTGTGAATAGGATTAGTCATCCCGCCCGAGAGCTACGACACCCGCGTGCGTCAAACAGAGGCACGTTGCACTAGGGCAGCCCCGCTGGCCATCGGCCCATAAGCGTTGCAGCACATGCACTATTGCATTTGACTGTAGCGACTCATCATGGTTCATCATAGGTACTGTAGGACTCTGTCCCATTTCACTGCATCACCGTTATTGTAGCCTCAATTTTTACAGCCGTGCCCATTTTTAATAAAAATAATCTATTATTTAAAAATGAATATTTATTGAATTGGTGAACACATGTTGAAAACGGGAACAATTTTTGAAAATGCAAATATTTTTTGAAATTTCGGAACTACTAATGGAAATGTGAACATTTTTTGAATTGGGGATTTTTAATACGGTAACATTTTTTAAAATTCGGAATAGCTTTTGAATGCATGAATTTTTAGTATACGGTGAATATTTTTCAAATACACAATAAATATACATATTTAATATACGATAAACATTTTTGAATGGGTTGGGCCTTAAAAGATGTCTTGGTAATGGGCCGTGGCCCGAACTTAATATATATTTTTTTGAGAGAGAGGAGAGGTATATGTTGTTTTGTGGATTGCCATCCTATCGTCCAAGCCCGAAAGCCGAACAGATGCGCCGATGGCCGTGCACTGGTCGACAGCCCGGAACATTGTCGCCGACTTGCATTGTGACGGCCGGGTGTGGAGTTATGGACAGCACAGTGTGCATATCGTGATCGGTAGAGTCGGCACCGGTCCATTTGAGCCAAGATATTTTGAGCTATGATGCAGGGAACTGCTGCTCGAAGCCGATGGAGGTGTAGTCTGTGTAGTAGTACCTGTACGTATCAGTTTGGCGGCTGGCGGAAAGGAAACCAACATCTCTATTACATATACCGCCATACGTACTACTGCAAAACCACAATGCCAGATCCACAGGCATGCAATGCAGTATTGCGGTCTGACTGGACACTCTTTTGCAAGGAGCCTACTGTAAGTTTTCTCCAAATAAAAAAAAAGGAGCCTACCGTAACTAGTAACCTCAACAGTGAGATTAGCTCAGCCGCTCTTACTAGCACTGGCTAGCAAAGGTGCTTGCGATTGATAGATATAGCGACGAGGCAAGCACTATCGGTTTAGCTAGCTGTGTATTTTTACTAGCTAGGTTGACTTCACTATCATGCTTTCTAATCACACTCCAATCAGTTAATCAAACCAAGATTTGGACAGGACAAAACATGTCAAAATTGGCCTTGGTTTACATAGTACAGTAGTATAATAATACTGACACCATGATGGTGAGCAGAGCTTAGAATGACATCACGATCCCCAAGAGATGAGCGGTGTGAAACGGCATCCAGCGCCCTTCACCAACCCTCCTGGCACGCGCACTCGTGGTCCAGAAGCTGGCATGCGGATGCCGCTGCAGAGGGCGAAATAATGCTAACAAATTCAGAGAGGCGCGAAACGTTCGTGGTGGAGATTATTCAAAGGGTGAAATGAGCTGCCCGGGGCTGCCACGCATCCTCGTCGCCGTCGCCGTCGCCATCATCGACTCGCCCAAAAGCTTCGACTGCCAGCGACGTCCAAAGCTGCCCCCGCACTCCATTATTAGACCATCACGACTCCTCCCATCAGCAGCAGCGGCAAAAGTTTTTAGCTCTGCTGCTGCTACTTGTTAATGGCAATTGATTAACTGATTAGACAAACGAATGCGCACTACCGGACGGGGTTGACTTTGGATGACACTCCAGGGATCCGTGGTATCCTCTACCATTGCGTTGGTAATCGATATGTCGTTGTGTTATAGGTCTATGGTCGGTTCAAAAGGAGATTTTTTTTTTTGCATGGAAAAGGGAGAATGGTTTGACATTGCACTCATTGATTGTTTTGTAGTATAGTACCGTAGTGAAAAACTGAAGCAGAAAATTTTCACCACTCTAACTGGTTTGATTAACTAATTGCTCACATCTTCGGATGTTACCTACTAAGTATTTGCGGTCAAGCAATGTCAATTAGCCTCCGCATTAATCAACACTTAGTGGCGTCGTGGATCGATAAATCATCTAAGCTCCACGCCCTCAAAGCTGGTGAACCCGGGGCACCAGTCCGCAGTTGATATTGACAGTCAGGGTGCATGCAGAGGACAGGAGGGTACAGGTTACTCAACCCCCACTAGCAAACTGGCTTTCCCCGCACCCCAGAGCGTGATGATTACAGCCTTCGAGACGGTAGTCTTGGGCGGTGATCCTCTGCGGATACGCGCGCTGTCATGCTCGTGGTGGCGCGGTCAACGGGCCCACACCACCAGCACCAGCTTGCTAGATTCGTGCAGCGTGCCTGCATCTACTTGTCAACTTCAGACTTCAGCCAGCCACGCCTACCTAGAAATTCAGAGACGGTGTCAAGATTGCACTGACACTGTAACGTCACGGAAACATCTCCGATCTGAACCGTCGATGGAGCTGAGAAAATTTGGAAGGTTCCTTCCAAACAGGGCTTAATTCATACTGTAGAAAATGTTAAAAAATCTGACGTCAGGTTTAACGACGTGCTTCACTCTGTATCCTGCATGCGATTGACTTGGGAGCCGCCGGTCGACGACACGCGCGACTCGGTCGGTAGCTTTTGGCCGCCTGGTTTTCAGCTAGTGCCTCGTCCTGCAAAATTCAACGTGGAAAGGCCGGAGAACGCACGTAACGTCAATCAGGCAAAGCGGCCGTGGTGCGCACACGTCGGCTGTCTCGGCTGGCTCCAGAGTCAACGCGCGTGGAAGATATTTTGCGAGGAGAGGTCAACGGGGTAAGCGTGCCTCTCACAAATCCTAATAAACAAATCAATCATGCAGCAGCCGGACGAAGCAAAGTCGCCTCTGGTTTGAGTTACACTCGATCAGAGGATCATGGCGATGGAACATTTGGAACCCACTAAATGCACATTGTCTATCCGCGGGGTCATAACGATAAGGTCATTGGTTTCACATTGGCTATGGCACTCCCACACCCACAGACGCGCATGCGGTGTAATGAGACGCTGATTGTGTTCATCTGATTATGTTTATATTACTATTGTTTTGAGAAAGTTTATGGCTGAATTTGTTCGTCTTGGTTTTTTTCCCAAGCGGCCTCCCTGAAAACCCTAGCCACCACCGCCACCGCTCCGTGTCGACGAGGGCACATATCCCTCCTCTTCTGTGTGCCGCTACGGTGTCATCTGCATGTTTCGACTCTAACGGGCGACTACCAGGCGGTTCCTTCAAGAACGTTACCTCGGCTCCGATGGCGCTTTTGAGGTCCGAGCCGAAATTGAGCTTCCCTCGCGACGCATCATCCGCGAGTGCAGGAGGAAGAAGGCGTTGATTTTTCGAACTACCAGTGCATAATTTTCAAATTTTTGTAAGGATGGGCTTATACTCTCTCCAGCGTTAAAATGAGTCATTGGTTTGAAAATCAACACGGTTACAAAGTCCTATATCAACAATTAATTTCTGCTGCAATATAGTAACTATAAAACCCATAGAAAAAGAAGGTAGTTGTAAAACCCCCAAAAATGTTTTATACGGGACTAGATTTCAAGGTAAATATGTGCATGTGACTTCTACACACCCAACAAAGTATATGAAGTTTGACAAAAGAAAGTGGTCAGTGTTCGGCTTTAGCTCCTAGCCGCTCCACGCCCGCTCCTAGCCGCCGGTGGCCACTCTGGCCCGGCGTCCACAGTCAACCATCCGACGTCCCCTCCCCTACGGCCGGCCAACCTTTCCCTACACCCGCGATCCCACTCCTCCTTTGACCCTGGCTCTTGCAGATATAAATTTCGACATCGGCCAAGACTTTGCAGCTGAAGTTTGCAGGAAATGGGGAGTCCCAATCAATTTCGAGGAAGGTAAAGACATGGAGGAATTCTTACTAGTGGCAGAGTTTACAAGATCACAGATCAGACTAATGGAAGAATCAGTAAGCACTATTTTCTTATCATGCTTTGGAGGTCGTGCTTCTTTGTTCAAAGTTAAATTGCTCCAAAACTGGTCTTTCAAGTTCTTTGTTTCTCCCAAAGAAGTGGGCTTCTCAATCATCAAGGGACGTACCATAGCACTCCCTCTCCTCAACATCAATTTCTTGCTTTGGGGTAATGGGGGACCTAACTCTTGTTGGGAGCTTGATTAATACCTTCAAGAAAAGGAGGATGCTTGGACTCATATTTTCAGAAGACATCCTAGGAAAACTTACCTCCAAGCTCTTAGATCACCTGTATCATTCCTTGATCAAACTAGATCCAATCCTAGATCGTCCCGGATCACGGTGACCAATCCAAACCAAGCTCAATCTCCAGGCAACGTTACTCATGCAGGAGTTAAGGCCATTGATCGCCCGATTAATTCCTACCAGGCAGGATCAGCTCATTTTCAAACTGGCCCACAGGGCTCTTTCTGTGTGCGTTGCCTCATGTTAGGCCACTCCCGGCCTACATGCACTAACAGGATCAAGTGCAGAGCCTGTAAACGTTGGGGTCATATTGCTAGGGATTGCTTCACGCTTAATAGGCCCATCCAACCTTCTGTGACAAGCCCAAACCCACCCCCGACGATTGCCATTCCGAGGAAGGTTGCCACTGTTCCCGCGATGGAGACTAATCAAGCGGACAGTGAGCAGACCAACCGCAGCACCCCAGTTAATGCCGCTCCTCTGTCTCTCCAGATAGACAGCCTCAATCCTTGCCCTTCCCAAAACTCCATCGCCCGTTGTCTCCAATCGGCCACAATCCATCCAAATCGTCCGCCACGACAATCGCCTTCTACAACATCTGCGCCATCCACTGACCCTGCGGCAATGGCTTCATTCCCCTTCGACCCTGCACCTTTCCTACCACCAAATTACCAGAGCATCGAGGTGGCAGGATGTCCAGCAAGGATCCGAGTCATCACCAGCACAGCTCTGGCGACACATGAAGAATGGGAGATTCCGACCATCGTGTCGATGCCCAATCTGTCGGTGGCATTCAATACTGTCAGAGAGGTATTAGCTGATTTCTTCACTCAAAACACAATTGGGATTCCCAGAGATTGAACCTTGTCCATTTGGTCAAGCATATGTCAAACTACACAATTTCTTTGATAGAGATGATTTGGTCACTAGTAGCCTGCACAAATTTACTGATGTTCATGTTATATTCAAGAAGCACAATAGAGGTTGAAGTGGAGAAGACTTGTTCTAAACAGAGATGCATGTATACTATTATGTGGCTATCCTTTTGATAGAAGGAACATCCAAGAGGTGAGCAATGTTGTTAGCAAATTTGGTAAGTTCTTGCAGTGGGATAGTGTCAGAAGCACTAGAGCAAATCTCATGGTGAAAGTAAGAGTGGAAGAGCTTAGAGACAATCCCTCCAGCATAGTTTTTGGGGAAGGATATGATTTTCAAACTAATTCTCTAACTTTCCCTGTGGTGATACTTCAACACCAGATCCTAGGTATGGAGGCTCCAGATGAAGATCTTGTTGCCCCACATGGTAACCCACACCCAATCCCTCCTCAAGCAAACTATCACCCAAATCAGCATAACCACTTTCTAGGTCCTCTTCAACAACACGAGCATGATGATCACCATGCACCAGTACAGGGGCCACAGTTAAATATTTAGTTAGCTCTCAATTCTGGGGTTAATGAAAATTTGAACATGGAGGAGGAGGATAACCCTAAAGGAGGAAGATAACCAGGATGATTTTACCTGGATGGGGCCACTGGGCCAGGCCACAAGAGATGGACTTGGGAAATCAAGCTAGTGAATTTTTGGCCATGAATGGATCATGGAGCCTATGGAGGAAGAGCACAATCCTGCCAATATTGACATATCAGTGTTACACTCTCTATGATCCCCTCTGATAACAGTGCCAATTCAGGTGCATCTGCAAATGGTCCATTGGCGCTAATAGAACCTGCTCTCCCAGATTTAAATGTGGAGGCTTTGCCTTTCGGGCCAAATCCTCCGAACAAGAAAAACCCCATGCTGACCCAGAGGATTTCTGAAACTGCAACTATCCCTTTGTGGTTTTGGTGATGATTAACAACATATAGCTCATTGAACTAATTCTATTTCAAGATAAATATTTCAGGAAAGTTCAATGATTGGCATGGCATGGATTAGGAATGTGGACCCTTCAAAATGCTAAGGACAAAGGATTGGCTCAAGCTCTAAAAAGCTCAAGACTCTACATTTTCCTTTTAGTGATCCAAGATCACATTGAGTCTATAGGAAAGCCAATACTATTAAAAGGGGATGAGGTGTTGCTTAATGTCTTGCTTGCTCAAAGTGCTTAGTGATATGCTCCATGAAGGAAATATGCCCTAGAGGCAATAATAAAGTTATTATTTATTTTCTTATTTCATGATAAATGTTTATTATTCATGCTAGAATTGTATTAACCAGAAACATAATACATGTGTGAATATATAGACAAACATAGTGTCACTAGTATGCCTCTACTTGACTAGCTTGTTAATCAAAGATGGTTGAGTTTCCTAGCCATAGACATGAGTTGTCATTTGATTAATGGGATCACATCATTAGGAGAATCATGTGATTGACTTGACCCATTCCGTTAGCTTAGCACATGATCGTTTAGTATGTTGCTATTGCTTTCTTCATGACTTATACATGTTCCTATGACTATGAGATTATGCAACTCCCGTTTACCGGAGGAACACTTTGGGTCCTACCAAACGTCAAAACGTAACTGGGTGATCATAAAGGTGCTCTACAGGTGTCTCCGAAGGTACTTGTTGAGTTGGCATATTTCGAGATTAGGATTTGTCACTCCAATTGTCGGAGAGGTATCTCTGGGCCCTCTCGGTAATGCACATCACTATAAGCCTTGCAAGAAATGTGACTAATGAGTTAGTTGTGGGATGATGCATTACGGAACGAGTAAAGAGACTTGCTGGTAACGAGATTGAACTAGGTATTGAGATACCGACGATCGAATCTCGGGCAAGTAACATACCGATGACAAAGGGAACAACGTATGTTGTTATGCAGTTTGACCGATAAAGATCTTCGTAGAATATGTGGGACCACGTGATGATCGCGTGTGATAGGCTCTACGTTCAAATACAACGGGTGCAAAACAGTTGCACACGCGGAATACTCAGGTTAAACTTGACGAGACTAGAATATACAGATATGGCCTCGGAACACTGAGACCGAAAGGTCGAGTGTGAATCATATAGTAGATATGATCAACATAGGGATGTTCACCATTGAAAACTACTCCATCTCACATGATGATCGGACATGGTTTAGTTGATTTGGATCACGTGATCACTTAGATGATTAGAGGGATGTCTATCTAAGTGGGAGTTCTTAAGTAATATGATTAATTGAACTTTAATTTATCATGAACTTAGTCCTGGTAGTATTTTGCAAATTATGTTGTAGATCAATAGCTCGCGTTGTTGCTTCCCTATGTTTTTATATGTGTTCCTAGAGAAAACTAAGTTGAAAGATGTTAGTAGCAATGATGCAGACTTGGTCCGTGATCTGAGGTTTATCCTCATTGCTGCACAGAAGAATTATGTCCTTGATGCACCGCCAGGTGACAGACCTATTACAGGAGCAGATGCAAATGTTATGAACGTTTGGCTAGCTCAATATGATGACTACTTGATAGTTTTGTGCACCATGCTTTATGGCTTAGAACCGGGACTACAAAAACGTTTTTGAAACGTCACGGAACATATGAGATGTTCATGAGATGAAATTGATATTTCAGACTCATGCCCGTGTCAATATGTGTGAGACCTCTGACAAATACTTCGCCTAAAAGATGGAGGAGAATTGCTCAACTAGTGAGCAAGTGCTTAGATTGTCTGAGTACTACAATCACTTGAATCAAGTGGGAGTTAGTCTTCCAGATAAGATAGTGATTGACAGAGTTCTCTAGTCACCATCACTAAGTTACTAGAACTTCGTGATGAAACTAAGTGCTTCTATTGCAAAGGAAATGGTCACTGGAAGCGGAAATGCCCTGAATATTTGGTGGATAAGAAGGATGGCAAAGTGAACAAGGGTATATTTGATATACAGGTTATTGATGTGTACCTTACTAGTATTTACAGTAGCCCCTGAGTATTTGATACTTGTTCGGTTGCTAAGATTAGTAACTCGAAACAGGAGTTACAGAATAAACAGAAACTAGTTGAGGGTGAAGTGATGATGTGTGTTGGAAGTGGTTCCAAGATTGATATGATCATCATCGCACACTCCCTATACTTTTGAGATTAGTGTTGAACCTAAATAAATGTTATTTGATGTTTGCGTTGAGCATAAATATGATTAGATCATGTTTGTTGCGATATGATTATTCATCTAAGACGAAGAATAAATTGTTATTCTGTTTACATGAATAAAACCTTCTATGGTCATACACCCAATGTTGATGGTTTATTGAATCTTGATCGTAGTAATACACATATTCATAATATTGATGCCAAAAGATGCAGAGTTAATAACGGTAGTGCAACTTATTTGTGGCACTACCATTTGGGTCATATCGGTGTAAAGCGCATGAAGAAACTCCATAAAGATGGATTTTTGGAATCATTTGGTTATGAATCATTTGATGCTTGCGAACCGTGCATTTTGGGCAAGATGACTAAAACTCCGTTCTCTGGAACAATGGAACGAGCTACTGACTTATTGGAAATAATACATACCAATGTATGTGATCCAATAAGTGTTGATGCTCGTGGCGAGTATCATTATTTTCTGACCTTCATAGATGATTTGAACAGATATGGGTATATCTACTTAATAAAGCACAAGTCTGAAACATTTGAAAAGTTCAAAGGATTTCAGAGTGAAGTGGAGAATCATCGTAACAAGAAAATAAAGTTTCTACGATCTGATCGTGGGGGACAATATTTGAGTTACGAGTTTGGCCTTCATATAAAACAATGTGGAATAGTTTCACAGCTCACGCCACATGGAACACCACAGTGTAATGGTGTGTCTGAACGTCGTAATCGCACTTTATTGGTTATGGTGCGATCTATGATGTATCTTACCGATTAACCACCATCGTTTTGGGGTTATGCATTAGGGACAGCTGCATTCACTTTAAATAGGGCACCATCAAAATACGTTGAGACGACGCCTTATGAACTGTGGTTTGGCAAGAAACCAAAGTATCGTTTCTTAAAGTTTGGGGCTGCAATGCTTATGTGAAAAAGTTTCAACCTGATAAGCTCGAACCCAAATCGGAGAAGTGCGTCTTCATAGAATATCCAAAGGAAACTGTTGGGTACACCTTCTATCACAGATCCGATGGCAAGATTGTTGCTAAGATAGATCCTTTCTAGAGAAGGATTTTCTCTCGAAAGAAGTGAGTGGGAGGAAAGTAGAACTTGATGAGGTAACTGTACCTACTCCCTTATTGGAAAATAGTTCATCAGAGAAATCAGTTTCAGTTATTCCTACACCAATTAGTGAGGAAGCTAATGATGATGATCATGAAACTTCAGATCAAGTTACTACAGAACCTCGTAGGTCTTCCAGAGCATAGTCCACACCAAAGTGGTACGGTAATCCTATTCTGGAGGTCATGTTACTTGACCATGGCGAACCTACTAACTATGAGGAAGCGATGATGAGCCCAGATTCCGCAAAATGGCTTGAGGCCATGAAATTTGAGATGGGATCCATGTATGAGAACAAAGTGTGGACTTTGGTTGACTTTCCCGATGATCGGCTAGCCATAGAAAATAAATGGATCTTCAAGAGGAAGACGGACGCTGATAGTAGTGTTACTATCTACAAAACTTGACTTGTCGCAAAAAGTTTTTTTGACAAGTTCAAGGTGTTGAATACGATGAGATTTTCTCACTCGTATCGATGCTTAAGTCTGTCTGAATCATGTTAGCAATTGCCACATTTTCTGAAATCTGGCAAATGGATGTCAAAACTGCATTCCTTAATGAATTTATTAAAGAAGAGTTGTATATGATGCAACCAGAAGGTTTTGTCAATCCTAAAAGTGCTAACAAAATGTGCAAGCTCCAGCGATCTATCTATGGACTGGTGCAAGCATCTCGGAGTTGGAATATACGCTTTGATGAGTTGATCACAGCATATGGTTTATACAGACTTTTGGAGAAGCCTGTATTTACAAGAAAGTGAGTGGGAGCTCTGTAGCATTTCTAAAACTATATGTAGATGACATATTGTTGATTGGAAATGATATAGAAATTCTGGATAGCATAAAAGGATACTTGAATAAGAGTTTTTCAAAGAAAGACCTCGGTGAAGCTGCTTACACATTGAGCATCAAGATCTATAGAGATAGATCAAGACGCTTGATAAGTTTTTTCAATGAATACACACCTTTTTGAAGTAGTTCAAAATGGAACAGTCAAAAAAGGAGTTCTTACCTGTGTTGCAAGGTGTGAAGTTGAGTAAGACTCAAAACCCGACCATGTCAGAAAATAGAAAGAGAATGAAAAGTCATTCCCTATGACTCTGTCATAGGTTCTATAAAGTATGCTATGCTGTGTACCAGACCTATTGTATACCTAGCTCTGAGTTTGGACAGGTTGTACAATTTTGATCTAGGAGTAGATCACTGGATAGCGGTCAAGAATATCCTTAGTGAGGACTAAGGAAATATTTCTCGATTATAGAGGTAATAAAGGAGCCCGTCGTAAAGAGTTACATCGTTGCAAGCTTTTACACCGATCCAGATGACTCTAAGTCTCAATATGGATACATATTGAAAGTGGGAGAAATTAGCTAGAGTAGCTCAGTGCAGAGCATTGTACACATAGAATATTTTGCAAAATACATACGGCTCTGAATGTGACAGAGCTGTTGACTAAACTTCTCTCACGAGCAAAACATGATCATACCTTAGTACTCTTTGGGTGTTAATCACATAGTGGTGTGAACTAGATTATTGACTCTAGTAAACCCTTTGGGCGTTGGTCACATGACGATGTGAACTATGGGTGTTAATCATATACAAATATGAATATTGGTGTTAAATCACATGATGATGTGAACTAGATTATTGACTCTAGTGCAAGTGGGAGACTGAAGGAAATATGCCCTAGTGGCAATAATAAAGTTATTATTTATTTCCTTATTTCATGATAAATGTTTATTATTCATGTAGAATTGTATTAACCTGAAACATAATACATGTGTGAATATATAGACAAACATAGTGTCACTAGTATGCCTCTACTTGACTAGCTCGTTAATCAAAGATGGTTGAGTTTCCTAGCCGTAGACATGAGTTGGCATTTGATTAACGGGATCACATCATTAGGAGAATGATGTGATTGACTTGACCCATTCTGTTAGCTTAGCACTTGATCGTTTAGTATGTTGCTATTGCTTTCTTCATGACTTATACATGTTCCTATGACTATGCGATTATGCAACTCCCGTTTACCGGAGGAACACTTTGTGTGCTACCAAATGTCACAATGTAACTGGGTGATTACAAAGGTGCTCTACAGGTGTCTCCGAAGGTACTTGTTGAGTTGGCATATTTCGAGATTAGGATTTGTCACTCTGATTGTCGGAGAGGTATCTCTGGGCCCTCTCGGTAATGCACACTATAAGCCTTTCAAGCAATGTGACTAATGAGTTAGTTGCGGGATGATGCATTATGGAACGAGTAAAGAGACTTGCCAGTAATGAGATTGAACTAGGTATCGAGATACCGACGATCGAATCTCGGGCAAGTATCATACCAATGACAAAGGGAATAACATACGTTGTTATGCGGTTTGACCGATAAAGATCTTCGTAGAATATGTGGGAGCCAATATGAGCATCCAGGTTCCGCTATTGGTTATTGACCGGAAACGAGTCTCGGTCATGTCTACATAGTTCTCGAAACCGTAGGGTCCGCACGCTTAAAGTTCTCGAAACCGTAGGGTCCGCACGCTTAAAGTTTTGTGTTTTGATGTACCGAAGGTAGTTCGGAGTCCCGGATGAGATCGGGGAGATGATGAGGAGTCTCGAAATGGTCGAGACGTAAAGATCGATATATTGGACGACTATATTCGGACATCAGAAAGGTTCCGAGTGATTCGGGTATTTATCGGAGTACCGAGAGTTACGGGAATTCGTCGGGGAGAAGTTATGGGCCTTATGGGCCATAAGAAGGAAGCACACCAGCCCACAAGGGGCTGGTGCGCCCCCCTTAGGGCAGGAGGCCGAATAGGAATAGGTTTGGGGGTGCGGCCCCCCTTTCCTTCTCTCCTACTCCTCCTTCCCTTCCCTCTCCTACTCCAACATGGGAAGGGGGAATCCTACTCCCACCGGGAGTAGGACTCCCCCCTTGGGCGCGCCTAGAGAGGGCCGGCCCTCCCCCTCCTCCACTCCTTTATATACGGGGGAGGGGGGCACCCCATAGACACAAGAATTGATCATTGATCTCTTAGCCGTGTGCGGTGCCCCCCTCCACCATATTCCACCTCGGTAATATCGTAGCGGTGCTTAGGCGAAGCCCTGTGTCGGTAGCATCATCAATACCGTCATCACACCGTCGTGTTGACGGAACTCTCTCGCAAAGCTGTGCTGGATCAGAGTTCATGGGACGTCATCGAGCTGAACATGTGCTGAACTCGGAGGTGACGTACGTTCGGTACTTGGATCGGTCGGATCATGAAGACGTACGACTACATCAACCGCGTTGTGCTAACGCTTCCGCTTTCGGTCTACGAGGGTACGTGGACAACACTCTCCCCTCTCATTGCTATGCATCACCATGATCTTGCGTGTGCGTAGGATTGTTTTTGAAATTACTACGTTCCCCAACACTCCAAAGCCCTCAACCACTTCCTCATATCCACATATGTCCCAAACCAAAAGTCAAACTTGGCCCCACCAATTTGATCTATCCGGCACCACCGAGTTCAGTTGACATAGCAACTGCCAGAAACCCTAGTCACTTTAGTCTAACCGATAGGGATCTCGGTCTCACCGATATGGGATTGCAAACTTCCTGTTTCCCTTCATAATGTTTCGGTCTAACCGAGATGAGCGATCAGTCCCACCGAGTTTGCATTGAAAACTCCATGTTTCCTTTTCGTAACATTTCGGTCCCATCGAGGCGAGAAAATCGGTCCCACCGAGTTTGCCTGACCAACTCTTTGGTTAGCTTATTACCAAAGTCGGTCCCACCGAGTTTGTGTAATCGGTCAAACCGAGATTAAGTTATGCCCTAACCCTAATGATATCGGTTCCACCGAGTTGACATGTCGGTCCCACTGAAATGCCTAACGATCACATTATGAACTAAATCGGTCCGACCGAGTTTTTTGAATCGGCCCCACCGAGTTTGGTGAATTGTGTGTAATGGTTAGATTTTGTGTGGAGGCTATATATACCCCTCCACCCTCTCCTCATTCGTGGGGGAGCCATTAGAATGTGCTTACACTTCCAGCATTCATTTTCTGAGAGAGAACCACCTACTCATGTGTTGAGACCAAGATATTCCAATCCAACCATATGAATCTTGATGTCTAGCCTTCCCCAAGTTGCTTTCCACTCAAATCATCTTTCCACCAAATCCAATCCTATGTGAGAGAGTTGAGTGTTGGGGAGACTATCATTTGAAGTACAAGAGCAAGGAGTTCATCATCAACACACCATCCATTACCTTTTGGAGAATGGTGTCTCCTAGATTGGTTAGGTGTCACTTGGGAGCCTCTGACAAGATTGTGGAGTTGAACTAAGGAGTTTGTAAGGGCAAGGAGATTGCCTACTTCGTGAAGATCTACCCTAATGAGGCAAGTCCTTCATGGGCGATGGCCATGGTGGGTTTTACAAGGTTGCTTCTTCGTGGACCCTTCGTGGGTGGAGCCCTCCATGGACTCACGCAGCCGTTACCCTTCATGGGTTGAAGTCTCCATCAACGTGGATGTACGATAGCACCACCTATCGGAACCACGCCAAAAACATTCATGTCTCCAATTGCGTTTGCACACTCCAATCCCATCCCTTTATTTTCTTGCAAGTTGCAAGTTGCATGCTTTACTTTCCGCTGCTCATATACTCTTCGCATACTTGCTTGAACTATATCTTGATTGCTTGACTTGTGCTAAGTTGCTAAAATCTGCCAAGAACTAAAATTGTTAAAAGGCTAGATTTTTAATTGGTCAAGTAGTCTAATCACCCCCCCCCTCTAGACATACTTTTGATCCTACAATTTCTTTCCTCTAGCATAGTCCCATCTAGGCATTAATCCTAGTATGGAGGCTTTCATGATTTAGGTGGTTCACCCTCAAGTGGAGAGGATGGTAGACCCTATGCATTTTGAACTCTTGGCACATTCTGTTACTCAATCTAGCAAACAGTTGTCAACACAGTTCCTGGTTCATGCAGAACTGGATGGTAATGTTACCATCAGTAGGCAGGAAGCAGTCATACCTGACAGTAATATGCATGTCTCTCCACACCCAGAGAACATGACTGGTATTAGTCAACTAGATGAGTGGAGGCAAACACAGTAACAGATCCCATCATTGGGAACAATCAGAACACTAAAGATACAATTGTTCGACTTGACCAGACAATTTCTGGGAAGATAACAACTACTAATGCAGGTAAATAACCAGCTAGTCTTGAGGAAGGTGAGAAGACAAACTTTGATATGACTGCTCCCCCAGGCTTCCCAAACCCTGTTTTTGCTAATCAACCTCATACTACAGGGATAGAGGGTTTTCAAGATAAACAACCATATTTGGAACCAGTGCTGAGAGATATCACATCATGTAACATGTCCTTTGCAGAACAACATACTGGGAAAGAAGGGGCAATGGTGTGGAAGGAGCACTTTGCACCAACTGATAATAGCAAGGACATCTTAAAAGTACCAGTAGAGTGGATCAATTTCTTATCTGTTACATTTCTATCACCAGATAAGTTTGATTTGGTTAAAAAGTTCATTACTTCCTCTGTATGGGAAATCATCACTCATGGAGCTGCATCAACTGTTACTTTACCATTTGTAATCCTAGAGACCTACCCTGTTGACCCATCACTTGTATGTGCTCTTCACCTGCTATATAGGGTACTCAAGAACAAGAGAACTCTTCTCCTACAGGCAATGCTTCAACTGAAGTGATGTCTGCATCATCCGCTTCAGCTCTCCACAATAACAAGAAGAGAAAACAGAAAATACCCATGGTTGAAACAGAAGTAAGGAGAAGTTGTAGACTCGAAAAACTATCTAAAGGATTTAAGAAAGCTATCTGTAGAGACAGGGAATGCCTTGCTTGTCATGCTGTTCCACCACATATTCCCGCCAAAATCATTAAAAGTTTGAATGCTTCCTTTTGCAAGGTATCTAAGAGGGATACCACTGAAGAATTGATCAGCAAGAAAGCTAAGAAAATAAAAGGAGGTAATCCAGGGATGGAAGCCATCAAGGGCAACAGGGAGCAGAGCAAGAAGTGGATCTAAGACACTAGTCAGTAGTATCAGCTAGTCGCATGCTTTCATGCCCCTATAGTTTGGGTGCTCTATTTATGTACTACTTTAAGATCATGGCATGTAATATTGTTGTGGACCCGCTCTATAGTGGCATAAGGAGGACTGTACTGGCTTTTGTTATCATGACTAGTTTCCGTGAAACCAAATCAGGAGACTGTTATTTCAGATTTTTGGTTCTCAGCCTTACATCTCCAGTTATCTTCAGTTTCAGTTTGCAACATGAATCGAAATTGGAACGTGCTTGATACGTTCATTTTGCATCATGCTTTTATACTGATATTTATTGCATTATAGGCTGTTATTACCTATTTTGGTACAATACATATGCCTTTTATCTCTTATTTTACAAGGTTTACATGAAGAGGGAGAACATCGGCAGCTGGAATTCTGGACTAGAAAAGGAGGAAATATGAGAGACATATTCTGCATAACTCCAAGAGTCTTGAAAATTTACGAAGAATTATTTTGGAATATATAAAAAATATTGGGCGAAGAAAATACCAGAATGGACCCATTAGGTGACCACAAGGGTGGGGGCGCGCCCCTGTGGCTTGTGGGCCGCCTGGCAGGCCTCTGATGCCCATCTTCTGCTATATGATGTGTTTTGACATGGAAAAAATCATAGGAGAGCTTTCGGGACGAAGCGCCATTGTCTCGAGGCAGAACCTAGGTAGAAGCAATCTAGGGCTCTGGTGGAGCTTTTCTGTCAAGAAACTTCCCTCCCGGAGGGGGAAATCGAAGCCATCGTCATCACGAATGATCCTCTCCTTGAGAGGGGGTCAATCTCCATCAACATCTTCACTAGCACCATATCCTCTCAAACCCTAGTTCATCTCTTGTATCCGATCTTTGTCTTAAAACCTCAGATTGGTACCTGTGGGTTGCTAGTAGTGTTGATTACTTATTGTAGTTAATGCTAGTTGGTTTATTGAATGGAAGATCATATGTTCAGATCCTTAATGATAATTATTACTTCTATGATTATGAACCTGAATATGCTTTGTGAGTAGTTACCTTTGTTCCCGAGGACATGGGAGAAGTCTTGTTATAAGTAATCATGTGAATTTGGTATTCGTTCGATATTTTGATAAGATGTATGTTGTCTTTCATCTAGTGGTGTTATGTGAACATTGACTACATGACACTTCACCATGATTTGGGCCTAGGGGGAGGCATTGGGTAGTAATAAGTAGATGATGGGTTGCTAGAGTGACAGAAGATTAAACCCTAGTTTATGCGTTGCTTCGTAAGGGGCTGATTTGGATCCCCATGTTTCATGCTATGGTTAGATTTATCTTAATTCTTCTTTCATAGTTGCGGATGCTTGCCAGAGGGGTTAATCATAAGTGGGAGGCTTGTCCAAGTAAGGATAACATCAAAGCACGGGTCCACCCACATGTGGGAGGTTCATCACATCAGTCTCCTAATGATGTGATCCCGTTCATCAAATGACAACACATTTCTATGGTTAGGAACCATAACCAAATTTGATTAACGAGATAGTCAAGTAGAGGCATACTAGGGACACTATGTTTTGTCTATGTATTCACACATGTACTAAGTTTCTGGTTAATATAATTATAGCATGAAATAATAAACATTTATCATGATATAAGGAAATAAATAATAACTTTATTATTGCCTCTAGGGCATATTTCCTTTAGTCTCCCACTTGCACTAGAGTCAATAATCTAGATTACAAAGTAATGATTCTAACACCCGTGGAGTCTTGGTGTTGATCATGTTTTGCTCATGTAAGAGGCTTAGTCAACGGGTCTGCAACATTCAAATCTGTATGTATTTTGCAAATATCTATGTCCCCCTCTGACACTTGATGCCGGATGGAATTGAAGCGTCTCTTGATGTGCTTGGTTCTCTTGTGAAATCTGGATTCCTTCGCCAAGGCAATTGCACCAGTATTGTCACAAAAGATTTTCATTGGACCTGATGCACTAGGTATGACACCTAGATCGGATATCAACTCATTCATCCAGACTCCTTCATTTGCTGCTTCTGAAGCAGTTTTGTACTCTGGATTGCGACTTAGATTCATCTGGATTAGTGTCAAAGTTTGCATCAACGTAACCATTTACGACGAGCTCTTTGTCACCTCCATAAACGAGAAACATATCCTTAGTCCTTTTCAGGTATTTTAGGACGTTCTTGACCAGTGCTCCACTCCGGGATTACTTTGGTACCTCCCTGCTATACTTATAGCAAGGCACACATTAGGTCTGGTACACAACATTGCATACATGATAGAACCTATGGTTGAAGCATAGGGAATGACTTTCATTTTCTCTCTATCTTCTGAAGTGGTTGGGCATTGAGTCTAACTCAACTTCACACCTTGTAACACAGGCAAGAACCCTTTCTTTCACTGATCCATTTTGAACTTCTTCAAAACTTTATCAAGGTATGTGATTTGTGAAAGTCCAATTAAGCTTCTTGATCTATCTCTATAGATCTTGATGCCCAATATGTAAGCAGCTTTACCGAGGTCTTTCATTGAAAAACTCTTATTCAAGTATCCCTTTATGCTATCCAAAAATTCTATATCATTTCCAATCAACAATATGTCATCCACATATAATATTAGAAATGCTACAAAGCTCCCACTCACTTTCTTGTAAATACAGGCTTCTCCGAAAGTCTGTATAAAACCATATGATTTGATCACACTACCAAAGTGTTTATTCCAACTCCGACAGGCTTGCACGAGTCCATAAATGGATCGCCGGAGCTTGCACACTTTGTTAGCACCCTTTGGATCGACAAAACCTCCTAGTTGCATAATATACAACTCTTCTTTCAGAAATCAATTCAGGAATGCAGTTTTGACATCCATCTGCCAAATTTCATAATCATAAAATGCGGCAATCGAGTGAGAAAGTCTCATCATAGTCAACTCCTTGAACTTGTTCAAAACCTTTCGCAACAAGTCGAGCTTTGTAGACAGTAACATTATCGTCAGCGTCAGTCTTCGTCTTAAAGATCCATATTTTCTATGGCTTGCCGATCATCGGACAAACCACCAAAGTCCACACTTTGTTCTCATACATGGATCCCATCTCAGATTTCATGGCCTCAAGCCAATTCACATAATGGGATCATCATCGCTTCCTCATAGTTCATAGGTTCATCATGGTCTAGTAACATGACTTCTAGAATAGGATTATCGTACCACTCTGGTGCAGACCGTACTCTAGAAGACCTACGAGGTTCGGTAGTAAGTTGATTTGAAGTTTCATGATCATCATCATTAGCTTCCGCACTAATTGGTGTAGGAATCACTGGAACTGATTTCTGTGATAAACTACTTTCCAATTCAGGAGAAGGTTGAAAATTCCCACTAGTATATGAAAATGAAAGCATAGGAGACTCTCTCTATGAAGAACATGGTGCTACTCTGAAGCACAAGTGTGGTAAAAGGATAGTAACATTGCCCCTTCGCTATTTTCCTCTCATTTTTTTACTTTTATTTTTCATTCATTTTTTTCATTTTTTTCTTTATTGTTGGTGGGCTTCTTTGGCCTCTCTTTTTTATTTGGGCTTCTTTGGCCTCTTTTATTTTTCATAAAGTCTGGAGTCTCATCCCGACTTGTGGGGGAATCATAGTCTCCTTCATCCTTTCCTCACTGGGGCAATGCTCTAATAATGATGATCATCACACTTTTATTTACTTACAACTCAATATTACAACTATGACTCTATATGAATGCTTCCGGCAGTGTACCAGGATGTGCAATGATCTAGCATAGCAATGACATCAAAAAACGGACAAGCCATGAAAACATCATGCTAGCTATCTTACGATCATGCAAAGCAATATGACAATGAATGCTCAAGTCATGTATATGATGATGATGGAAGTTGCATGGCAATATATCTCGGAATGGCTATGGAAATGCCATAATAGGTAGGTATGGTGGCTGTTTTGAGGAAGATATAAGGAGGCTTATGTCTGATAGAGATATCATATCACGGGGTTTGGATGCACCGGCGAAGTTTGCATCGACTCTCGAGGTGAGAAAGGGCAATGCACGGTACCGAAGAGGCTAGCAATGATGGAAAGGTAAAAGTGCGTATAATCCATGGACTCACATTAGTCGTAAAGAACTCATATACTTATTGCAAAAGCCTACTTAGCCCTCGAAGCAAAGTACTACTACGCCTGCCCCTAGGGGGATAGATTGGTAGGAAAGTACCATCGCTCGTCCCCGACTGCCACTCATAAGGAAGACAATCAAAAAGCACCTCATGCTCCAACTTCGTTACATAATGGTTCACCATACGTGCATGCTACGGGACTTGCAAACCTCAACACAAGTATTTCTCAATTTCACAATTATTCAACTAGCACAACTCTAATATCACCACCTTTATATCGCAAAACTATTGCAAGGAATCAAACATATCATATTCAGCGATCTTACAAGTTTATGTAGGATTTTATGACTAACCATGTGAATGACCAATTCTTGTCATCTCTCTAAAAGGATATAAGTGAAGCAAGAGAGTTTAGTTCTTTCTACAAAAGATATGCCCACGCTCTAACAAATATAAGTGAAGCAAAAGAGCATTCTACAAATGGCGGTTTTCTATGTGAAGAGAAACAGGCAATCCAAACTTCAAATGATATAAGTGAAGCACGTGAAGCATTCTATAAAGCCACACTCAAAAGATTTAAGTGAAGTGCAATGAGCATTATTTAAATCAACCAAGGACTATCTCATACCAGCATGGTGCATAAAATAAAAGTGAAAACTAAATGCAAAAGACGCTCCAAGACTTGCACATAATGCATGAACGAAACGAATTCAAAAATATACCGATACTTGTTGAATAAAGAGGGTATGCCTTCCGGGGCATTCCCAAGCTAAGACGCTTGAGTCTCCTTGAATATTTACTTGGGGTGCCTCGGGCATCCCCAAGCTTGAGCTCTTGCCTCTCTTCCTTTTCCTCGTATCGAGACATCCTCGATTAGACACTACATCCACACAAAACTTCAACAGAAAACCCGGTAAGATCCGTTAGTATAATAAAGCAAATCACTTACTCTAAGCACTGTTGCAAACCAATTCATATTTTGTTTTTGCATTGTGTCTACTGTAATATAGCTTTTCCATGGCTTAATCCACTGATATAAATTGATAGATTCATCAAAACAAGCAAACTATGCATCAAAAACAGAATCTGTCAAAAACAGAACAGTCTGTAGCAATCTGAACATCCACCATACTTCTGGTACCCCAAAAATAAACAAGTTGTATAGCAAGACAGTGCAAAAGGAATCAGAACCAATTGACATTCCAGTTAAAAATGTAAAATCGAGCACTACAGCCAAAGTTTTTGTCCTGCACCGTACAAACCAACAAGCATTGTAAACAAACCTAAAGGCAAACATTGGCACATTATTTTTATAATACAATGGAATTGTACAAGGGGATAATTATTTTTGATGAAAAGTTTCTGTAATCAAGATTCACAAAGTTTCCGTGAGCATGAACAAAGTTCAAGGAGCTCTCCCACTTTAACAATGCTTGTCTCTCTCACTTTCACTTTCCTTTTTGAAAAGTTTTTAGGTTCCCCTCTTTATTTTTTTGTTTTTAAACTATATAAAAGCACTCAACAGAAATAAATGACTCTCTAAAACTTCCGGGTTGTCTCCCTGGCAGCACTTTCTTTAAAGCCATTAAGCTAGGCATTTTAGTGCTCAAGTAATGAATCCACCCGGATCCCAAGGTATATCAAAGCCAATTTTAATTAACAATGATTTGTAACTTAGTAGTGAGCACAAAGTAACATATATCATGCAACAACCAAGTCTAACTCTCTTCCTATGCATCGGCATGTCATAAAAGAACAACTCATGCACACAAAGTAAAGGCCAATGCATAGTATAAACAGTTTCTTGCAATTTCATAGTATGGGAAACATAGAGAGGTGGATATGTGGTTCCTCTCTCATAATAATTGCAAGTAGGAGCAGCAAGCACATGCATATTATATCTATCAAAATCATCATGTGCAATGGTAAAAGGCAACCCATCAATATAATCCTTAATAAGCACAAGTTTCTCCGATAAAGTGTAGTAGGGGTAATTCAAAAAGATAATAGGACTTTCATGCGTGGGTGCAATAGCAACAATTTCATGTTTAACATAAGGAACTATAGCAAGTTCATCTCCATAAGCATAATTCATATTGGCATCTTGGCCACAAGCATAGCAAGCATCATCAAAAAGGGATATTTCAAACAAATTCAAGGGATCATAGCAATCATCATAGCAATCATCCTTTGGTAAGCACGAAGGGGAATTAAACAATGTATGAGTTGAAGAGTTACTCTCATTAGAAGGTGGGCATGGGTAGCTAATCCGCTCTTCCTCCTTTTGTTCTTCGCTCTCCTCATCATCTTTTTCATCCAATGAGCTCATAGTTTCATCAATTTCTTCTTCCATAGCTTCTTGCAAAATATTAGTCTCTTCTTGGACAGCGGAGACTTTCTTTATAAAAGCATTAATATAATAATTGTATTCATAATTTTCATAGCAATATCTAAGTGTAGCAAGATTTTCAGGCCTATAACCATCATCATCAAAAGCTTCATACTTTTCAAACAAAGCTTCAATTTCATAAGCAGCCTTAAAAGCAACAAATTCTTCTATTTCTTCCACATCATAGTAATCATATATACCATTAGCATAAGAAGCTAAGGTTTCATTATCATTAAATTTGCATGAAAATGGAAGGTGTGGAGCCTCCATCCTAGAGCAACAAGTAATATCATATCTCAAGCATAGATTCCAGGCATACCAACGCAACATAAGAAATTGATCCCATAATAGTTTCCCTTTTTGTGTTGAGCGATAATCCCTAAAGTATTCACATTGATCCAACGTGTCTCCCATTATAAAGTTGAATGGGGTTTTCTCAGGATTATCGAAGTAGTACACAATATCTTTTGCATAATGAGAATCGAGGGTTTTAGGAGTTACCCCATCCTCATGAGTAGCAAGTACAGCTAATTTTTTTGGTATTTTGCGTTCCATATCCATAACTAAAGATAGAGAACAACTTAAAACAGCAAATAAAAATTACTTAGTGATAAAGCAAACAAGCACACACAAGAATATTCACCCCACGCTATGACTCCCCGGCAACGGCGCCAGAAAAAGGTCTTGATAACCCGCAAGTATACGGGATAGTTGTAGCCTCTTTCGATAAGTAAGAGTGTCGAACCCAATGAGGAGCTAAAGGTAGAACAAATACAATCTCAAGTCCTATCGGCCACAGATACGACTCTACGCACGCTTGACGTTCGCTTTACCTAGAACAAGTATGAAACTAGAAGTACTTTGTAGGTGTTGAAGGATAGGTTTGCAAGATAATAAAGAACACATAAATAAAAAGTAGGGGCAGTTTAGATAAAGAAGCAATACAGTAAATATAGAGAGTGTGGAAAAGTGGTGATAGGAGTTGTGGAATTGTCCCTAAGCAATTGACTACGTTACTAGACCGATAGCAAGTTTTTATGTGGGAGAGGCCCTGCTAGCATGTCATCCCTGACTTGGAATTCTATGCACTTATGATTGGGACTATTAGCAAGCAGTCCGCAACTACTAACGTTCATTAAGGTAAAACCCAACCATAGCATTAAGATATATTGGTCCCCCTTCAATCCCGTATGTATCAATTTCTATGCTAGTCTGGAGCTTCTGTCACTCTTGCCCTCCAATATATAGTCCTATCAACATACAACTAACCCTATGGTATGATCCACGTGCGCGCTCATATGATGGGCACCATAGGATAACAACATAACCAAAAGCAAATTAAATCAATCATAGCAATTCATCAACCACCAATAGGACAACGAAGATCTACTCAGACATCATAGGATGGCAACACATCATTGGAAAATAAGATGAAACATAAAGAACCATGTTCAAGTAGAGGGTACAGCGGGTTGCGGGAGAGTGGACCACTGTAGATAGAGGGGGGAAGGTGATGGAGATGTTGGTGAAGATGACAGTGGTGTTGGTGAAGATCGCGGTGATGATGATGGCCCCCAACGGCGTTCCGGTGCCACCGGAAGCAAGGGGGAGAGAGCCCCCCCTTCTTCTTCTTCTTCCTTGACCTTCTCCATAGATGGGAGAAGGGTTTCCCCTCTGGTCCTTGGCTCCCATGGCGTGGTAGGGGCGAGAGCCCCTCCGAGATTGAATCTATCTCTCAGTTTCTGCGTTCTCTGTTTCTTCCCCTTCACTGTTTCCTTTATATCTGGAGATCCGTAACTCCGATTGGGGTGAATCTTTTGCCCAGATTTTTCTCATAAAATTAGCCTTCTTGCAGCAAAAGTAGAGCCTCAACCACCTTACGGGTGGCCCACGAGAGCCCAGGGCGCGCCCCGGGGGGGGGGGGGCTATCTCGTGGCCACCTCGGACACTGTTTCGCGTTGATTCCAGCTCCCAAAAATCACAAATATTCCAAAATAATTCTCCGTCCGTTTTTATCCGGTTTGGATTCGATTTGATATTGGTTTTACGCGAAACATAAAACATGCAACAGACAGGAACTGGCACTGGGCACTGGATCAATATATTAGTCCCAAAAATAGTACTCCCTCCGTTCCTAGATATAGGGTGTATAGTTTTTGGCACGTTAATTAAAGAATGCACATGGAGGGAAAATTCCACAAGTTTTGGTCGAGATTACACCTAACTAATTGACATGAGGAAATAGAGGAGCTTGCCCGATATAAGGAAATATAATCAAATCCCTAAAAAAATTATCCAAACGAATGGTGCAATGCAATACACCTTATATTTCGGACTTTTTCTCAAAAATCTATACACCTTATATCAAGGAACGGAGGGAGTATAAAAAGTTGCCAAAAGTATATGAAAGTTGAATAATATTGGCATGGAACAATCAAAAATTATAGATACGACGGAGATGTATCAGAAAGAAAGGGAACTTCAAGAAGAATGGCAAGCAAATTCTCACTCCCGTGAAGAAGCCAAAGTTGGACCTAATCCTGAAATTGAGTGCTTCTACTCCAAAGGAAATGGTCACTGGAAGCAGAACTACCCCAAATACTTGGCGGATAAGAAGGATGGCAAAGTAAACAAAGGTATATTTGATATACATGTTATTGATGTGTACCTTACTAGTGCTCATAGTAGCCCCTGGGTATTAGATACCTGTTCGGTTCCTAAGATTAGTAAATCAAAACATGAGTTGTGGAATAAATGGAGGCTAGTTGAGGGTGAAGTGATGATGTGTGTTGGAAGTGATTCCAAGGTTGATAAGATCACCATCGCATACTCCCTCTACATTCGGGATTAGTGTTGAACCTAAATAAATGTTTTTGTGTGTTTGCATTGAGCATGAATATGATTGGATCATGTTTATTGCAATACGGTTATTCATTTATGTCAGAGGATAATTGTTGTTCAGTTTACATGAATAAAACCTTCTATGGTCATACACCCAATGTAAATGGTTTATTGAATATCGATCATAGTGATACATATATTCATAATATTGATGCCAAAAGATGCAAAGTTGATAATGATAGTGCAAAATACTGATGGACTATTGGAATCACTTGATTATGAATCATTTGGTACTTGCGAACCATGCCTCATGGGCAAGATGACTAAAACTCCGTTCTCCGGAACAATGGAGCGAGCTAATGACTTATTGGAAAAAATACATACCGATGTATACGGTACGATGAGTATTGAGGCACACGGCGGGTATCGTTATTTTCTGACCTTCACAGATGATTTAAGAAGATATAGGTATATCTACTTAATGAAACGCAAGTCTGACACATTTAAAAAGTTCAAATAATTTCGGAGTGAAGTGGAGAATAATCGTAACAAGAAAATAAAGTTTCTACGATCTGATCGCAGAGGCAAATATTTGAGTTACGAGTTTGGCCTTCATTTAAAATAATGTGGAATTGTTTCACAACTCACGCCACTTGGAACACCACAACGTAATGGTGTGTTCGAACATCATAACCGTACTTTATTAGATATGGTGCGATTTATGATGTCTCTTACCGATTTACCACTATCATTTTGGGGTTATGCATTATGGACAGTTGCACTCACGTTAAATAGGGCACCATCTAAATCCGTTGAGACGACACCGTATGAATTGTGATTTGGCGAGAAACCTAAGCCGTTGTTTCTTAAAATTTGGGGTTGCGACACTTATGTCAAAAGGCTTCAACCTAATAAGCTCGAACCTAAATCAGAGAAGTGCGTCTTCATAGGATCCGAAGGCAAGATATTTGTTGCTGAGAATGGGTCCTTTTTAGAGAAGGAATTTTCTCTCGAAAGAAGTGAGTGGGAGGAAAGTAGAACTTGATGAGGTAAATGTACCTTCTCTCGGATTGGAAAGTAGTACATCAGAGAAAACTGTTCCCATGATGTCTATACCAACTAGAGAGGAAGCTAATGATGATGATCATGAAACTTCAGATTGAGTTACTACTAAATTTCGTAGGTCTAGCAGAGCATGATCTGCACCAGAGTGGTACGGTAATCCTGTCCTGGAAGTCATGTTACGAGACCAAGGCGAACCTATGAACTATGATGATGAGCCCAGATTCCGACGGGGATAGCTTGAGGCCATGAAATCTGAGATAGGATCCATAAAGGAGAACAAAGTGTGGACTTTGGTGGACTTTCCTGATAATCGGCAAGCCATAGAGAATAAATGGATCTTCAAGAAGAAGACTGACGCTGATGGTAATGTTACTGTCTACAAAGCTCGGCTTGTCGCAAAAGGTTTTTGACAAGTTCAAGGGGTTGACTATAATGAGACTTTCTCACCCATAGCGATGCTTAAGTCTGTCCGAATCATGTTAGCAATTGCCACATTTTATGATTATGTAATCTGGAAAATGGATGTCAAAACTGCATTCCTTAAATGGATATCTCAAAGTAGAGTTGTATATGATGCAACTAGAAGGTTTTGTCGATCCTAAAGGTTCTAACATAGTGTGCAAGCTCCAGTGATCCATCTATGGACTGGTGCAACCATCTCAGAGTTGGAATATACGCTTTGATGAGGTGACCAAAGCATATGGTTTTGTACAGACTTGCGGGGAAGCCTGTATTTACAAGAAAGTGAGTGGGAGCTTTGTAGCATTTCTGGTGTTATATGTGGATGACATATTACTGATTGGAAATGATATAGAATTTCTGGATAGCATAAAAGGATACTTGAATAAGAATTTTTAAATGAAAGACGTCGGTGAAGCTGCTTACGTATTGGGCATCAAGATATATAGGGATAGATAAAGACGCTTAATAGGAATTTCACAAAGCACATACCTTGACAAAGTTTTGAAGAAGTTCAAAATGGTTCAGTCAAAGAAAGGGTTCTTGCCTGTGTTGCAAGGTATGAAGTTGAGTAAGACTCAAAGCCCGACCACGGAAGAAGATAGAGAGAGAATGAAAGTCATTCACCGTGCCTCAGCCATAGGTTCTATAAAGTATGCCATGCTGCGTACCAGACCTATTGTGTGCCTTGTCATTAGTCTAGCAAGGGGATACGATAGTGATCCGGGAGTGGACCACTGGATAGCGGTCAAAATTGTCCTTTGGTACCTAAGAGGACTAAGGAAATGTTTCTCGGTTATGGAGGTGATAAAGAGTTCGTCGTAAAGGGTTACGTCGATGCAAGCTTTGACACTAATCCGGATGACTGCGAGTCTCAATTTGGATACGTATTGAAAGTGGGAGCAATCAGCTAGAGTAGCTCCGTGCAGAGCATTGTAGACATAGAAATTTGCAAATTACATACGGATCTCAATGTAGCAGGCCCGTTGACTAAACTTCTCCCACAAGCAAAACAGGATCACACCTTAGAACTCTTTGGGCAATCACATGGCAATGTGAACTAGATTATTGACTCTAGTGAACTCTTTGGGTGTTAATCACATCACATGGCGATCTGAACTAGATAATTAAATGGTTATTATTATGTTTCCTTAATCATGATAAAGGTTTATTATTCATGCTAGAATTGTATTGACCGGAAACTTAAATACATGTGTGGATACATAAACAAATACCATGTCCCTAGTGAGCCTCTACTAGACTAGCTCATTGATCAAAGATGGTTAAGGTTTCCTAACCATAGACATGAGTTGTCATTTGATAACGGGGTCACATCATTAGGAGAATGATGTGATGGACAAGACCCAACCGTTATCATAGCATATGATCGTTCAGTTTATTGCTACTGCTTTCTTAATGTCAAATGCATGTTCCTTCGACCATGAGATCATGCAACTCCCAGATACCAGAAGAATACCTTGTGTGCTATCAAACATCACAACATAACTAGGTGATCATAAGAGCATCTCCAGCTGCGCCCCCAACAGCACCCCCAAGGCGATTTTTTAGCGTCAGCGACCGAGAATCAGCACAGTCGAGCCCCCAGGATCTCATTTAGCGCCGGTTTGGGCCGAATTAACAACCGGCGACCTCGAGCCAAACCCAAGCGCCCGGGGGTCGCCTTGGGGGCGCCGACAGAAGCGAAAAGGGCCATGGGGCCGCTCTGTCAGCGAGAGGAGGCCCTTTTCCCGCCATTTCCACCCGCTTTCCCACTTGGCTTCCCTCTCATTCTCCATTCCTCCCGTGGATATCCTCCTCCTCCCTTCCAAGCCGTCCGCCATGCCGCCAAAGAAGTACGTGTTCCCCCGCGATAGATACCACAACCGCCGCCGCCACCCAGCCGAAGTAGAGGAAGCAGAGGGCGTCGTCGTCCAAGCCCTCGGGCATGACTAACACCGACTAGAAGGCAGAAGTTCAGTGTTGATAGGCGCAATAGGGCCAAGAAGGCCCGGGACAGGGTAGCGCTCATGGCTGCAGTGGTGGAGGAGCAGGCGGGGCACTCGGCTGAACAAACCGAGGCGACTCGCGCGGGGATGATGAATCCACCCGGTGGCCACGCCCGTACGCGTCCTAGAGCTAGCAAAGTGTCGAATCTCCGGTCGGCTTCTCGTCGTCGCCACAACCCTGGGGGCTGCACGCCGACGGCGACGCGCACGACGGGTTCAACCCCAACATCACCTTCCCCCATGGTCACCCGGCCCAGCGCACGCCCTCGCCCGCCTTCACCGTCGTGCAGTACCCTCCGTACACCTACTCGCCACCAGCCTACGTAGCCTCCCCAACACCACCTCTCCGCCGTGGCGTGCCGCTCTTCTCACAAGCCTCCTCGTCGCATCTCGGTGACACCGACGTGATGGAGGCCAACATGGAAGATGTCATCATGACCGGCTCGACTACCGCCGCCGCCTCCCCGGGTTCACTGCCCAAGACGACACAATTGACCTCAATGGCGACCTAGGCTGCGTTTTTTTGGAGCGGGAATGGACCAAGTTTGAATATGCGGCGCCTTGGGGCGGCACCTGGGGGTGTGTCTGGGGCATTGATCGCACCTAGGGCCTAAAAATCATCGTGTGAGCGCACGAAAGAGCGCCGACCTATGCGCTGGGGCGCCGAACGAGTGGAGATGCTCTAAAGATGCCCTATAGGTATCTCCGAAGGTGTCTGTTGAGTTGGTGTGAATCGAGATTGGGATTTGTCACTCCGTGTATCAGAGAGGTATCTCTGGACCCTCTCGGTAATACACATCACAAGAAGCTTGCAAGGAAAGTGATTAAGGAGTTAGTTGCAAGATGATGTATTACAGAATGTGTAAAAAGATCTTCTTGAAATATGTAGGAATCAATATGGGCATCCAAGTCCCGCTATTGGTTATTGACCGGAGAGGTGTCTCGGTCATGACTACATAATTCCCGAACCCGTAGGGTCGCTGAGGGAGTCCTGGACTAAGGGGTCCTCAGACAGCCGGACTATATACTTTGGCCGGACTGTTGGACTATGAAGGTACAAGATAGAAGACTTCGCCCCGTGTCCGGATGGGACTCTCCTTTGCGTGGAAGGCAAGCTTGGTGATTCGGATATGTAGATTCCTTTCTCTGTAACCGACTTTGTACAACCCTAGTCCCCCCCGGTGTCTATATAAACCGGAGGGTTTAGACTTCTAGGGTTTAGAGACAACGATCATAATCACATAGGCTAGGCTTCTAGGGTTTAGCCATTACAATCTTGTGGTAGATCAACTCTTGTAATACTCATATTCATCAAGATCAATCAAGCCAGAAGTAGGGTATTACCTCCATAGAAAGGGCCCAAACCTGGGTAAACATTGTGTCCCCGCCTCCTGTTACCATTAGCCTTAGACGCACAGTTCGGGACCCCCTACCCAAGATCCGCTAGTTTTGACACCGACATTGGTGCTTTCATTGAGAGTTCCACTGTGTCGTCGAAGATAGGCTTGATGGCTCCATCAATCATCTACAACAATGCAGTCTAAGGGGAGATTTTCCTCCCCGGACAGATCTTCGTATTCGGTGGCTTCGCACTGCAGGCCAACTCGCTTGGCCCTCTAGAGCAGATCGATAGCTATGCCCCTGGCCGTCAGGTCAGATTCGGAAGCCTGAATTTTGTGGCCGATATCCGTGGAGACTTGATCTTTGACGGGTTTGAGCCCATGACGACTGTCCCCGGCCACCACGATGAACATGACCTAGATCTGTCATCGGGCCACACGCAGGAGATAGCGCCTGTGGCCGCCCTGGCCCTAGAGCCGGAGCGGACTGCGTCATCCGAAGACGGGAGGCTTAACCCCACCACGGAGGCTGCAGACTCCGCGGCGCTCAAGCCACACACAGACCCAACATCAAGCTGGGCTGGTGTTATCAGAACCTCGGACTCGTTTCCGGCCATGGGTTCCGGACCGCGTGCATCCATGTCCATCAAACATGATTGGGCGCCGGTCTTTGAGTTCAGCTCCGCGGATATCTTCCAGCCCTCGCCTTTCGGCGACGTGCTAAGCTCATTAAAATCCCTCTCCTTGTCGGTGAGCGTCCGGCCAAACTATGTCCGGCTCTAGTGGGAAGCGGACGATGAAGAATTTTGGGTCCCACCCACCACTTTATACGCACTGTCGATGACTTAACCGACGTGCTTGACTAGGACTCCAAAGACATCGATGGTATGGACAGCGATGCCGGAGAGGATCAGGAACCGCTGCCTACAGGGCGTTGGATAGCCGTTTCCTCGTATGACATATACATGGTGGATACACCCAAAGAAAACAACGGCGACGATGAAAATCTGGTCGAGGATAAACCTCCTGAGAAACAGTCAAAGCACCAACGTCAGCGGCGCTGCTCTAAGCCACGCTGTGGTAAACACAACAATACCGTCACAGAAGAGGACAACACTCCGGACGGTGCTGAAAACATTGAAGACCCCGTTGAGCCAACCTCCGAATAGGAGGATCGGGACGATGGGCGAGTCAGCCCTGGCGAACAGGCCATGAATGAAGACTCGGAGGATAGCAACTACCTTCCGCTCTCCGAGGACAAGGTTAGCCTCGGTGAAGAAGATTTCAACGTGCCTGAAGAGCCTGCCGAACAGGAACACTTTAAGCGTCAGTTAATTGCCACTGCAAGAAGCCTGAAAAAGAAGCAGCATCAGCTCCAAGCTGATCAAGATCTGCTCAACGAAAAATGGATTGATGTCCTAGCAGCCGAGGAATACGACCTCAAACGCCCAACCAAAAGCTACCCGAAGCGCAAACTGTTACCATAGTTCGATGACGAGGCACTGGAGCCCATCCTACCAAGGTACGATGCGGCCGACCAACCACCACGTGGTCGGGATAAAGAGGCACCTCGAGCCGAACACCAGCCTGCATGACCTCGCCGAACAGACAGAAATACAACAGCTCGGGGATATACACATGACCTGTTGCGCGACTTGGAAAAGAGAGCAGGTCAGACAAGAGCGATCTATGGATCACGGGTGCGTGCCTTGACGCGCAACGATGGCTATCTGGCTGAACGTGACAAACATAACCACGTCCGGGCCGAAAACCGCAGACGAGCTCCATCCGAGCTACGTCACGACCTGGCCCGATACAGAGGCGCCGCACACCCCCTTTGCTTCACTAACGAAGTAATGGGACATGATTTCCCAGAAGGGTTTAAACCCGTAAACATCGAATCATATGATGGCACAACAGACCCCGTGGTGTGGATCAAGGATTTTCTTCTCCACATCCATATGACCCGCGGTGATGATCTTCACGCCATCAAATACCTCTCGCTCAAACTCAAGGGACCAGCTAGATACTGGTTAAACAGACTGCCCGAAAACTCCATTGGCAGCTGGGAGGAATTGGAGGGCGCCTTCCCCAACAACTTCCAAGGTACATATGTCCGACCTCCGGATGTCGATGACCTAAGTCATATAATCCAACAACCCGGAGAGTCAGCCAGGAAATTCTGGACTCGGTTCCTAACCAAAAAGAACCAAATCACCGACTGTCCGGACGCCGAAGCCCTAGCGGCCTTTAAACAAAGCATCCGCGACGAATGGCTGGCCAGACACCTTGGCTAGGAAAAACCGAAGTCCATGTCAGCCCTTACAGCACTCATGACCCGCTTCTGTGCGGGCGAAGACAGTTGGCTAGCCCGTAGCAACAATACAAGCGAACCTAGCACTTCTGAAGTCGGAAACAGCAACGGCAAGCCCCAACGCAATAGACATAAGCGTCGAAACAACGGTGATAGTACCGAAGACACGACGGTCAATGCCGGATTCAGCGGCTCTAAGTCCGGTCAGTGGAAGAAGCCATTTAAAAGGAACAATCCGGGCCCGTCCAGTATGGAGTGCATACTAGATCGACCATGCCAAATCCATGGCACTCCGGATAAACCAGCCAATCATACCAACTGGGAATGTTGGGTTCTCAAACAGGCCGGCAAGTTAAACATTGAAAATAAGGAGAAAGGGTCGCAAAGCAAGGACGATGACGAGGAACCCTGACCACCGAACACAGAGGGACAGAAGAAATCCCCCCCCCCCCAAGTCAAAACGGTGAACATGATATACGCCACCCACATCCCCAAGAGGGAGTGCAAGCGCGCACTCAGGGACGTCTACGCGATGGAGCCAGTCGCCCCAAAGTTCAACCCATGGTCCTCCTGTTTGATGACCTTTGATCGCAGGGACCATCCGACCAGTATCTGTCATGGCGGTTCAGCCGCACTGGTCCTTGACCCAATTATTGATGGATTCCACCTCACACAAGTCCTCATGGATGGTGGCAGCAACCTAAACCTGCTCTATTAGGATACAGTACTCAAAATGGGTATCGATCCCTCAAGGATCAAACCTACAAAAACCACCTTTAAAGGTGTCATACCAGGTGTAGAGGCCTGTAGTATGGGCTCAATCACACTGGAAGTGTGATACGTCTCCAACGTATCTACTTTTCCAAACACTTTTGCCCTTGTTTTGGACTCTAACTTGCATGATTTGAATGAAACTAACCCAGACTAACGCTGTTTTCAGCAGAATTGCCATGATATTGTTTATTGTGCAAAAAACAAAAGTTCTCGGAATGACCTGAAAATCCACGGAGATAACTTTTGGAAAATATAAAAAATACTGGCAAAAGATGAAGGCCATGGGGCCCACACCCTGTCCACGAGGGTGGGGGCGCGCCCTCCCCCTGGGCGCGCCCCCTATCTTGTGGGCCCCCTGGAGCTCCGCCGACCTCAACTCCAACTCTATATATTCCGTTTCACGGAGAGAAAAATCAGAAAGAAAGTTTCATCACGTTTTACGATACGGAGCCGCCGCCAAGCCCTAATCTCTCTCGGGAGGGCTGATCTAGAGTTTGTTCGAGGCTCCGGAGAGGGGGATTCGTCGCCATCGTCATCATCAGCCATCCCCCATCACCAATTTCATGATGCTCCCCGCCGTGCATGAGTTATTCCATCGTAGGCTTGCTAGACAGTGATGGGTTGGATGAGATTTACCATGTAATCAAGTTAGTTTTGTTAGGGTTTGATCCCTAGTATCCACTATGTTCTGAGATTGATGTTGCTATGACTTTGCTATGCTTAATGCCTGTCACTAGGGATCGAGTGCCATGATTTCAGATCTGAACCTATTATGTTTTCATGAATAAATGTGAGTTCTTGATCCTATCTTGCAAGTCTATAGTCACCTATTATGTGTTATGATTCGACAACCCCGAAGTGACAATAATCGGGATACTTCTCGGTGATTACCATAGTTTGAGGAGTTCATCTATTCACTATGTGCTAATGCTGTGTTTTGGTTCTCTATTAAAAGGAGGCCTTAATATCCCTTAGTTTCCACTAGGACCCCGCTGCAACGGGAGGGTAGGACAAAAGATGTCTTGCAAGTTCTTTTCCATAAGCATGTATGACTATATTCGGAATACATGCCTACATTACATTGATGAATTGGAGCTAGTTCTGTGTCACCCTATGTTATAGCTATTACATGAGGAATCACATCCGACATAATTATCCATCACTGATCCAATGCCTACAAGCTTTTCACATATTGTGCTTCGCTTATTTACTTTTCCGTTGCTACTATTACAATTGCTACAAAACTATTATCCTTACTTTTGCCATTGTTACCATTACTATCATACTACTTTGCTACTAAATACTTTGCTGCAGATACTAAGTTATCCAGGTGTGGTTGAATTGACAACTCAACTGCTAATACTTCAGAATATTCTTTGGCTCCCCTTGTGTCTAATCAATAAATTTGGGTTGAATACTCTACCCTCGAAAGCTGTTGCGATCCCCTACACTTGTGGGTTATCAAGACTAATTTCTGGCGCCGTTGCCAGGGAGCATAGCTCTATTCTTTGAGTCACTTGGGATTTATATCTGCTGATCACTATGAAGAACTTGAAAGACGCAAGAACCAAGATTTTGCCCTCAACTACAAGGGGAGGTAAGGAACTGCCATCTAGCTCTGCACTAGATTCTCCTTCCGTTATTAGTAAGTTTGCGACACTTAAACCTGCTACTGCTATGAATTCTGATATGTCGCATGTTATTGATGATGCCACTTCTGCTATGCATGATACTTATGATGAAACTACTTCTGTGCGTGATACTACTGTGCCATTAGGTGAATTTCTTGATGAACAACTTGCTAGGGTTAGAGAGAATGAAATTATTGAAGATGCTATTACTAATGATAGTGATGATGAAAGTTCTCCCCTTGATTATGAATTACCTGTTGTTCCTGAGGGTTATGTTATGAATGAGGAAGCTGCTAGAGCTATTTTTGCTTGCAAAGATAGATATGATCTTAAAAAGTTATTAGCTAAATGGAAGCAGCAATCTCTTAATGCTAGAATGAAACTCGGCCCTGCTTTTGCTACTTCACCTATCTGTGTTACTGATAAAGATTATGATTTCTCTATTGATCCTGAAATAATTACTTTTGGTTGAATCTGATCCTTTTTATGGCCTTGAATCTGAAACTGTTGTGGCACATCTTACCAAGTTAAATGATATAGCCACCCTGTTTACTAATGATGAGAAGTCTCACTATTATTATATCCTTAAGATATTTCTGTTCTCATTAAAGGGTGATGCTAAGACTTGGTTTAATTCCCTTGATCCTGGTTGTGTGCGTAGTCCCCGGGATATGATTTATTACTTCTCTGCTAAATATTTTCCTGCTCATAAGAAACAAGCTGCCTTGCGGGAAATATATAATTTTGTGCAAATCAAAGAAGAGAGTCTCCCACAAGCTTGGGGGAGGCTTCTCCGATTACTTACTGCTTTGCCTGATCATCCTCTTAAGAAAAATGAAATACTTGATATCTTTTATAATGGACTAACCGATGCTTCCAAGGACTACTTGGATAGTTGTGCTGGTTGTGTTTTAAGGGAAAGAACAATCGACCAAGCTGAATTACTATGAATAATATGTTGACTAATGAAAATAATTGGACTCTTCCTGAGCCAATTCCTGAACCAATTGAGCCAACTCCTGAACCTATTCCTAAACCTACTCCAAAGAAGAGAGGTGTTCTATTTCTCAGTCCTGAAGATATGTAAGAGGCAAAGAAATCAATGAAAGAAAAATGTATTAAAGTTGAAGATGTTAAGAATTTACCTCCTATTGAAGAAATACAGGGCCTTAATATACCGCCTGTTGAAGAAACACATTGTCTTGATAACCCGACACAGGTAGTAAAGCTAAATTCTCTCTATAGATATGATAAAGTTGAAAACCCGTCTACTAAATTTCATAGCCCATGCTTAGATGAATTGGATGACTTTATGGCTAGACAAGAAAGTTTTAATGCTTATGTTGGTAGAAAATTAAATAATAATGCTTTCGAGATAGGACGCTTGAGTGATTATATGGCTAGAGTTAAAGGTGAACTTAAACTCATTAGCAAATATGCTTCTATGGTTACCACTCAAGCTGAGCAAGTACTTAAAGCTCAAAGCGATTTGCTTGATGAATTAAATAATAAACATGATTTTGCTGTTAGAGTGGCTACTAGAGCTGGTAGAATGACTCAGGAACCTTTGTATCCTGAAGGCCACCCTAAGAGAATCGAGCATGATTCTTAGAGAAATAATTTAGAGGCACCTAGTTCTTCCAAAAAGAAGAAAAACAAAAACGATAGGACTTTGCATGCTTCTAATGAACCTGTTGTAAACACACCTGAGAATCCCAATGATATTTCTATTTCTGATGCTGAAACACAATCTGGTGATGAACATGAATCTACTGATAATGTTAATTATAATGTTCATGTTGATGCTCAACCTAGCAATAACAATGAAGTAGAGATTGAACCTGTTGTTGATCTTGATAACCCACAATCAAAGAATCAAGGTTATGATAAGAGAGATTTTTTTGCTAGGAAGCACGGTAGGGAAAGAGAACCATGGGTTCAGAAACCCATGCCCCTTCCTCCTAAACCATCCAAGACAAAGGATGATGAGGATTTTGAGTGCTTTGCTGAAATGATTAGACCTATCTTTTTACGTATGTGCTTGACTGATATGCTTAAATTAAATCCTTATGCTAACTATATGAAGGATATCATTACAAATAAAAGAAAGATATCGGAAGGTGCAATTTCCACCATGCTTGCTAATTACACTTTTAAGGGTGGAACACCAAAGAAACTTGGAGATCCAGGGGTACCAACCATACCATGCTCCATTAAAAGAAACTATGTTAAAACTGCTTTATGTGATCTTGGAGCCGGTGTTAGTGTTATGCCTCTCTCTTTATATCGTAGACTTGAATTGAATAAGTTGACACCTACTGAAATATCTTTGCAAATTGCCGATAAATCAACTGTTATACCTGTCAGTATTTGTGAGGATGTGCCTGTTGTGGTTGCAAATGCCACTATCTTAACGGACTTTATTATTCTTGATATTCCCGAGGAGGATAGTATGTCGATTATCCTTGGTAGACCCTTTTTGAATACTGTAGGGGCTATTATTGATTGCAACAAAGGCAATGTCACTTTTCATGTTAATGGTAATGAGCATACGGTACACTTTCCGAGGAAACAATCTCAAGTTCATAGCATCAATTCTATTGGAAAAGTTCCAACTATTATTATTGGAGGTTTTGAATTTCCTCTTCCTACTGCCAAGAAAAAGTATGATATTCTTATTGGGTATGTTCATATCCCCATTGAGGTAACCTAGTGTTATTCGAAATTTCTCCGGTTTCGTGTTATTCGAAATGAGTTTGTTAACAAGACTTGATCAACCTTGTTAGTGATTCGTTTCGATGTTCATGAGATGGATGAAACTAGAAGGCACAACCTTCTGTACCCTCTTTTTACTTTCTGTTATTTAGAATAAATAAAGAAAAAAATAGTATTATCTGTCTATTTTCTGAATTATCCGTGCAATAAATAAATATCCCGAAAATAAAAGTGTTCCAAATGCCCTGCAAATTTAGTATTATTTTTTATAGATTATTTGAGGATTTTTGGCACTGAAAACACTGCAGGAGGGGCAAGCACCCGGCCACGAGGGTGGAGGGCGCGCCCACACCCCCTGGGCGCCCCCTGTCTCGTGGGCACACGGTGGCCCCCCTCCACTTATTCCTGCACCCACACACTCCATCTTCTTCCCAAAAAATCCTCATCCAGCTCAAGCACAAGTTCTAGCTTGTTTTGCTGCGATTTTCGATCTCCTTGCTCAAAGCTCCATTCACAAAACTGCTTTGGGAGATTGTTGCTTGGTATGTGACTCCTCCATTGGTCCTATTAGTTTTTGTTCTAGTGCTTTATTCATTGCAAATTTTTGCTGCATAGGTGACCCTGTTCTTGAGCTGGCATGTCAAATTTATGAGGTCCCAAGAAATTCTAATGCATGATATTGGCTCTAGGCACTTATAGGAGTAGTTGTTACCAATCTTGTTTAGTTTTATTCACTTTTATCTTGGAGTTACAAAAAATTTCAGAAATTTTTCAGAAAAATAAATATGTCTAGGAGAATGTACAAAGGTGGTTCTTCAACAAAGAAAGGACCTAGGCGTGCTATGCGTGAGCAAGACGATGAGCTACCAAGGGATGCCGAAGTGCGAGCTTGTGAGTGGCCATTAGACGAGTTTATGGTCAATGCAGGCATCAAGGATGAATTTGACGCATATGTGCGTAATGCCGATCTTGAGGACTTCTTATAAGATAAGTTTCCTCAGTACTATCAATTGATTGATTCATTCGTAAGAAGGTTTAAATATAAATCTTCGCGTAATTCTCGGAGTGTCCTGTTTGATATTTATGATAAATCTTATACCATGGACTTAGAAGATTTAACAACTGCTTGCAAACTCCCGCAGTGGGGCAATGTTAATGATCCCCACAAATCTGAATATAAAGACTTTCTTGCTAGTATTACTGTGGGAGAATCTAGGGATATAGCACAAGCTACCATAGGGAGCATTCATTTTCCTGCTATACATTATTTTGCTCTTTTCATTGGTAGATGCATTAACGGTAAAGATGAAGCATGTCATATGTGTGTCCCTGATCTTTGTGTTCTCAAGAGTGTTGTGTTAGGTAATAAAGATTACAACTTGGGGGCAATAGTCGCACGTAGGTTGCATAATAATGGTATGTCTGGAGATTTCTTTGGGGGTATTTATGCGACCCGTGTTGCTAATTATCTTGGTATAGCCCCACAAGAGGAGGATATGGTGTTGCCTCCTGCTTATTTAGATTATGACGCGATGGTCAAACATCGTTTTCTTTTGAGCAATGAACAATTCCTTCAGTATCGACTAATCTTTGACAGACGTAGCTCTGTCCATGTTACTCTCCCTGCACCTTCCCTTTTTGATTACCAGGCAAAACGAAGATATGTTGTTACCAGGGAGGAGGCAGCTGAACACGAGGGGAGAGCGGAGGCGGCTCGCCAACATGCCGCAGCTTAGGATGCAATTGCTGCCGCATCTCAGTACGACCCCAGTTACAACTACATATATCACCCAGGTTACCCTTGGCATTATACCAACTTAGGCCAAAAGCCTAAGCTTGGGAGAGTATGTATTTCTCACCGACCTTACATTCATCTTCACAAACTATTCGGGCTGTCGGTGCTCATACTCTTTCATTGTATTATCCATGCTAGTTTAATTTATTTTTCTAGCTTTCTTCTTGTGTGTTTGATAAATCTTAAGAAAAACCAAAAAAATTAGTTAGCTTACTTTCCATGCTTGTAGTAGTAATTAAAATCAAAACCCAAAAAGATTTCTCGTTCTTCTTTTACTTGCTGGGAGCTTTCCCATGTAAATAGTTTTATTTCTTTTCCTTCCTTTGGGGGTCGAGAGTAGACGACCATATTGAAAATGCTTAGTGGCTCTCATATGCATGATTGTTGATTTAACTTAGAGCCCATATTACTTTGTCTTCTCTCTTGAGTTGAATGCTTGCAGATTCCAGCTTAGTCCAATGCACGTGCTCTATTATTATTATACACATCGTTCGGTCGTGCAAGTGAAAGGCAATAATGACGATATATGATGGACTGATTGAGATGAGAAAAGCTGGTATGAACTCGACCTCTCTTGTTTTTGTAAATATGATGAGTTCATTGTTCCTGATTCAACTTATTATGAAGTAAAGATATTTGCAATGACATTTAGAGATTATAGTTGCTTGTGCCATGCTTAATTAGCTATGAGTTATAATGGTTTACCTTGCATGCCAACATGCTATTAAAATGATTATGATGTGGTATGATGGGATGGTATCCTCCTTTGAATAAATTGAGTGACTTGACTTGGCACATGTTCACGCATGTAGTTGAAACAAATCAACATAACCTTCACGATATTTATGTTCATGGTGGATTATATCCTACTCATGCTTGTACTTGGTGTAAATTCATTTTAATGCATGTTCATGACTGTTGCCGCTCTCTCATTTGGTCGCTTCCCAGTCTTTTGCTAGCCTTCAGTTGTACTAAGTGGAATACTGCTTGTGCATCCAAACTCCTTAAAACCCAAAGGTGTTCCATATGAGTCCACCATACCTTCCTATATGCGGTATCTACCTGCCGTTCCAAGTAAATTTGTATGTGCCAAACTCCAAACCTTCAAATGAAATTCTGTTTTGTATGCTCGAGCAGCTCATGTTTCAACTAAGTCTGCCTGTATCTTCCATGCTAGGTGGGTTATTCTCAAGAGGAGTGGACTCCGCTCCTCATTCACGAGAAAAGGGCTGGTAACCGGGATGCCCAGTCCCATGATCAAAAGATCAAAGCAAATCAAAATAATTAAACAAAACTCCCCCTGGGATGTTGTTAGTTGGAGGCACTCGTTGTTTCGAGCAAGCCATGGATTGATGCTTGTTGGTGGTGGGGGAGTATAAACTTTTACCATTCTGTTTGGGAACTGCCTATAATGCATGTAGTATGGAAGATATAGCCATCTCATAGTTGTTGCGTTGACAGTAAAAGTATGCCGCTCAAAATGTTATTTATCTACTTTAAAATCGAGCTCTGGCACCTCTACAAATCCCTGCTTCCCTCTGCGAAGGGCCTATCTATTTACTTTTATGTTGAGTCATCACCTTCTTATTAAAAAGAACCCGCTGGAGAGCACACTGTTATTTGCATTCATTACTATTGGTTTATATTGTGTATGACTTGACTGGATCTCTTTTACCATGAATTACAATGTTCAGTTAGTCCTTGATCTTTAAAGGTGCTCTGCATTTATGTTTTGTGGTCTCAGAAAGGGCTAGCGAGATACCATCTTGTTATATCTTATTATGATTGTTTTGAGAAAGTGTTGTCATCTGAGTTTTATTATTATTGCTCGCTAGCTGATTATGCCATTGATATGAATAAATGTGAGACCTAAGTGTTATTGTGAGTACGGTTAGTTCATAATCTTTGCTGAAAACTTGAATGCTGGCTTTACATATTTCCAACAACAAGAGCAAATAGAGTTTGTAAAAGTTATTCTTTATCACTTTCAGTTTATCAACTGAATTGCTTGAGGACAAGCAAAGGTTTAAGCTTGGGGGAGTTGATACGTCTCCAATGTATCTACTTTTCCAAACACTTTTGCCCTTGTTTTGGACTCTAACCTGCATGATTTGAATGAAACTAACCCGGACTAACGCTGTTTTCAGCAGAATTGCCATGATGTTGTTTATTGTGCAGAAAATAAAAGTTCTCGGAATGACCTGAAAATCCACGGAGATAACTTTTGGAAAATATAAAAAATACTGGCAAAAGATGAGGCCAGGGGGCCCACACCCTGTCCACGAGGGTGGGGGTGCGCCCTCCCCCCCTGGGCGCACCCCCTATCTCGTGGGCCCCCTGGAGCTCTGCCGACCTCAACTCCAACTCTATATATTCTATTTCACGGAGAAAAAAAATTAGAGAGAAAGTTTCATCGCGTTTTACCATACGGAGCCGCCGCCAAGCCCTAATCTCTCTCGGGAGGGCTGATCTGGAGTCCGTTCGGGGCTCCGGAGAGGGGGATTCGTCGCCGTCGTCATCATCAACCATCCTCCATCACCAATTTCATGATGCTCACCGCCGTGCGTGAGTAATTCCATCGTAGGCTTGCTGGACGGTGATGGGTTGGATGAGATTTACCATGTAATCAAGTTAGTTTTATTAGGGTTTGATCCCTAGTATCCACTATGTTCTGAGATTGATGTTACTATGACTATGCTATGCTTAATGCTTGTCACTAGGGCCCGAGTGCCATGATTTCAGATCTGAACCTATTATGTTTTCATGAATATATGTGAGTTCTTGATCCTATCTGCCAACTCTATAGTCACCTATTATGTGTTATGATCCGACAACCCCGAAGTGACAATAATCGGGATACTTCTCGGTGATGACCATAGTTTGAGGAGTTCATGTATTCACTATGTTCTAATGCTTTGTTATGGTTCTCTATTAAAAGGAGGCCTTAATATCCCTTAGTTTCCACTAGGACCCCGCTGCCACGGGAGGGTAGGACAAAACATGTCATGCAAGTTCTTTTCCATAAGCACGTATGACTATATTCGGAATACATGCCTGCATTACATTGATGAATTGGAGCTAGTTCTGTGTCACCCTATGTTATAGCTATTACATGAGGAATCGCATCCGACATAATTATCCATCACTGATCCAATGCCTATGAGCTTTTCGCATACTGTGCTTCGCTTATTTACTTTTCCGTTGCTACTGTTACAATTGCTATAAAACTATTATCCTTACTTTTGCCACTGTTACCATTCCTATCATACTACTTTGCTGCAGATACTAAGTTATCCAGGTGTGGTTGAATTGACAACTCAACTGCTAATACTTAAGAATATTCTTTGGCTCCCCTTGTGTCGAATCAATAAATTTAGGTTGAATACTCTACCCTCAAAAGCTGTTGCGACCCCCTACACTTGTGGGTTATCAAAGTGGTCTTAGGATCCCTGGATAATTTCCGGAGCAAAGAGTTAATTTTCGACATCGTCCCCTTTCGCAGTGGTTGTCATGCACTGCTCGGACGAACCGGATTTGCTCGATTCAATGTGGTGCCGCACTATGCCTACCTTAAGCTCAAGATGCCCGGACCTCGCGGTGTCATAACAGTCAATGAAAATACGAAGCGCTCCGTCCGTACCGAGGAGCACACTGCAGACCTTGCAGCAGAAGTACAGAGCAGCCTTCTTAGGCAGAACCTCAATTCGGCAATAAAGCCCCCGGACACCGTCAAGCGAGTCTGAACTACTCTACAGCAGGACCGTCCGGCTCGTCCAGAGCTCAACTAGCAATTCGACCTTCATCCTAGTCCCAATCAAGCAGTGAAATTTGTGCCAAGCGTACATAACTACGCACTTAAAATACCATGGGAATGGATAGAGGCACAACTAGACCGCGGTACACAATGCGGCTCAAACGCCCCTAGATCCACATACCTTCACTTTTTCTCTTCCTTTCAGGTTTTTCTCTTCTTGAGGCTTTTCTGATAACCTGATCATCGGACCCATCACAGGACGGATACACCAAGAAAGGAAAGGGGCTTTGACGTACAATGGAATCCCCAGGTGGTCTCTGAGGGGGTCCTGGATAGGGGGTATCCAGACAGTCGGACTATGTACTTTGGCCGGACTGTTGGACTATGAAGATACAAGATTGAAGACTTCATCCCGTGTCCGGATGAGACTCTCCTTTGCATGGAAGGCAAGCTTGGCAATTCAGATATGTAGATCTCCTTCTCTGTAACCGACTTTGTGTAACCCTAGCCCCCTCCGGTATCTATATAAACCAGAGGGTTTAGTCCGTAGGACAACAACAATCATAATCATAGGCTAGCTTCTAGGGTTTAGCCTCTACGATCTCGTGGTGGATCAACTCTTGGAATACTCATATCATCAAGATCAATCAAGTAGGAAGTAGGGTATTACCTCCATCGAGAGGGCCCGAACCTAGGTAAACATCGTGTCCCCAGCCTCCTGTTACCATTAGCCTTAGACGCACAGTTCGGGACCCCCTACCCGAGATCCGTCGGTTTTGACACCGACATTGGTGCTTTCATTGAGAGTTCCACTTTGTCGTCGCGATAAGGCTTGATGGCCCCTTCAATCATCTTCAACGATGCAGTCCAAGGGGAAGTTTTTCCTCCCGGACAGATCTTCGTATTCGGCAGCTTCGCACTGCGGGCTGATTCGCTTGGCCATCTTGAGCAGATCCACACTACGCCCCTGGCCACCAGGTCAGGTTTCAAAACCTAAAATACACAGTTCACATCCGCGAAGACTTGATCTTCAGCGGATTCGAGCCCACATCGGGTGCGGCGGACAGTCCCGACGAGCATGACTTAGATCTCCCATCGGACAGTACTCGGATTATTGCGCCCGCGGCTGCTCCGGGAAACAATCCGGAGCAGACTGTGCCATCCGAGGACGGGTGGATGGACCCCGCCACGGAGGTAGAGCACTCATCGGCCTTGGAGCCAAACACTCCTCCCACCTCCTACGAGGTCGGTACCCTCGGACCCCCGGACTCATCTCCGGCCTCAGGATCCGAACCGTGCACACCCGTGCCTATCAAATCCGTTTGGGAACCGGTCATGGAGTTCACCTCCGCGGATATCTTCCAGCACTCGCCCTTGGGCGACATGCTAAACTCATTAAGATCTCTCTCTTTGTCAGGAGATTCTTGGCCAAACTATGTCTGGCTCGAGTGGGAAGCGGACGAAGAATATATTTGAAACCCACCCACCACCCACTTAATAGCCATTGTCGATGACTTAACCGACACGTTGGATTTCGACTCCGAAGACATCAATGGTACTTACGGCGATGCAGGAGAAGAACAGGAACCCCTGCTCACCGGGCGCTGGACTGCCACCTCGACATATGATGTATATATGGAGGACACGCCAAAAGAAGGCAATGATGAGGACTCAACAAGGGATAAACCCCTCGATAAGCCACCAAAGCAACACCGTAGGAGCCGCTCTAAATCCAGCCAGAGTAAAAACAGCACAAGAAAGAATAACACCCCGGTCGACTCCAATGGAAACGACGACCCCATGGACCCAGCGATGGAGCAGGACGAGCTAGGGGACGATGAACATAGTCCGGAGCCGACGTGATACGACGTCGATCCCGAGGGAAAAATTCAACAACCTGTCTCTAGAGAAGAGAACAGTCCGGACGATGACACATTCATCATCCCGGAAAAACGCTTGGAACAAGAAAACCTCCATCGAAGGCTTACTGCCACGGCAAGGAGCTTGAAGAACCAGAAGCAAAGGCTTAAAGCCGCGCAGGATACCTCAACCGCAGATGGAACAAAGCGCTCGACAACAAAGACGCATACGGTGATAATCGCCACACAAAGAGCTACCCAAAGCGCAAGCTACTGCCTGAATTCAACAATGAGGCCATAGAACCCATTCCGCCGAAAAACAATACGACCGATCAGCCGGACAGACCACCCCGTGGCCGAGATAGAGGGGCTACCAATGCCGCGCACAATTCGGCACACGATCTATGCGAGCTCCTGGACAAAAAAGCCAGTGTAGCCAGGTCCATCTTCGGATCTAGAAAGCGTGCCCCGGCGCAGGATCATGGCCACCAAACCGATCGTACCGATGGAATACCATCTCGGAATCGACACCAAACACAACAATCGTTGACAGCATGCCATGATAAATCCAAATACAGGGGTGCCGCGCACCCTCCGTGCTTCACCGATGAGGTGTTGCATCATGAATTTCCCGAGGGATTTAAACCCGTAAATATAGAGGCATACGATGAAACCACAGACCCTGGGGTCTGGTTCGAGGACTTTATCCTCCATATCCACATGGCTCGCGGAGATGATCTCCATGCCATTAAATACCTGCCCCTCAAGTTAAAAGGACCATATCGGCATTGGTTGAAAAGCCTCCCCAAATCTCCATCAGAAGTTGGGAGGAACTTGAGGACGCTTTCAGGGCCAATTTCCAGGGGACATATGTCCAACCTCCGGATGTAGACGACCTAAGTAACATAATTCAACAGCCCGGAGAGTCGGCCCGAAAGCTTTGGAACCAATTTCTTACTAAGAAGAATCAAATCGTTGACTGTCCGGATGCCGAAGCCTTGGCGGCTTTCAAGCATAGCATCCGAGACGAATGGCTCGCCAGACACCTCGGCCAATAAAAGCCGAGGACAATGGCAGCTCTTAGAAGCCTTATGACCCGCTTTTGCACGGGCGAGGACAGCTAGTTGGCCCGTAGCAGCACCAGCGACCCGGGCACATCCGAAGTTAAGGATGGCAACGGGAAGCCACGACGCAATAAGAACAAGCGTCAAAACAATGAAGACAGCCCAGATAGTACGACGGTCAACACCGGATTCAGGGGCTCTCGACCTGGTCAATGGAAGAAGCCATCTAAAGGCATTAGAGACGGACCATCCAGCCTAAACAAGATCCTAGACAAGTTATGTCAGATCCATGGCACCCCCGAAAAACCTGCAAACCACACCCATAGAGAGTGCTGGGTTTTCAAGCAGGACGGCAAGCTAAATTCCGAACACAAGGGGAGGGAGATGCCAAGTGAAGACGAGGATGAGCCTCGCCAGCCGAATACTGGGGGACAGAAAAAATTCCCATCAGCAGTTAAAACAGTGAATATGATATACGCAACTCACATTCCAAAGAGAAGGCGCAAACGCGCACTGCGAGATGTATACGCTGCAGAACCCGTTGCCCCTAAATACAATCCATGGTCGGCCTGCTCGATCACAGGGATCATCCGACTAGTATCCGACACGAAGGATCGGATGCCTTAGTGCTCGACCCAGTCATTGATGGATACCATCTCACTAGAGTCCTCATGGACGGCGGCAATAGTATTAACCTGATATATTAGGACACTGTCCGCAAAATGGGGATAGACCCGTCAAGAACCAGCCAAAGTAATACTACCTTTAAAGGAGTGATACCAGGCGTCGAGGCCCGTTGCACGGGCTCTCTAACACTAGAGGTTGTATTCGGTTCTCCCGACAACTTCAGAAGCGAAGAACTAATCTTTGACATCGCTCCATTCAGAAGTGGCTATCACGCACTACTTGGGAGAACGACCTTTGCTCGATTCAACGCAGTACCACACTACGCTTATCTCAAGCTTAAGATGCCCGGTCCACATAGCGTCATCACAGTTAGCGGAAGTACCGAGCGCTCCCTACGTGCGGAAGAATACGTGGCGGCTCTAGCAGCCGAACACTAAGCGGCCCCTCCAACCAGAATCGGTCGTCAGGACCACGGACACGGTCAGAGGAGTCCGGCGCCCCACCATGTATAAAACCTCAGATGAACCTAAGCTTAGGTTGATAGATATACCCCCATAGGTGGTGCTAGGGGCTGCTCACAAGCAAAAACTTATAGTTAGGCTTGACCCTATTAATATAATAAATTGTATTCTCATGGTTAACCACCTTTTTGCACGAATTCTTTTCACCAAAGTTTTTCCTTTTTACAGATGATCATCGTGCTACACCCTTCCAGACTACGGCACAATGGAGATAAAGCCGCAGACGTGCAGCAGGGACCCGCTCAAAGGATTCCCTTTAGATTAAGACCCTGTGTAAACCTTTTTACTATCTCTTGTTGTTTTATACCCTCCGGACACTTATCGGAAAGGGATACTGGCGTCCTGGACATATTGTCACGCCAGGTTACCGCACGTATCTGGAAACCCAGGGCTAATTATCGAGGGTGTTACTCAGCCCAGTATATGTCATAAAGTCCGAATACCTTAGGGAGTGTTCGGCGTCGCGAGTTTGGCCTTATATGCATCAGCTCCGAATCATGTCTTTGGTCAAATGTTGGGTTTGCCCGGCTCCCGTGTTTTGCTGCCTTACATTCCGCTCTATCGGCTAAGGAGGCACCAGGAGAACTACTGCGATTGTGCCCTGGTTCATCTGGGTGAACACCTTAGTGGAGAAAGCCGAAAACTGACTGTCATGATAAAGCGAGAGACTGGTCAACCACTCGATGACTTAGTGGAATCTTCGCGATTCCTCCGCATTAACGAAGGACCGAATTCCTGGTCATGTATGTACGCGCATCGTATTCGGATGAACGCGAATGTACCAGGGGCTATATAGTAGCCCCACTGTCAAACTCCTATGGCTAAGTGAAAGTGTTAAAGCTATATAGTTTGATTGCCTGGTTCGCTGCGCTATCACCTCCTTAACGGACCAAGACGTTTGATCAAGTGTGACTACGCATTTTTTTGAACACCCCCGCATTATATGCGTGGGGGCGGAAGCCGGCGACTGCTAACTTTCAGATTATATACATACATAAATGGCCGCACAGGAGGCACCATACTACTTCCAGGCAAAAGTATAAAATTAGCCTTTATAATCAATATAGCACTGTTTTTACAATTCAGATACATGTCACTCAAACATGTCACTCTTTGAGCACTGCGCCTCTATTAAGCGGGCTTCTTCTAGGACTTCGGCAAAATAGTGCTCGGCAGGGTCCTGGCCTCCCGCCGGACCCCGGGTCGCAATAGCAGTGACCTCCATACCTGCCCAGTATGTCTTGACATGGGACAGAGCCATCCGCGCACCCTCTATGCACACCGACCTCTTCACGGTGTTGATATGTGATACAACACCAAGGAACTGTTGCACTAAACCAAAATAACTGCCCGGCCTTGGTCCCCTCGGCCAAAGATGATCCACGACAGATCGCATGGCAAGTCCGGATAACCTATGGAGCTCGGCCCACTCGGCCATTTGTTGGTTCAACAGTAGCGGATGCTTTGGAGCACTAAACTATGACTAGAACAGTCGTTCTGCCTCTTGATCTTCCTGATCCTTGAAGTACTCAGTCGCATCAGCCGCACTCTTGGCCAAGTCCAGGTATGCGTCCTCAGCACTCCATAATTGATCGAGGGGGCATACTTCGGATCTCCGAACTTTGTCCGCAACAAAAAGGGTTTCCCAGCCGTGATATCTCTGGTTTGACGAAGATCTTCCTTTGCCCATCTCTGATCTCAGAGCGAGTCTCCTTTGCTGCTTCCAAGGCCTTACTCAGGTCAGCCGTTTTCACTACATTTTCCTTTTCAAGGAGCTCATAACGGGCGGCGGCATCGTTAAGCTCAACAGCCATCGTGGCTATCTTTTCTTTGCTCTGGCAATGAGCAGCCTGTTTGGCTCTCAACTCCTCGGCTGCCTTTTGGGCCGCGCATCACTTTTCCTAGCTTGCTCCTTGGCTAGGGCAAGCTCCGCCCTAAGGGTTTCCACGGCAGCAGCTCCGTCTACAGTCAAAGCGTATTATAGATACTAGCATCATGCTCCTCTTAATATTCTCTGACAAAGCCGAAAATACTTACCCTGGGCCTCATCAAGCCGCTTGTTCACAAGCGCGATGTCGGCATCCACCACATCAAGTTGCTGCTTTAGTTCGGCAAAATCAACAGTCCGGCCAGCCGCCGGACCCTTAGCCACCTGTACATCAAATTTGTGCAGTTATTCACCTGGGATTATGATCCTCTGTTTGTCACCTCTGGATGACAACTAGAGTCTCAGGGGCTACTATCTACATAGAGCACACCTAGCATGTGCGGTACAACTAAAAATATACATAGTATTTTATATATACCTCAAAGCCTTTGAGTAGGCTCGTAAAAGTTTCATCCAGTCCGCTTTTGGCAGACGCAATCCTCGCAAACACTGTACCCATCAAGGTACGATGCGCCTCTGGGATAGCCGCTTGCTCCAGAAGACCCATCAGTATGTCCGGCTGTACGCCGGACACGCCCGGACTCTTCCTAGCGCTCTCCTTGGGAGCCGAACACTCCGGGCTTCGGGCGGCCGAAGTATTAACTTCTGGCCTACGCGGATCGGGAGAAATCCTCCGTGACGACACCTCGGGGTCGCCCGCCCCATGGGGCGGGGAGGAGAGGGGAGGAATTTCGCTCTCCATCATTTCCGGAAGAAGATCCCCCGAAGATGAGCTGTGTTGAGAAGGGCTCTGAGCTAGGCTGCAAGAGATAAGTCTCAGTTATTGTACTCAGGGCTAAAACAAGACATATTTGCTAAAGTTATTTGGATTCACTTACGGCTCGGTGGAGGGCTGGCCCTCTTGTGGGCGCTGCACGATAAGGACGCCCTCCGAGGCAGGCCCCCCTGGCAAAGGTTTCTTCCTTTGTTTAGGGGCCTCCGCTTCTAAGTTTTTAGAGGCAGCCCTTTTCTTCCCGTGAGGGGAAGGGATGTTAGATTCGTCTCCCCGATCATCCTCCTTCTTGGAGACATCAATTCCCCCGGTCTGGGTGTACAATGTGTGAAGCCCGCCTTCGGCTTCTCTATTCCTCTCCTCATCCTCTCCTGATGGTACCTGATACGGTGTGCGCTCAAGCATCATGACCAATAAAGGATCCGACGAGCCTTCGGGAAGAGGGGCCGAACACGTAATCCTCTCTGCCTTTCTTAGCCAGTCTTGGCCAAAGGTAGCTTTTAGAATAAAAAGCTATAATAAATATAAAGCAGAGTGTTTGGTTGGGGAGTTACTTACTTGGGTATCCGGACGATTACAGTTCAAACCCGCATCCTCGGTGGTGTCCGGACGCTTTATTCGTGGTCCGAAGAACAATTTATACATCCCTTCAAGCGTCACGCTGAAGAAGTGCTAAATAGTCCGCGGTCCCTCTGGGTTAAATTCCTACATCCGGCGAGGTCGATGTTTGCATGGCAGGATCCGAGGAACCAGCATTACTTGAATTATTTTGACAAGACTGATATCCCTCTTAAGAAGATCCCGAATCCGGCTCTGCAATGTCGCTACGTCATTAGCAGGCCCCCAGTCCAGTCCCTTGTTGACCCATGACGCTAGTTGAGGCGGAGGGCCCGAGTGGAAGGCAGGGGCAGCCGCCCACTTTGTGCCTCGGGGAGCTGTGATATAGAACCACTCCCGTTGCCATAAATCGGACACCTCCGGGAAGGAACCCTTGGGCCATGGGGCATCGACGCCTTTGCTTATTATAGCGCCTCTGCACTCCATGTGACGCCCGTCAATTATCTTCGGCTTCAAATTGAAAGTCTTGAGCCACAAGCCGAAGTGTGGGGTCACGTGGAGGAAGGCTTCACACACGACGATAAACGACGAGATGTGAAGGATGGAATCTGGAGCTAGATCATGGAAATCTAGCTCGTAATAGAACATGAGCCCTCTAACAAAGGGATCCAGGCTGAAACCTAGCCCTCAGAGGAAGTGGGAAAGAAATACGACACTCTCGTGGGGTTTGGGAGTGGGGATGACCTACCCTTGAGCAGGCAGCCTATGCAGGATGTCAGCGGTTAGGTACCTGGCCTCCCTGAGCTTCTTGACGTCCTCCTCCGGCCATCCACCGACCTTGAAGGTTGGATCCGGACATGATTGAAGGTCCGAAGTGCTTGTGCCCGAGCCTTGCATGTTGGAACTCGAGGCGAGGGAAGGGGAGGATCGAGCACGGTTCTGAAAAGACAAGACCTTGGCCCCTTAAATAAAGGGCATGAATATCAAGCGTCCCCCACGTGACCGTTTGGAACTTGCCTAAAATCAAGGAATCATATTAACAAACGCGGCTGGGTTACCCACGCCCGTATTGATGAGAATCCCGTAATAAGGGGACACGATCTCTGCTTCGACAAGACGTGCCAATTAAACCACCTCGCAAAATGGGCAGTAGATGGTTATAAAAAACGGTTTGAATAATGACCGGACCGTGGCGTGATGTCACTCTACAAAAGTTGTGAGCAGATTTGATTTGTGGAATACTGTTCTCTCTACGGTGGTATGTGGAATTTTTTTGCAGAGCTGGACACGATACTCGTGTTCAAAATCTTCTATGAAGTATTCGGAGGAGGAACCCGCCTTGCAATGCCGATGACAATCTGCACACTGGACTCATCGTCATTGAAGCCTGGTTCAGGGGCTACTGAGGGGGTCCTGGATAGGGGGGTATCCGGACAGCCGGACTATGTACTTTGGCCGGACTGTTGGACTATGAAGATACAAGATCGAAGACTTCGTCCCGTGTCCGGATGGGACTCTCCTTTGCGTGGAAGGCGAGCTTGGTGATTTGGATATGTAGATCTCCTTCTCTGTAACCGACTTTGTGTAACCCTAGCCCCCTCCGGTGTCTATATAAACTGGAGGGTTTAGTCTGTAGGACAACAACAATCATAATCATAGGCTAGCTTCTAGGGTTTAGCCTCTACGATCTCGTGGTAGATCAACTCTTGTAATACTCATATCATCAAGATCAATCAAGCAGGAAGTAGGGTATTACCTCCATCAAGAGGGCCTGAACCTGGGTAAACATCGTGTCCCCAGCCTCCTGTTATCATTAGCCTTAGACGCACAGTTCGGGACCCCCTACCCGAGATCCGCCGGTTTTGACACCGACAATCTCTGCCAACGATTGTTATACCTGTTTTAAATACCCGCACGCAGCTCGCTCTTGGTCGTGGCATGTTAAATAGCCTTATTTGCTTATCGCACTACTTGTACACATACGCCTTGATGTATTAATCAAATTACAATGGAAAATAATTTCCAGCGTCAGCTTATTACTTAATTTTTTCCTTGTCTTTGTATTTCTTATTAATTGCACCCATACATTCTGGTACGCCTTAATTCGCCAGGGACTTCAGTGTACCCCATAACACGGCAAGAAAGTACGAACACTCTTATAGTACAGTTCGACACCCCGAACTTATAGCATTATATGCATCGGCTCCGAATAATGTCTTTGGTCAATAGTTGGGTTGCCCAGCTCCTGTGCTTACTACCTTATGTTCCGCTATATCGGCTAGGGTAGTAAAGGGAGAACTACTGCGATTGTGTCCTGGTTCTTCCGGACGAGCACCTCAGTAGAGAAAGCCGAAAACTGACTGTCATGATGCAGCGAGAGCTGGTCGCTGTTTGAGAGGTTTCAAATCCTTAGTTTCCGCTTTACGCGAGCAATCGGTTTTTGTCCGATTAGGCGTGTATAGTGCCCCAAGTTCAGTCTTCCGAATACTAGGGGTTGCGCCAAAATTTAAATTATCAAACTCCTATGGCTAAGTGAGGGTGATAAAGCCGTATATTCCGATTGCCTTGTTCGTTGTGCTAAACACCTTCTTAACGGACCAAAAACTTGGATAAAGAGTGTTTAGATTTATCCCAAACACCCCTGTACTAGCTACATGGGGGCAGAAGCCAACGACTGGCCAACTCTCAGATTTCATAAACGGCCGCACAAGAGGTAAAATTTTAAATAAAACAAGCATTATATTACATAACAACCTTTTTCATATTACAGGACAGGATAACATGAATGTTTTCATGGGAATATGATATCCTTGGCACATTGCTCCGCCACAAGGCGGGATCCCTCCAGGACACTTTCATAGTATAGTTCGGGTTGGCGGTGCTCCTTGCCCTCAGGTGGCCCCTCGGTCATCAGCTTCGTGGCGTCCATCTTTGCCCAATGCATCTTAGCGCGGGCAAAGGCCATCCGCGCACCTTCAATGCAAACCGACCGCTTTATGACTTCAAGTCGCGGGCAGACACTGACAAGCCACTTCACGAGTCCGAAGTAGCTACTGGGCATTGGCTCGGCAGGCCATAGCCGGATTATTAGGTCCTTCATGGCCAATTCGGCCGCCTTGTGCAGCTCGCCCAGCTGTTTCAGCTGGTCGCTAAAGGGCACCGGATGTTTTGGTCTAAGGTATTGAGACCAGAACAGCTTCTCCGTAGAGCTCCCTTCTTCGGCTCGATAGAAGTCTGCAGCATCTGATATGCTGCGCGGCAGATCCGCAAATGATCCTGGAGAACTCCAAATTTGGGTAAGCAAAAGGAACGTTTCCTTCACATACTTGCTTTGCATAATTAAAACCTTACCCGTCGCGATCTTCTTGGCCGCCTGGATTTCCTGGAGGGTGCTCTGGGCTTCGGCTCGGGCATCTTGTGTGCTTCGGTGAGCATTGGCGAGCTCGGACTCTCAAGTCTTCGAATCACGCTCCAAGGACTCATACTTCTTGACAATGTCCTGGAGCTCTTGCTGGACCTTGCTGACCCGGGCCTCCTGCTTCTTGCGCGCGGTGCGTTCCTTGGCCACTTTGTCCTCGGCCTCGGCTAACGCCTTCTTGAGGGCTGCCACATCGGTCGTGGCTCCTAATAAAGTTCTTGACGCTTTAATCAGCACGAACCATTCATCCTTCCTAAATATACACGCAGGTTACTACATACCTTTGCTTTCTTCAGGCTGCTTCTTCACGAGGCCGAGCTCTCCCTCGGCCTGCTCCAGGTTCTGCTTCAGTCCGGAGACCTCCACAGTTTGAGTGGCAGCAGCCAGCAGCGACGCCTGCTTATTCACATAAACATCTTATGTTAGACTCCTGCGAAAGTTATTTGATCCTGTGTTCAGCTTTTCTTCCCGAACACCAAACAGAGCATCAGGGGCTACTGTCTACACTGTGGTATTATTTTTTACAATTACACTACTTGCCTCAAGGCCTGTTAGAAGGCTAGTGCAGGCTTCGGTCAGTCCGCTTTTGGTGGACTGGATCTTCTCGATCACGGTACTCATAAGAGTACTGTGTTCTTCAACAATGGAAGCGCCTCGTAGCGCTTCCATCAATCTATCCGGTGCCTCTGGATGGACAGAGGCCACTGGTGGAACTGGCTTGCCCCCCTCTTTCGTAAAAGGCAGTCGGCCAAAGTCCGGAGCCACGTGGGCCTCCAGAGCTGTATCCGACTGGGGTTACGGCCCCCGTCGTCAGTGGTGGCCGGGTTTGGTCCCCCATGTGTCCGGACCCCCTGGACCTGTCCTCCGGCATCACCTGGAAGGCCTCTTGAGCCTCTTACTGGCCCGGGATCCTTCGAGACAACACCTCGGTGTTGACCGTGGCCTTGGGTGAGGAGGCCGTCAGAAGGGACCCGATGTCCATTGCCGACGGGTCCAACGACCCCTCCAAAGAGGAGGATAGCTTGATGTTGGAATGGGCTAGACTACAGGTGCATGATCTAGCATGTTAAAAACGATAAAGTAAAAAGGCCGGAAATACTACCGTGTCCGGATACTTACGATTTGGCCAGGGGCTTGACCCTGGGGTCCCACTCACCGCCATTGTTGGTGCTTGCGGAAGAGTAGTCCGGAAGGGAGGGTTTTCCCTTCTTGGGCGTCTTGGCCCCCCCATGTGTGGGGGCCGCCCTCTTTTTTTCCCTCCTGTGGGGGGGGGGGGGACGGATTTCTTCTTCCTCCTCCTCCTCCTCGGCGTCTTCGGTGACGGAGGAGAGAACCTCGATGTCTTCAGACATTGCGTTCGAAGCGTTCTTGCGTCGGAGACCATCTCAGTTCCCCTTGGTCGTCTTCTTGGCCTTCTTCTTCGGCACCTCATAAGGCGCCGAAAACAGCATCTTCGTCAGATGATGCGTTTCTGGATCTTCACGCAGCGGAGCCGGACAGTTAATCTGCTCCGCTATCTTTACCCAGGCCTGAAAGATTGGTAGGGAGGCTTATATTCCTCCCTCGGACATGCCAGTAAAGGATATACCTTGAAAACGTGAAAGAACTTACAGGATTAGCCCGTCGTTTTGAGCTAAGCCCACGATCCTCGGTCGTGGGCGGTGGTACCTCGCCGGCCTTAAAGAGCACCTTCCAGACATCTTCGTGCATCGTGCCGAAGAGCTCCAGCAGCGTCTGGTGCTTGGCCAGGTCGAACTCCCACAAATTACAAGTCCAGCTTTGGCACGGAAAAATCTGGCGGAAGAGCATAACCTGGCCACGTTGACAAGCTTGATTTTCTTACTTATCATGTTCTGGACACACGTCTGGAGCCCAGTTAGCTCTTCTGCTAAGCCCCAGGCCAAGCCCTTCTCTTACCAGGAGGTGAGCCGCATGGGGACTCTGAATCGGAATTTGGGGGTCACCGCCCAGTTGATGCTGCGCGGCTCGGTGATGTAGAACCACCCCGATTGCCACCCCTTTACAGTCTCCACAAAGGAGCCTTCGGGCCAGGTGACGTTGGGAATCTTGCCCACCATGGCGCCTCTGCACTCCGCTTGTTGGCCGCTCACCACCTTTGGATTCACATTGAAGGTCTTCAGCCATAGGTCAAAGTGAGGTGGGATGCGGAGGAAGGCCTCGTACACGACAATAAATGCCGAGATGTTGAGGATGGAGTTGGGGGCCAAGTCATGGAAGTCTAGCCCGTAGTAGAACATCAGTCTGCGAACGAACGGGTGGAGGGGGAATCCCAGCCCGCGGACGAAGTGGGTAAGAAACACCACCCTCTCCTGGGGCTCCGGGGTGGGGACAATCTGTCCCTTGGCCAGAAGTCGATGAGTGGTGTCTTTGGCCAAGTACCCAGCCTCCCGGTGCTTCTTGATGTCCTCCTTCTTGACGGACGAGGCCATCCACTTGCCTCCAGCTCCGGATCCAGACATGATTGGAGTGCTTTTTCGGGCAGAGAAGGTGAGAGCTTGGGCGCTGGAGCTCAAGAATGAATGGGCAGAGGAAGGAGAAGGCATGGGTGAACGAGGATGAATCCTTATCCCCTTATAAAGACAGCAAAAGTCATGCGCCTCTCCCTCGCCTTAAAATCCGCCTATTTCCCAAGCGTCGTGCAGATGACACGGTTGGGTTACCCATGCCCGTATTGATGAGAATCCCGTGATAAGGGGACACGATCTCTGCTTCGACAAGACGTGCCAGTGAAACCGCACCTCGAAATAAGGAGAGGCAGGCTAAAAAATGGTTCGAATAATGACCGAACAGTGGTGTGATGTCACACTACAAAAAAGTTGTTAGCGGATTAGACTCGTGAAATATTAGACTTTCTACAGTTATGTGTGGTACTTGTTTTGCAGAGCCGGACACGTTTCCTGTTTTCGGAAGACTAAGTTGGAGTATTCGGAGAAGGAACCCGCCTTGCAATGCCGAAGACAATCTGCGCGCTGGACTCATCGTCATTGAAGCCTGGTTCAGGGGCTACTGAGGGAGTCCTAGACTAAGGGGTCCTCGGATAGCCGGACTATATACTTTGGCCGGACTGTTGGACTATGAAGATACAAGATAGAAGACTTCGCCCCGTGTCCGGATGGGACTCTCCTTTGCGTGGAAGGCAAGCTTGGCGATTCGGATATGTAGATTCCTTCCTCGGTATCCAACTTTGTACAACCCTAGTCCCCCCAGTGTCTATATAAACCGGAGGGGCTAGACTTCTAGGGTTTAGATAGGCTAGGCTTCTAGGGTTTAGCCATTACGATCTCGTGGTAGGTCAACTCTTGTAATACTCATGTTCATCAAGATCAATCAAGCAGGAAGTAGGGTATTACCTCCATAGAGAGGGCACGAACCTGGGTAAACATTGTGTCCCCCGCCTCCTGTTACCATTAGCCTTAGACGCATAGTTCGGGACCCCCTACCGGAGATCCGCTGGTTTTGACACCGACAGTCGCACGTTTAACGTTTGTTGATGCTAGAGTAGTATTGGGATATTTGATGAGTGTTAACCAAATATTGTTCAGAGTCCCGGATGAGATCCCGGACGTCACGAGGAGTCCTTGAATGGTCGAGAGGTAAAGATTTATATATGGGAAGTCATATTTTGGGTTTCGAAAAAAGGTGCAGTTTTTTCAGTATTGTGCCGGGAAGCTTCTAGAAGGTTCGACACTAGATCGGTTGGATCGTGATCGGATCATGAAGAGTACAACTATATCAACCGCATGATCAACGCTTTCGCTTAGCAATCTACAAGGGTATGTAGATGCTCTCCCCCTCTCATAGCTATGCATCTCCATGGATCGATCTTGCGTGTGTGTAGAAATTTTTTGTTTTCCATGCAACGTTCCCAACACCTCCACCCAAGGGTGATCCCGTGTTTGAGCTTAAACAATTACCTGATACTTTGAAATATGTTTAGCTTGATGAAAAGAATATATATCCTGTTATTATTAGTGCTAACCTTTTAGAGCATGAAGAAAATAAACTATTGAAAACTCTGAGGAAGCACCGTGCTGCTATTGGATATACTCTTGATGATCTTAAGGGCATTAGTCCCACTCTATGTCAGCATAAAATTAATATGGAGCTTGATGCTAAACCAGTTGTTGATCACCAACGCCCGTTAAATCCCAAGATGAAGGAAGTGGTAAGAAATGAAATATTAAAGCTTCTGGAAGCAGGTATAATTTATCCTATTGCTGATAGTAGATGAGTAAGTCTTGTTCATTGTGTCCCTAAGAAGGGAGGTATTACTGTTGTTCCTAAAGATAAGAATGAATTAATCCCACAAAGAATAGTTACAGGTTATAGAATGGTAAATGATTTTAGAAAATTAAACAAAGCCACTAGAAAAGATCATTACCCTCTACCTTTTATTGATCAAATGCTAGAAATACTATCCAAACATACACACTTCTGCTTTCTAGATGGTTATTCTGGTTTCTCTCAAATACCCGTGTCAAAAGAGGATCAAGAAAAGACTATTGTTACTTGCCCTTTTGATTCTTTTGCTTATAGACGTATGCCTTTTGGTTTATGCAGTGCACCTACTACCTTTAAAAGATGTATGACTGCTATATTCTCTGGCTTTTGTGAAAAGATTGTTGAGGCTTTCATGGATGATTTCTCTACTTATGGAACTTCTTTTGATGATTGCTTGAGGACCCTTGATCGAGTTTTGTAGAGATGTGAAGAAACTAATCTTGTCTTGAATTGGGAGAAGTGCCACTTTATGGTTAATGAAGTTATTTTTTGGGGCATAAAATCTCCGAAAGAGGTGTTGAAGTTGATAAATCTAAAGTTGATGCTATTGAAAAAATGTCGTGTCCTAAAGATATCAAAGGTATATGGAGTTTCCTTGGTGATGCTGATTTCTATATGAGGTTTATTAAAGACTTCTCTAAAATTTCTAGGCCTTTCACTAATCTCTTGCAAAAATATGTTCCATTAGTTTTTGATTATGATTGTGTAGAAGCATGCGAAATCCTTAAGAAAGCCTTGATTTCTGCAGCTATTGTTTAACCACCTGATTGGAACTTATCCTTTGAAATAATGTGTGATGCTAGTGATTATGCTATTAGTGTTTTTCTAGGACAAAGAGTTGATAAGAAATTGAAGGTTATTCATTATGCTAGCAAAACTCTAGACAGTGCCCAGAGAAATTATGCTACTACCAAAAAGGAATTTTTAGCAGTTGTTTTTGCTTGTGATAAGTTTAGACCCTATATTGTTGATACTAAAGGAACTATTCACACCGATCATGCTGCTATTAAATACCTTATGGAAAAGAAAGATGCTAAACCTAGACTTATTAGATGGGTTCTCTTGATGCAAGAATTTTATTTGCATATTACTGATAGAAAGGGTGCTGAGAACCCTGTAGCAGATAACTTGTCTAGGTTAGAGAATGTTCTCGATGACCCACTGCCTATTGATGATAGCTTTCCTGATGAGCAATTAACTGTCATAAATGCTTCACATAGTACTCCATGGTATGCTGATTATGCTAATTACATTGTTGCTAAATTTATACCACCCAGTTTCCCATACAACAAAAGGAAAAAAATTCTATGATTTAAGACATTACTTTTGGGATGACCCACACCTTTATAAAGGAGTAGATGGTGTTATTAGACGTTGTGTACCTGACTATGAACAGGAACAGATCCTATGTAAGTGTCACTCTGAGGCCTACGGAGGACACCATGCTGGAGATAGAACTGCGCACAAGGTATTACAATCTGGTTTTTATTGGCCTACTCTCTTCAAGGATGCTTGTAAGTATGTCTTGTCTTGTGATGAATGTCAAAGAATTGGTAATATTAGTAGACGTCAGGAAATGCCTATGAACTATTCACTTGTTATTGAACCATTTGATGTTTGGGGCTTTGACTATATGGGACCTTTTAATTCCTCCAATGTCTATACACATTTTTTGGTTGATGTTGATTATGTTAATAAGTGGGTAGAAGCTATTCCAACTAGTAGTGCTGATCATAACACTTCCATTAAAATGCTTAAAGAAGTTATTTTTCTGAGGTTTGGAGTCCCTAGATATTTAATGACCGATGGTGGTTCACACTTTATCCATGGTGCTTTCTGTAAATTGCTTGCTAAGTATGATGCTAACCATAGAATTGCATCTCCTTATCATCCTCAGTCTAGTGGTCAAGTAGAATTAAGTAATAGGGTAATAAAGTTGATCTTGCAAAAGACTGTTAATAGATCTAGAAAGAACTGGTCTAAGAAACTTGAGCAGCAAGTAGGGTATTACCTCCATAGAGAGGGCCCGAACCTGGGTAAACATTGTGTCCCCCGCCTCCCCTTACCATTAGCCTTATACGTACCGTTCGGGACACCCTACCCGAGATCCGCCGGTTTTGACACCGACATTGGTGCTTTCATTGAGAGTTCCACTGTGTTTTCATGGTAAGGCTTGATGTCTCCTTCAATCATCCACAGCGATGCGATCCAGGGTGAGGTCTTCCTCCCTGGACAGATCTTCATATTTGGCGGCTTCGCACTACGGGCCAACTCGCTTGGCCATCTGGAGCATATCGATAGCTACGCCCCTGGCCATCAGGCCAGGTTTGGAAGCCTGAACTACACTGCCGATATCCGTGGAGACTTGATCTTCGACGGATTCGAGCTCATGGCAGGTGCGCTGTATAGTCACGATGAGCATGACTTAGATCTGCCCTAGGATGGCGTTCAGAAGATCCCACCTGCAGCTGCCCCGGCTCTAAATCCGGAGCAGATCATGCCATCCGTGGATGCGTGGATGGACCCTGCCATGGAGGCCGCATATTCATTGGCGATAGATTCGAACACAGACTTTGCCTCCAATGAGGTCTGTGTCATCGGACCCTCAGACTCGTCTCCGGCCATAGGCTCCAAATCACGCGCATCCGTGCCTATCAAACCTGATTGGGCACCGATCATGGAGTATACCTTCGCGGATATTTTTCAGCACTCGCCCTTGGGCGACATGCGAAACTCGTTAAAATCTCTCTCCCTATCAGGAGACTCCTGGCCGAACTATGTCTGGCTTGAGTGGGAAGCGAACGATGAAGAAATTCGTTACCCACCCACCACCCACTTAGTAGCCACTGTCGACAACTTAACCGACACGCTTGATTTCAACTCCGAAGACATCGACGGTATGGACGACGATGCCGGAGAAGAACAGGAACCACATCCCACATGGCGTGGGACAGCCACCTCATCATATGATATATATATGGTGGACACACCCAAAGAAAGCAATGGCGATGAGGCAACGGAGGATAATCCCCTTGAGAAGCAATCTAAGCACTGGCGTCAGCGGCGCCGCTCTAAGACCCACCACAGCAAGAATAGTGATACGAGCACAAGAGATGATAGCACTCCGGATGATGCCGAAGACGAAAACAATCCCGCCCAGCCAAGCTTGGAGCAAGCCGGGCGGGAGGATGGGCAAGCTAGCCCTGATGAACAGGCAATGGATGGAGACTCGGAGAATGACAATTACATGCCTCTCTCTGAAGACGAGGTGAGCCTCGGTGAGGGAGTCCTGGATTAGGGGGTGTCCGGATGACCGGACTATGACCTTTGGTCGGACTCCTAGACTATGAAGATACAAGATTGAAGACTTCGTCCCGTGTCCGGATGGGACTTTCCTTGGTGTGGAAGGCAAGATTGGCGATACGGATATGTAGATCTCCTCCCGTTGTAACCGACTCTGTGTAACCCTAGCCCTCTCCGGTGTCTATATAAACCGGAGGGTTTTAGTCCGTAGGATGAACAACAATCATACCATAGGCTAGCTTCTAGGGTTTAGCCTCTCTGATCTCGTGGTAGATCTACTCTTGTACTACCCATATCATCAATATTAATCAAGCAGGAGTAGGGTTTTACCTCCATCGAGAGGGCCCGAACCTGGGTAAAAACATCATGCCCCTTGTCTCCTGCTACCATCCGCCTAGACGCACAGTTCGGGACCCCCTACCCGAGATCCGCCGGTTTTGACACCGACATTGGTGCTTTCATTGAGAGTTCCTCTGTGTCGTCATCTTTAGGCCCGATGGCTCCTCAGATCACCAACAACGACGCGGTCCAGGGTGAGAATTTTCTCCTCGGACAGATCTTCGTATTCGGCGGCTTTGCACTGCGGGCCAATTCGCTTGGCCATCTGGAGCAGATCGAAAGCTATGCCCCTGGCCATCAGGTCAGATTTGGAAGTTTGAATTACACGGCTGACATCCGCGGAGACTTGATCTTCGACGGGTTCGAGCCACAGCCGAGCGCGTCACACTGTCATGATGGGCATGATCTAGCTCTGCCGCCGAATAGTGCCCAGGAGGCCGCCCCAGTGTCCGCTCCGACCCTTAGTTCGGAGCCGACTGCGCCAATCGAGGACGGCTGGCTGGACACCGCCTCGGGGGCTACAATCTCTACGACGATCGAGCCGAACACCAGCCTTGTCCTTTGCGAAGCTCATGACTCCAAGGTGTCGGACTCCTTTCCGGACTCCGAACCTTCCGCGCCCCTGCCGATCGAACCTGATTGGGCACCGATCATGGAGTTTGCCGCCGCGGACATCTTTCAGCACTCGCCCTTTGGCGACATTCTGAATTCACTAAAGTCTCTCTCTTTATCAGGAGATCCCTGGCCGGACTATCGTCAGCAAGGTTGGGATGCGGACGACGAAGAAATTCAAAGCCCACCCACCACCCACTTCATAGCCACTGTCGATGATTTAACCGACATGCTCGACTTCGACTCCGAAGACATCAACGGTATGGACGCCGATGAAGGAGACGACCAAGAACTAGCGCCTATAGGGCACTGGAAGGCCACCTCGTCATATGACATATACATGGTGGACACCCCAAAAGAAGGGAATGGTGATGGAATAACGGAGGATGACCCCTCCAAGAAGCAGCCTAAGCGCCGGCGTCAGCGGCGCCGCTCTAAATCCCACCAAAGCAAAAACGGTGATTCCGGCATGGGAGATAATAATACCCCGGACAGTGCCGAAGACAACCCCCTCCAGCAGGATTCAGCACAGGAGGATGGAGAAGCCAACCCTCATGAGAGAGCGGCAGACAGAGAAGTAGAGGGCGATAATTACATGCCTCCCTCCGGAGATGAGGCAAGCCTCAACGACGACGAATTTATCATGCCTGAGGATCCCGTCGAACAAGAACGTTTAAAATGCACGCTTATAGCCATGGCGAGCAACCTCAAGAAAAAGCAGCAGCAGCTTAGAGCTGACCCAGACTTGCTAGCTGACAGATGGACTGAAGTCCTTGCGGCCGAAGAGTACGAACTCGAACGCCCCTCCAAGAACTACCGAAAGCACAAGCTGCTACCCCGATTAGAGGAGGAAGCACCTAAACCTACATCACCAGCGCATGACGCGGCTGACCGGCCACCCCGTGGCCGCGACAGTGATGCCTCTCGGCCATCCACTCAAGCCGCACCCCGGCGTCGCTCCAAAAATACCAAGGCACGGGGAAATGCGCCAGACCTGCGAGACATATTGGAGGACAAGGCAAGGCAAACAAGATCGATCTACGGATTGTGTGGGCACCCCACGACACGTGATGATAACCGTCATGTCAGATATGGCAAATACGGCCAGGCCGAACACAACAGACAAACCTCATTTGAGCTACGTCGTGATATAGCCCAGTACAGAGGCGCCGCACACCCACTATGCTTCACAGATCAAGTAATGGATCATCAAATCCCCAAGGGTTTTAAACCCGTAAGCATCGAATCATACGATGGCACAACAGATCCTGCGGTATGGATCGAGGACTATCTCCTTCATATCCACATGGCCCGCGGTGATGATCTACACGCTATCAAATACCTCCCACTCAAGCTTAAAGGACCAGCTCGGCATAGGCTTAACAGCTTGCCAGCAGAGCAATTCGTTGCTGGGAGGACCTGGAAGCCGCATTCCTCGACAATTTCCAAGGCACCTATGTGCGACCACCAGACGCCGATGACCTAAGCCACATCATTCAGCAGCCAGACGAATCAGCCAGACAATTCTGGACACGGTTCCTAACAAAGAAAAATCAAATAGTCGACTGTCCGAACGCAGAGGCCCTCGCTGCCTTCAAACATAACATCTGTGACGAATGGCTTGCCCGGCACCTAGGACAGGAAAAGCCGAATTCCATGGCAGCCCTCACAACACTCATGACCCACTTTTGCGCGGGAGAAGATAGCTGGCTAGCTCATAGTAATAACATGACCAAGAGCCCTGGTAATTTGGATACCAAGGACAACAATGGCAGGTCGCGTCGCAACAAACACAAGCGCCGCATTAACGGTGACAATGCGGAGAATACGGCAGTCAATGCCGGATTCCGAGGCTCTAAACGCGGTCAGCGGAAAAAGCAATTCAAAATAAGTACTCTGGACGCGTCCAATTTGGACCGAATACTCGATCGCTTGTGCCAGATACACGGCACCCCCGAAAAACCAGCCAATCAGACCAACAGGGATTGTTGGGTGTTCAAGCAGGCAGACAAGTTAAGCGCCGAAAACAGAGACAATGGGCTGCATAGCGATGACGAGGAGGAGCCCCGGCCGCCGAACAATAGGGGACAGAAGGGCTTTCCCCCACAAGTGCGGATGATGAACATGATATACGCAACCCACATCCCCAAAAGGGAATGGAAGCGTGCACTCAGGGACGTATATGCGTTGGAGCCAGTCGCCCCAAAGTTCAACCCATAGTCCTCCTGCCCGATCACTTTTGATCGAAGGGACCACCCCACTAGCATTCGCCACAGCGGATTTGCCGCATTGGTTCTAGACCCAATCATTGACGGATTTCACCTCACTAGAGTCCTTATGGACGGCGGCAGCAGCCTGAACCTGCTTTATCAGGATACAGTGCAAAAAATGGGCATAGATCCCTCAAGGATTAAACCCACAAAGACGACCTTTAAAGGCATCATGCCAGGTGTAGAGGCCAACTATACAGGCTCAGTTACACTTGAAGTGGTCTTCAGATCCCGGATAATTTCCGAAGCGAGGAGTTAATCTTCGACATAGTCCCGTTCCGCAGCGGCTATCACGCGCTGCTCGGACGAACCGCATTTGCAAAGTTCAATGCGGTGCCGCACTACGCATACCTCAAGCTCAAGATGCCAGGCCCTCAAGGAGTCATTACGGTCAATGGAAACACCGAACGTTCTCTCCGAATGGAGGAGCATACGGCGGCCCTCACGGCGGAAGTACAAAGTAGCCTCTCAAGGCAATTCTCCAGTCCACTATTAAACGTCTGGACACCGTCAAGCGCGCCTGAAGTAACCTATAGCAAGACCGCCTGGCACGTTCCGAGCAAGTGTAGCAGTGCGGCCACAACCCAAGCCCTCGCGAAACTGCGAAACCAGTACTACAAGTACATAATTACGCTCTGGAAATACCATGGGCATAAGGGGAGGGGCACAACTACGACACGCCCAAATGCGGCTCAACCGCACTAGGGGCTCCCGATTTTGTGATTCTTTTTTTTACTTTACTTTCAGGACTCCACTATCCGGAAGGCCTGTCCGGCAGTACAATTGCTGAACTCACGATACAACAGCCAGGGAAGCAACAAGCTACGTCGAACGTCCAGGTGGTCTCTGTAACGAGCTAAATTCCTGTCTTACATAAAGTCTCGCAGCTTTCCCCTGGAGGGGGACATGTCAAATCATCCCATCTCTTGCTTATCGCACTATTTGTATCGTTCTGCTCTCACAGCAGCCTTTTAATAAACAATACATAGCTCTTGTCTGTTATTGATTTCACTTTTTATGTAAATATGTTCATTTATGACATTATGCAACCGTGCACTTTGGTACGGCCAATACACCAGGGGCTTAAGTACCCCAGAATATGGTGTGAGAAGTCCGAACACTCTCACGAGTGCGGCACCCCGAACTTATAACATTATATGCATCGGCTCCGAATCATGTCTTGGGTCAATAGTTGGGTTTGCCCGGCTCCCATGTTTTGGTACCTTACGTTCCGTTATATCGGCTAAGGTAGCATTGGGAGAACTACTGCGATTGTGCCCCAGTTGAGCTGGGTTAAGCACCTGAGTAGAGAAAGCTAAAACTGACCGTCATGATAGGGCGAGAGCCGGTCGCTGTTCGAGAGGTTTTCGAGTCCCTAAGGACTTATGCCACTTAGAGCGAGGAGCTGGCTTTGTCCGGCCTAGGCGTGGATAGCGCCCCGAACTCGGTCTTCCAAATACTAGGGGCTTTGCCGAAATTTAAAATTATAGAATTCTATGGCTAAAGTGAGAGTGATAAAGCATTATAGTCGGATTGCCTTGTTCGTCGTGCTGAGCGCCTCCCTCGAAGGACCCAAGAATGGGAACAAGAGCGCTCAGGTTTATCCCGAACACCCCAGCACTCGTGGCATGGGGGTAGAAGCCGACGACTCGCCATCTCTCAGATTTGATAAACGTCCACACAAAAGGTAATATTTTAAATTCAAAAAGCGTTGCTTAGCACATATGAACAAGTCTTTAGCACACAGGATAACACGAGCGAGTTTACTCAAATATTACATCTTTGGAACATTCATTCGCCACAAGGCGGGCACCCTTCAGGACGCCCTCATAATACATCTCGGGCTTGTGATGCTCCTTCTTCTCCGGTGGCCCCTCTTTCACCAGCTTCTCAGCATCCAGCTTGCCCCAGTGTACTTTAACACGGGCAAGGGCCCTACGGGCACCTTCGATGCACACTGAGCGCTTGATGACTTCAAGCCATGGACAGGCATCCACCAGCCGCCTCACCAGCCCAAAGTAGCTCCCAGGCATGACCTCCCCAGGCCATAGTCGGACTATAAGGTCCTTCACGGCCTGTTCGGCCACCTTATGGAGCTAGACCAGCTGCTTCAGCTGGTCGCTAAAGGGCACCGGGTGTCCGGCCTCAACATACTGGGACCAGAACACCTTCTCCGTCGAGCTCCCTTCCTCGGCTCGGTAGAATGCGGCAGCGTCGGACACACTGTGGGGTAGATCTGCGAATGCTCCTGGAGAGCTCCAGACTCGGTTAAGTAACAAGTAATTCACTTTCACGTGCTTGCTTTGCATAAAGAATGCCTTACCCGCCGCTATCTTCTTCATCGCCTCAATTTCCTGGAGGGCTTTTTGGGCTTCGGCCTTGGCAGATTTGGCGCTCTCAAGGGTCGCGGCAAGCTCGGACTCTCGAGTCTTTGAGTCAAGCTCCAAACTCTCGTGTTTTTTCACAAGAGCGTGGAGCTCTTGCTGCACCTCCACCACCCGCGCCTCCAGCTTTTCTCGCTCGGTGCGCTCCACGGCCGCATTGTCTTCGGCCTTGGACATCGCTTCCTTCAGGGTCGCCACCTCGGTTGTGGCCCCTGTAATAACCATGTTGGTCCTGTCATTATTTGCAACAAGATCTTTTTATATACTTACATAAGGTATTACTTACCTTCCTTGTCCTCGAGCTGCTTCTTGGCAAGGTCGAGCTCATTCTCGGACCGCTCGAGGCTCTGCTTTAATGCTTCGACCTCCGTAGTCAGTGCGGCAGAGGTCAGCAGCGCAGCCTACATTCCCATATTGGCATACTTATGTTCGACTCCTGCGTATATCTTTTCAGATCCTCAGTTTGGCTTTTCTTTCCGAACACCAAACTGAGCATCAGGGGCTACTGTCTATGCGGTAATATTTTTACATATCTTAAATGCATACCTCAAAGCCTGTTAGAAGGCTGGCACAGGCTTCCGTCAGCCCGTTCTTGGCGGACTGAACCTTTTGGATCACCGCACTCATAATAGTGCGGTGCTCCTCGTCGATGGAGGCGTCGTTAAGCACCTCCAGCAAATTATCCGGTGCCTCCTGTTGGACAGAGGTCACCAGCGTTGTAGGCTTGCCCTTCTTATGAGGGGGCCGCCTGCCGGACTCCGGAACCACTGAAGGTTCCGGTGCGGTGTCTGGCCCAGGGCCGGACTTATAGCCCTTTGGGATTTTATCCCCTTTGCGCCTGGAGTCCGGAAGGTCGCCTTGCGGCGCCTCCGGGGCTACCTCCTCCTGGTTCGTCCCCTTTTGGGACTCCACCTCGGCATCGTCTGTGGGGCGAGGGGAGGTAGCAGTCAGGAGTGAAAGACTATTCACATCCGACAAATCCAGGGATCCGCTCGACGAAGCGTCGAGCCGGGCCTTGGGCGGACTGCATGATTATGTTCGGCGTTAGAAGATACTGTGCAGTAAAGGAACACCATGAGTTATTCTGGTATCCGGATACTTATGATTTTGCCAGGGGCTTGGCCCTGGATGGCCACTCCTCTTCGCCATTGTCGACGTTGGTGGAGTAGTCCGGGAGAAGGGTCTTTCCCTTCTTGGACTCTCCGGCCCCCAAGTTGGGGTGGCCTTCCTTTTCTTTCCTCCCCCCGTTAGAGGGGGAGAGGCCTCTTCTTCCTCCTCCTCGCCTTCGTGGGAGGAGTGCGCTTCAGAGTCATCGGACGAGGAATCCGACACTACCAGGCGCCGGGAACTCTTTCGAGTTCCCATGGTCTTCTTCTTGGCCTTCTTCTCTGGCACCACGTGAGGTGCCGGGACCAGCAGCTTCACCAAGCGGGCGTCTGCTGGGCCTTCGGGCAAAGGAGCCGGACAGTCTATCTGTCCGGACTTCTTCTGCCAATCCTGTCAATTGAATGGGAGCTTAGATCCTGCATAGAGTCAAACTATGAAAAACAGGTATCCTGTAATGGGTAAAACAAGCTTACCGCGCTGGCTTGGTGCTTCGCGTAGAATCCACGATCCTCAGTAATGGGAGGGGGAACCTCGGAGCCCTTGAATAGCACCTTCCAGGCATCTTCGTGCGTTGTGTCAAAGAGCCTGGACAAAGTTTGGTGCTGGGCCGGGTCAAATTCCCACAAGTTAAAAGCCCGTCGTTGACACGGGAGGATCCGGCGGAAGAGCATGACCTGGACTACGGTGACAAGTTTAACCTTCTTGTCAATCAGGTCTTTGACGCAGGTTTGGAGTCCGGTCAGCTCTCCCGAATTACCCCATGACAGGCCCGTCTCTTTCCAGGAGGTGAGATGTGTGGGGATGCCAGATCGGAATTCGGGGGCCGCTGCCCATTCAGGGTCACGCGGCTCGGTGATGTAGAACCACCCCGATTGCCACCCTTTGATGGTTTCCACAAAGGAGCCCTCGAGCCATGTGACGTTGGGCATCTTGTCCACCATGGCGCCTCCACACTCCACCTGCTGGCCGCCCACTACCTTCGGCTTGACATTGAAGATCTTCAGCCATAAGCAGAAGTGGGGCTTGATGCGAGGAAGACCTCTCACACGACGATAAACGCCGAGATGTTGAGGATGAAGTTTGGGGCCAGATCGTGGAAATCCAGGCCATAGTAGAACATGAGCCCCGGACAAATGGGTGAAGTGGGAAGCCTAGTCCGCGGAGGAAATGGGGGAGGAACACCACCCTCTCATGGGGCCTGGGGGTGGGGATGAGCTGCCCCTCGTCTGGGAGCCGGTGCGCAATGTCGTTGGACAAGTATCCGGCTTTCCTCAACTTTTTGATGTGCCCCTCCGTGACGGAGGAGGCCATCCACCTGCCTCCTGCTCCGGACATGGCTGGAGAAGGTTGAGGTGGGAAGTGCGGACTTGGGCGCTGGAGCTCGAGTGCGCGGAAATGGATAAGCGAAGGAGGAAGAAGGCGTAGATGAAAAAGGTGGATCCTTATCCCCTTATATGGGCGGACGAAACTATGTGCCCCCACCAGCCTGGTAAAACTCGCTTATCTCCCAAGCGCCATGATTAATGGCACGGTTGGGTTACCCATGCCCGTATTGATGAGAATCCCGGTATAAGGGGACATGATCTCTGCTTCGACAAGACGTGCCAAGGGAACCACCTCGCTAAACGCGCTAAGGTTGGACAGTAAAACAATTTGAATAAAGGCTTGGCCATGGCGTGATGTCACGCAGCGGAGTACGTCAGCAGATTAGATTTGTACAAATATTATTCTCTCTACGGTGGTATGTGGAACTTGTTTTGCAGAGCCAGACACTATCCTTGTGTTCAAAATCTTCTATGAAGTATTCGGATGAGGAACCCGCCTTGCAATGCCGAAGACAATCAATGCGTCGGACTTGTCGTCATTGAAGCCTGGTTTAGGGGCTACTGAGGGAATCCTGGATTAGGGGGTGTCCGGATGACCGGACTATGACCTTTGGCCGGACTCCTGAACTATGAAGATACAAGATTGAAGACTTCGTCCCGTGTCCGGATGGGACTTTCCTTGGCGTGGAAGGCAAGCTTGGCGATACGGATATGTAGATCTCCTCCCGTTGTAACCGACTCTATGTAACCCTAGCCCTCTCCGATGTCTATATAAACCGGAGGGTTTTAGTCCATAGGATGAACAACAATCATACCATAGGCTAGCTTCTAGGGTTTAGCCTCTCTGATCTCGTGGTTGATCTACTCTTGTACTACCCATATCATCAATATTAATCAAGCAGGAGTAGGGTTTTACCTCCATCGAGAGGGCCCGAACCTGGGTAAAAACATCGTGTCCCTTGTCTCCTCCTACCATCCGCCTAGACGCACAGTTCGGCACCCCCTACCCGAGATCCGCCGGTTTTGACACCGACACTCGGCGACGAAGAATTTATCGTGCCAGAGGATCCTGTCAAGCAGGAGCGCTTCAAACGCTAGCTCATAGCCACTGCAAAAAGCCTGAAGAAAAAACATCAGCAGCTTCAAGCTGATCAAGATCTACTAACTGATAGATGGACTGAAGTCCTGGCAGCCAAGGAATACGGACTCGAGCGCCCAACCAAAAGTTACCCAAAGCACAGGTTGTTACCTCAATTCGAGGAGGAGGCACTAGAGCCTACACTACTAGCGCAGGATGCGGCTGACCGGCCACCTCGTGGCCGAGCCAAAGCGGGGCCTACACCATCCCGCACCCTGTCGCCAAACAAATAAAAACATGAAGGCCCGAGGCTACAGACATGACCTGCGAGACGAACTGGAAAACAAAGCAGGGCAGTCAAGATCGACCTACGGATCAAGGGGGGGCGCCTCAACGCGTGACGATGACCGCCACGTCGGATATACTAAATACAAATCCGACCGGGCTGAATACAATAGACCAGACTCATTCGAGTTGCATCGTGTTGTAGCCCGACATAGATGCGCCACACCCCCCCCCCTATGCTTCACTGATGAAGTAATGGAGCATGATTTCTCAGAAGGGTTTAAGCCCGTGAATATCGAGCCCTACGATGGGACTACAGAACCCGCGGTAAGGATAGAAGATTTCCTTCTCCGCATTCACATGGCCCGCGATGATGATCTACATGCCATCAAGTATCTCCCACGAAAACTCAAGGGACCGGCTCGTCATTGGCTGAATAGTTTGCCGGCAAACTCTATTGGAAGTTGGGAGAACCTGGAAGACGCATTCCTAGATAAGTTCCAGGGCACTTATGTGCGGCCACCAGATGCTGATGATTTAAGTCATATAACCCAACAGCCCAGAGAGTCAGCCAGGAAATTCTGGACTCGGTTCCTAACTAAAAAGAACCAAATTGTCGACTGTCTGGGTGCCGAAGCCCTAGAGGCCTTTAAGCATGACATCCGCGACGAGTGGCTTACCCGACACCTCAACTAAGAGAAGCCGAAGTCCATGGTAGCCCTCACGACACTCATGACCCGCTTTTGTGCGGGCGAGGACAGCTGTTTGGCTCGTAGCAACATCACATCAAGAAATCCTGGCACCTCAGACGCCAGAGATAGCAACGGCAAGCCCCGATGCAACAGACACAAGCATCGCAATAATGGCGATAACGCCGAAGACACGGCCGTCAATACCGGATTTAGTGGCTCTAAGTCCGGTCAATGGAAAAAGGCATTTAAAAGAAACAATTCGGGGCCGTCCAGTCTGGACCACATACTCGATCGTTCATGTAAAATTCACGGCACCCCCGATAAACCAGCCAACCACACCAACAGAGAATGTTGGGTGTTTAAATAGGCCGGCAAGTGGAATGCCGAAAACAAGGAAAAGGGGTTGCATAGTGATGACGACGAGGAACCCCGACTGCCGAACACAGGAGGACAGAAGAAATTCCCCCCCCCCCCAAGTAAAAACGGTAAATATGATATACGCAACCCATATTCCCAGGAGGGAGCGAAAGCGTGCATTAAGGGACGTCTACGCGATGGAGCCAGTCGCCCCAATGTTCAACCCATGGTCTTCTTATCCGATCACCTTCGATCACAGGGACCATCCGACCAGTATCTGTCATGGCGGTTCGACCGCGTTGGTCCTCGACCCCATCATTGACGGATTCTACCTCACACGAGTCCTTATGGACGATGGTAGCAACCTGAATATGCTCTATCACGATACAGTGTGCAAAATGGGCATCGCCCCCTCAAGGATCAAACCCACCAAAACCACCTTCAAAGGTGTCATACCAGGTGTAGAAGCCTGTTGCATGGGCTCATTCACACTGGAAGTAGTCTTTGGATCTCCGGACAACTTCCGAAGCGAGGAGTTAATCTTTGATATCGTCCCTTTCCGCAGTGGCTATCATGCACTGCTTGGATGAACTGCATTCTCCAGATTCAATGCGGTGCCACATTGGCCTCAAGCTCAAGATGCCAGGACCTCGGGGGGTTATAACAGTCAATGGAAACACAGAGCGCTCCCTCCATATGGAGGAGCACACTGCGGCCCTCGCAGCAGAAGTACAGAGCAGCCTTCTTAGGCACGCCTCCAATTCGGCAATAAAGCCCCCGGACCCCGCCAAGTGAGTCTGAAGTACTCTGCAACAAGATCGTCCAGCACGACCAAAGCTTGCCTAGCAATTCGGCCTCCGTCTTGATCCCAGTCAAGCGGTGAAATTTGTGCCGCGCGTACATAACTACGCACTTAAAATACCATGGGCATAGGTGAAGGCACGGCTACATTGCGGTCCACAATGCGGCTCAACCGCCCCAAAACCATCACACCTTCAACCTTTTCTTTTTTCCAGGTCCCTATCTCTTTGAGGCTCGTCCGATAACCTGATTATCGACCCATTACAGGACAAAAGTACCATGGAGGCGGGAAGCTTTGAGGTACGAGGGAATCCTCAGGTGGTCTCTGATAACGATCGCTATACCTATTTTTCCATACCCGCACGTAGCTCGCTCTTGGCGAGGACATGTAAAATAGTCCTATTTTGCTTATTGCACTACTTGTATACATACGCCTTGACATATCATCCAAATAACAATGGAAAATAATATGCAGCGTCAGCTTACTACTACCTTTCTTTTCTTTTTCCTTGACTATATATTTATTACAAATTGCACACGTACAATTCGGTACGATTCAGTTCGCCAGGGGCTTCAATGTACCCCATAACATAGCAAGAAGAATCCGAACACTTTTGACAGTGCGGCACCCTGAACTTATAGCATTATATGCATCAGCTCTGGATCCTATCTTGGGTCAATAGTTGAGTTTGCCCGGCTCCCATATTTTGCAGCCTTACGTTCCGCTATATCGGCTAAGGTGACACAGGGAGAAGTACTGTGATTGTGTCCCGGTTCTTCCGGATGAGCACCTCAGTAGAGAAAGTCGAAAACTGATCGTCATGATGCGGCGAGAGCTAGTCGCTGTTCAAGAGGTTTCAAATCCTTAAAGATTTTTTCCGCTTTGGGCGAGGAATCGGTCTTCGTCCGATTTAGGCGTGTATAGCGCCCCAAGTTCGGCCTTCCGAACACCAGGGGCTACGCCAAAATTTAAAATTATAGAACTTCTACGGCTAAGTGAGAGTGATAAAGCTGTATAGTCCGATTGCCTTGTTCGTTGCGCTAAACACCTCCTTAAAGGACCAAAATTTTGGATAAAGAGTGCTTAGATTTATCCCGAACACCCCTGTACTACTTACATGGGGGCAGAAGCCGACGACTGGCCAACTCTTAGATTATATAAGCGGCCGCACAGAAGGTAAAATTTTAAATCAACAAGCATTATATTGCGCAAAAGAACTTGTTTCATATTACAGGATACATTCACTCAAAGATTACATCCTTCACATATTGCTCCACCATAAGGCGAGAGCCCTTCAGGACACTATCATAATATTTTTCGGGGTGGCGATGCTCCTTGCCCTTCGGCGGCCCTTCGGTCATCAGCTTCTCGGCATCCATCTTCACCCAATGCACTTTTGTGCGGGCGAAGACCATCCGCGCACCTTCAATGCAAACTCACAAGCCGCTTTACGAGGCCGAAGTAGCTTTTGGGTAGAGGCTCGGCAGGCCATAGCCGGACTATGAGGTCCTTCATGGATAGTTCGACCGCCTTGTGCAGTTTGACCAGTTGCTTCAGCTGGTCGCTCAAGGGCATCGGATGTTTGGTCCCAATATACTGAGACCAGAACAACTTTTTTGTCGAGCTCCCTTCGTTGGCTCGGTAGAACTCTGCGGCATCAGATATGCTGCGCGGTAGATCTGCGAACGCTCTTAGAGAGCTCCAAATTCGGGTAAGTAAAAGGAAAGTCTCCTTCACATGCTTGCTTTGCATAATGAATGCCTTACCCGCCGCAATCTTCTTGGCCGCCTGAATCTCCAGGAGGGCCTTTTGGGCTTCGGCTTTGGCGTCTCGCGCGCTCTGGAGGGCCTTAGCAAGCTCGGACTCTTGCATCTTAGAGTCACGCTCCAAGGACTCGTATTTTTGGACGAAATCCTGGAGCTCTTGCTGGACCTCGCTGACCCGAGCCTCTTGCTTCTCACGCTCAGCACGCTCCTTGTCCGCTTTGTCTTTGGCCTCGGTAAGCACCGTCTTAAGGGCCGCCACTTTGGTCGTGGCCCCTAGTAAAGTTCATGATGCTTTCATTAGCAGAAACCATTTTTCCTTTTTAATATATAGACAGGGTACTGTGTACCTTTGTTCTCCTAGAGCTGCCTCTTCATGAGGTCGAGCTCTCCTTCGGCCCGCTCCAGGTCCCGCTTCAGTCCGGAGACCTCCGCAGTACGAGCGGCAGCAACCAGTAGCGACGCCTCCTTATTCACATAGACATCTTCTATTAGACTCCTGCGGTATTATTTGATCCTTTGTTCAGCCTTTCTTTCCGAACACCAAATAGAGCATCAGGGGCTACTGTCTATACTATGATATTTTCTTACAATTTTGTTACTTACCTCAAATCCTTTTAGGAGGCTGGCGCAGGCTTCGGTCAATCCACTTTTGGCGGACCGAACCTTCTCAATCACCACACTCATAAGAATACGGTGTTCTTCGTCAAAGGAAGCGCCATGAAGCGCTTCCAGCAAGTTATCCGATGCCTCTGGATTGATAGAGGTCATTGGTACAAGCGGCTCGCCCCTCTTAGGGAGAGGGTGCCTACCTGAATTCGGAACCGCTTGGGGTTCCGGAGTCGTATTCGGCTGGGGCCAAACTCGTTGCGGCCCCCGTCATTAGAGTCCATGGGGGTCTTCCCCCCCATGTGCCTGGCGATTGGGATCTCGCCTAAGGGCGTCTCCAGAACTGTATCCCCCTGGTCCGGTATCCTCTGGGACAACACTTCGGTGCCGTCCGCGGGCCTGGGGAGGAGGCTGTCGGGAGTGATTCGCTTTTCATTGCCGACGGGCCCAGGTACTCCTCCGAAGAGGATACCTCGATGTGGGATTTGTCCGGACTGCATATGCATGTTAGGCATTGTAAGAAGCAATAAAGCAAAACACACTGGAAGTATTATAGTGTCCGGATACTTATGACTTAGCCAGGGGCTTGTCCCTGGGCAACCACTCACTGTAGGTGGCCGTGGTGGAGTGGTCCGGAAGGAAGGTCTTTCCCTTCTTGGACGTTCCGGCCTCCCCCTATGGGGAGGCCTTTCTCTTCTTTTCCCCGTCGGTTGGGGAGGGAGGGATTTCCTCTTCCTCCTCCTCATCTTCGTGGGAGGAATGCGCCTCGGTGTCTTCGGATGTCGAGTCCGATACAACCTTGCGCCGGAGACCTTTTCTGGTTCCTGCGGCCGTCTTATTGGCCTTCTTCTCCAGCACCTCATAGGGCGTCAGAAACAACATCCTTGTTAGAAGCTCCGATTCTGGATCTTCAGGTAACAGAGCTGGGCAGCCGATCCGCTCCGCTATCGCTACCTAGTCCTGAAAAAACGGCATGGAGGCTTAGGATCCTCCTGCGGATGTGCCGATAAAAAACATGTCTTGCGAAACATACAAACTTACCGGATTGGCTGGGCGCTTTGCGCTGAGTCCGCGATCTTCGGTTATGGGCAGTGGTACCTCGGTGGCCTTGAACAGCACCTTCCAGACGTCATCATGCATCGTGCCGAAGAGCTCTCGCAGCGCCTGGTGTTCGGCCGGGTCAAACTCCCATAGATCGCAAACCCGTCTCTGGCACGGAAGGATCCGGCGGAGGAGCATAACCTGTACTATGTTGACAAGCTTGATTTTCTTGCTTATCATATTATGGACGCAGGTCTGAAGTCCGGTCAGCTCTACCACGGAGCCCTAGGCTAAGCCCTTCTCTTTCCAGGAGGTGAGCCGCATGGGGCTGCCAGATCAAAATTCGGGGGCCTCCGCGCATTCGGTGTTGCGCGGCTCGGTGATGTAGAATCACCCCGACTACCACCCCTTTACAGTCTACACAAAAGAGCCCTCGGGCCAGGTGACATTGGGCATCTTGCCCACCATGGCGCCCCCGCACTCCGCTTGCTGGCCGCCCACCACCTTTGGCTTCACGTTGAAGGTCTTCAGCCATAGGCCGAAGTGGGGCGTGATGCGGAGGAAGGCCTCGCACACGACGATGAACGCTGAAATGTTGAGGATGAAGTTGGTGCCACATCATGAAAGTCCAGCTCGTAGTAAAACATGAGTCCACGGACGAATGGGTGGAGGGGAAATCCCAGTCCACGGACAAAGTGGGAGAGGAACACTACCCTCTCCTGGGGTTTTGGGGGTGGGGATGATCTGCCCTTCGGTGGGAAGCCAGTGTGTGATGTTTGCGGACAGGTATCCGGCCTCCCGAAGCTTCGTAATGTCCTCCTCCGTAACGGAGGAGGCCACCCACTTGCCTCCCACTCCGGACATGCTTGAATGACTTTGCGGAGAAGGTGAGAGCTTGGGCGCTAGAGTTCGAGCAAGAGAGAATGAATCAGCAAAGGAAGAAGAAGGCGTGGGTGAAAAGGGGGGATCCTTATCTCTTTATAAAGGCGGTAGAAACTGTGCGCCTCCCCACTTGCCATGTAAACTCGCTTATTCCCCAAGCGTCGTGTTCATCACACCCATATTGATGAGAATCTTGTGATAAGGGGACACGATCTCTGCTTTGACAAGACGTGCCAATAAAACCGCCTCGCAATACATGCAGTAGCAGGTTGAGAAAAATGGTTCGCATAATGACCGGGCTGCGGCGTGGTGTCACGCAATGAAAAATTGTCAGCATATTGGGTTTGTAAAACATTATGCTATCTATGATGGTATGTGGAATTTGTTTTGCAGAGCCGGACACGATTCATGTGTTCAAAATCTACCTTGGAGTATTCAGAGAAGGAACCTCCTTGCAATACCGAAGACAATCTACGCGCTGGACTCATCGTCATTGAAGCCTGGTTCAGGGGCTACTGAGGGAGTCCTGGATTAGGGGGTCCTCAGACAGCCGGACTATATGCTTATGCCAGACTGTTGGACTATGAAGATACAAGATTGAAGACTTCGTCCCGTGTCCAGGTGGGACTCTCTTTGCGTGGAAAGAAAGCTTGGTAGTTCGGATATGTATATTTCCTTCTCTGTAACCGACTCTGTGTAACCCCAACCCCCTCCGGTATCTATATAAACTGGAGGGTTTAGTCCATAGGACAAGAACAATCATAATCATAGGCTAGCTTCTAGGGTTTAGCCTCTGCGATCTCGTGGTAGAGCAACTCTTGTAATACTCATATCATCAAGATCAATCAAGCAGGAAGTAGGGTATTACCTCCATAGAGAGGGCCCGAACCTAGGTAAACATTGTGTCCCCCGCCTCATGTTACCATTAGCCTTAGACGTACAGTTCGGGACCCCCTACCTGGGATCCGCCGGTTTTGACACCGACAATCACCACCTCCGAAGAAAGAGATCTAAATACATGGGTATGGGCACTCCCCTTGGCTTGTGCCAAGCTTGGGGGAGGTGTCATGGTATCTTATCACCATCCCACCATCACACCTTTACCTTTATTGTTTTTCTTAATTCGATCCTTTTGGTTATATCTCGGTTAAGTAGAATAATAGTTTTTATTATGATCTAGCTTTGAGTTTTGCTTTATGTTCCCTCTATGTAATCGAGTCCGAGAGATATATAATAAAGATTAGTTTTGAGCTGAGGGCTTTGCTTTCTTGCTATGACCATGATAAAAAGTAATAAAGAATAAAGAAATAAAAGATTATATAATTATCTTATGGGAAGTGACGACTTCACATATAATAAGTATGTCGCATGAAACTTGTTGATAGTTGACAAACATAGTTTTGGTCATTGTTGGAATTAATAGGAAGTAATAAAGAAAGAGAGGTCTCGCATATAAATATACTATCTTGGACATCTTTTGTGATTGTGAGCACTCATTAAAATATGACATGCTAAAAGGTTGATGTTGGACAAGGAAGACAACATAATGGGTTATGTTTCTTTATATCTGAACATAAGTTATATTATCATGGATCCTCTAACATGTTGAGCTTGCTTTCCCCTCTTATGCCAACCAAATCCTTTGCACCAAGTAGAGATACTACTTGTGCATCCAAACATCCCTTAACCCAGTTTTGCCATGAGAGTCCACCATACCTACCTATGGATTGAGTAAGATCCGTCAAGTAAGTTGTCATAGGTGCAAGCAATAAAATTTTCTCTCCAAATATGTATGATCTATTAGTGCGAAGAAAATAAGCTTTATACGAACTTGTGATATGGAAGAAATAAAAGCGACAGACTGCATAATAAAGTTCTTTATCACAAGTGGCAATATAAAGTGACGTTCTTTTGCATTAACATTTTGTGCATCCAACCATAAAAGCGCATGACAGCCTCTCCTTCCCTGTGCGAAGGGCCTATCTTTTACTTTTACCTTCTACCTTTATATAAGAGTCATGGTGATCTTCAACTATTCCTTTTTACACTTTTTCCTTTTGGCAAGAACTTTATGTTGGGGGAAGATCCAAATATATATATCCACTCGGATGTAGATATTCATAAGTTGTTATTGTTGACATTACCCTTGAGGTAAAAGGTTGGGAGGCGAAACTATAAGCCCCTATCTTTCTCTGTGTCCGACTGAAGCTTTGAACTCATACGTATCGTGTGAGTGTTAGCAATTGTGAGATATTAAAAGATGGTTGAGTATGTGGACTTGCTATACAAAAGATCTTATACTGACTCTTTCCGTGCTTCAATGACTGAGATCATAGTTTGTTAGTCTTCAATAAAGTTCCTGATTCATACTTTAGCTTGTTAACGAATTGTTACTTTAGAATAAGAAATTATATAACAATATGTTGTTGTTATAAAGATGATCATGATGCCTTCATGTCCGTATTTTATTTTATCGACACCTCTATCTCTAAACATGTGGACATGATTTTCGATTTCGGCTTTCGTTTGAGGATAAGTGAGATCTAAGCTTGGGGGAGTTGATACGTCCATTTTGCATCATGCTTTTATATTGATATTTATTGCATTATGGGATGTTATTACCTATTTTGGTACAATACTTATGTCTTTTCTCTCTTATTTTACAATGTTTACATGAAGAGGAAGAATGTCGACAGCTGGAATTCTAGACTAGAAAAGGAGCAAATCTTAGAGACCTATTCTTCATAACTCGAAAAGTCCTGAAAATTTATGGAGAATTATTTTGGAATATATAAAAAATATTGGGCAAAGAAAATACCACAGGGGACCCACCAGGTGACCACAAGGGTGGGGGCGCGCCCTACCCCCTGGGCGCGCCCCTGTGGCTTGTGGGCCACCTGGCAGGCCTCCAGTGCCCATCTTCTCCTATGTGATGTTTTTGACCTGGAAAAAATCATAGGAGAGATTTCGGGATGAAGCGCCAATGTCTCGAGGCGGAACCTAGGTAGAAGCAATCTAGGGCTCTAGTGGAGCTATTCTGCCAGGGAAACTTCCCTCCCGGAGGGGGAAATCAAAGCCATCGTCATCACCAACGATCCTCTCATCAAGAGGGGGTCAATCTCCATCAACATTTTCACCAGCACCATCTCCTATCAAACCCTAGTTCATCTCTTGTATCCTATCTTTGTCTCAAAACCTCAGATTGGTGTCTGTGGGTTGCTAGTAGTGTTGATTACTCCTTGTATAGTTGATGCTAGTTGGTTTATTTGGTGGAAGATCATATGTTCAGATCCTTAATGATAATTATTACTCCTCTGATTATGAATACGAATATGCTTTGTGGGTAGTCATGTTTGTTCCTGAGGACATGGGAGAAGTCTTGTTATAAGTAATCATGCGAATTTGGTATTCGTTCGATATTTTGATGAGATGTATGTTGTCTTTCCTCTAGTGGTGTTATGTGAACATCGACAACATGAGACTTCACCATGATTTGGGCCTAGGGGAGGCATTGGGAAGTAATAAGAAGATGATGGGTTGCTAGAGTGACAAAAGCTTAAACCCTAGTTTATGCGTTGCTTTGTAAGGGGCTGATTTGGATCCACATGTTTCATGCTATGGTTAGATTTATCTTAATTCTGCTTTCGTAGTTGCGGATCCTTGCCAGAGGGGTTAATCATAAGTGGGAGACTTGTCCATGTAAGGACAGCACCCAAGCACCGGTCCACCCACATATCAAATTATCAAAGTAACGAATGCAAATCATATGAGCATGATGAAAACTAGCTCGCCAGTAATTCCCATGTGCCCTCGAGAGCTCTTTGCTTTATATAAGAGTTCATCTAGGCTTGTCCTTTGCTACAAAAAGGATTAAGCCACCTTGCTGCACCTTTGTTACACTTGCTACTTGTTACCCGTTATGAATTATCTTATCACAAAACTATCTGTTACCGATAATTTCAGTGCTTGAAGAGAAACCTTGCTGAAAACCGCTTGTCATTTCCTTCTGCTCCTCGTTGGGGTCGACACTCTTACTTATCGAAAGGTCTATGATAGATCCCCTATACTTGTGGGTCATCAGTGCTCAATTGGAAGATTAGAGGTATCAATGCTCCAAAGAAATGGTCTGCCATTGCAAACAAAATAGAAGAATCTCAATGCTCTATCCTATGCCTTCAAGAAACTAAGAAAGAAAGTTTTGGCAGCACATACATCAAGAACTTCTGCCCTAGAAGAATTGCAAAGTTTGCATTCCTCCCCTTAGTTGGAGCAGCTGGTGTCTTTTTAATTGCTTGGAATGAACATATGTTTTCTTGCCCAATCCATCATGTTAATGATTTCTCTTTATCTATCCAATTCTCTTCCTCTCACAATGGTGATAAATGGATCCTAACAAATGTGTATGGACCTTGTCAACAAAATGAGAGAATCCTCTTCCTCAACTGGTTCCAAAACTTCCATATGCAAGATGATGTTAATTGGCTTGTTGTGGGTGATTTCAACTATATCAGATAACCTCATATAGAAGTAGAGAAGGGGGTAGCATTAATGATATTCCTCTTTTAATGAGGCTATCACCAAGCAGGATCTGATTGAGATCGCACTCAAAGGCAGGAGATTCACTTGGAGGAATATGCAAGAGGCGCCATTACTTGAGAAGCTAGATTTGTGTTTCATGTCAAAAGCATGGACACTAAAATACACTAGTACATTTGCATTTCCTCTTGCTAAAACCACCTCTACCCATGTTCCCATCAAAATCCAAATTGGACCATCTATACCCAAAACCAGCATTTTCATATTTGAGAATTTATGGTTAGAGCACCCCTAGTTTAAAGATGTTGTCAGATTTGTTTGGTCCCAATCAGTGGATGATAATGACAGTGCAAAAGTAATTGCTACCAAATTTAAGAGGCTGAGGAAAGGTTTAAAATCTGGGAAAAAGGGCTTTCAGATTTCAAAAATATCATAGCAAACACCAACTTCATGATCCTATGCTTTGACACCATATAGGAATTCAGGGCACAATGTAATGGCAGAGACATTTTCAAGACACATCTGGAAAGAATTTTGGACCACCAAAGACAATACCGAAAACAGAGAGCAACCAGTAGGCATGTCAAAGTTGGTGAAGCAAATACCAAATACTTCCAAACCAAAGCAACTATTAAATTCAGAAATAATTGCATAACAATGCTGAAAGATGAGCAAGGACATGAACACCATGATCACCATGCAAATGTAGCAATTTTATAGAGAGCATTCAAGGACAGATTGGGAACATGTATTCACCAACTTCAAACCCCCTCCAACTTCACCATCTGTTGCAACCACTGGATGATCTATCTGAATTAGAAGCTCCATTCACTAAGGAAGAGATTGATAGGGTCATCAAACATATGCCTGCACCCCTGCACTAGATGGTTTCAATGTAGCATTTCCCAAAAGTTGTTGGGATATCATTGCCACAAACTTCTATAAGCTTATTGAAGATTTCCACTCAGGTCAAGTGAACATTTAGAGTATCAACTACTCCTTCATAACCCTCATTCCAAAGAAGGATTTTGCATCAACCCCATCTGAGTTCAGGCCTATCTCATTACGGAATTGCACTCTCAAGCTCACTACTAAATTGCTGGCCAACAGATTGCAGAAGTACATCCTCAATATGGTTCACAAAAATCAATATAGTTTTCTCAATAACATATGCATACAGGATTGCTTGGCATGGTCATATGAATACATCCATCAATGTCATCACAGTAAGAAGGAAATCATACTCCTCGAATTAGATTTTGAAAAGGCTTTTGACATGTTGAACCTTGACACAATAATTGAGATTCTGCAAGCCAAAGGTTTTGGCACCAAATGGATACACTGGATTAAAATGATATATGGCACAGGTTTCTCACCTGTCCTTCTCAATGGAGTTCCAGGGAAACAATTCCTATGCAAGAACGGAGTGAGGCAAGGAGACCCACTATCACCTCTCATTTTTGCGATTGTTGTTGATCTGCTCCAGTCCATTTTTAATGAAGCATCCCAGGCTACCATGATTGAGGTTCCACTCATCCACAACTCTTTTCCAGACTACCCCATTATTCAATATGTAGATGATACTATCCTGGTGGCAAAGGCTAATTCCAGGCAGATATAACACATCAAAAATCTACTCCTGCATTATGCACATTACACTAAGCTCAGGGTAAACTATGCAAAGTCTATACTGACTTCAGTCAACACACCTGCTGAGAAGATGAATGAACTCTCCAAACTCCTAGGTTGCAAGATCGGTTCACTACCCCACACTTATCTTGGCCTACCTCTATGTCTAACAAAACCTAGAGTGGAGGACTTTGTGCCTATGATGAGTAGAATAGAGAACAGATTGATGAGTTGCTCTACAATGCTTTCATTTGGAGATAAATTGACCCTCATTAAGTCTATTTTCACCAGTATGCCCACCTTTTTCATGTGCACTCTAATGATACCCAAAACATTCATTAAGCAAATCATCTCCTACCTTGTGAACTATTTTTGGAGAAAGTATGGCACCATGAATAGAGGAGTTGTGGTCATTTCTTGGGATAAAGTCAGCAGACCCACCATGGAGGTCTAGGTGTATTAGATCTGCACACACATAACAAGGCTTTGCTCCTCAAGTTTCTCCACAAAATTTTCAACAAAACTAATACTCCTTAGATGAACATTATTTGGGAGAAGCATTACCAGAACAGACTACATGGGGAACAAAAGGTGGGATCATTTTGGTGGAGATCTATACTCAAGCTTCTACTAATTTTCAAGCAACATGCCATATGTAAAGCAGGTAGAGGGGGTTCTGTTTATTTTTGGCCTGATAATTGGCAGGAATAACCACTTATACCAAATACCCTAAGCTGCACTCATTTACTATTAATCAAGACATCTCACTGAACAGAGTTTTGGAACACAATGACATAAGCCAGCTTTTTCATAGGCCACTATCTCAGCAAGCCTTTGAACAATTTACCGCATTACATGCTATCCTTAACAGTAGAGCTACTATAGAAAATCAGGATAGATGGTCATATGCATGGGCAGCACCCAAATACTCATCCATGAAAATGCACAAAGCAATTAAAGGGGAAGGCACAACACACAATATCATTAGATTTTTGTGGAAAATAGCATGCAGGCTCAGGCACGGGTTTTCTTTTGGCTGTTAATCTGTGACAGTCTAAGCACAAGGAATCTAATTCATAGGAGAAGCATGTTTCTGGAGGACTATAATTGTGCCCTATATATGTTCAGATGCCACTAAAGAAACAGTAACCCATCTCTTTTGGATTGCCAATTTGCCTGGAGGTGTTGGAATTCCATTGCTCCTAATAAACAAAGAGGCATCTCAGTATATGATGAAGTTCACCTAATCGGGAACAACCTCCCTTCGGACATTGCACTGGATATTTTTATTATGGGTTGCTGGGGAATTTGGATGAGCAGAAATGATAAGATCTTTAGAATGGTAGCACCCACTCTAGATACTTGGAAGTATTATCTGAAAGAGGGTCTCCAAGTTATAGAACTCAAAGCTAAAGCATCCAAGGCTGAAAAGATCCATTCCTGGATAGAACAGAACACCTAATTTAAATATGTCGTTCCCTAGAGCAAGCGTTGGTTGAGTAACATTTTCCTCTCTTTTTATATGTGTATAGTTATTAATTAATGAAAATTTACCATAGAACAATTGTTCTATGGGTCCGGCTAAAAAAACCCAACAAAGAATATTTATTTTCATATATCTATGGCCGATGTTTTTCTAAAACGCACACGGAGTGAAAACAAGTCGAGAACTTTATTGTTTTGTAGACCCCAATGAAGAGAGAACAATACATCACTATTGATGGGCACTGCTGCTAGAGAGGTCAAATATCACGAATGGGTAGTTGTCACCTGTCAAAGAAGAAAGTCACTGGTTTTATTACTAGTGGTGAACTTCTTTAGGGGTCTGTTAGTAGTGACCAACTGAAGACTTTTTAGTACAATCGATTAATATTGTGTACTACAACAACATTTCATAAATGATAACTCATGATAAATTAATCCCATTGGGAGTACCAAATTCATATGTGCAGAACATTTTGCATTACAACAACATTTCATACATTAGAACTCATGATAAATTCATCTTAAGACAAGATTAATTACACATTTCAAAGATGAACATGAAACAATATCCTCTTCACAAATCTCTTCCAATACTAAATAGAAGGAGTACAATCCTAGTGGCACATATGTGCCTTTGGTTAGTTGTGGAATTTCATTAGAACGGATGCCCATACATTCCATTGTTAGAGATTTCATATGACTCCTCTGTTGTGCGATTGATGGTCTATTGGTGGTGAACGATCTGGGTAACTGTTTTTCTGGTATAAGTTCGATTAGTGAGAGAGATTTAGTCTAGCTGTCATGCCAATTGAGATGATAGTTAATCAATTTTTAGAAGGCCATTTTATATATGGCACTCTCTAGTTTAATTTTCCCAGAACTTTTGTAGGCTGCTATGAGTAATCCTTTAAGATTTTTTGTTGTTATTTACTAAGACTATTGCTTTTATGTGCTCCAAGTTATATGAATTTATGTGACATCGGTTGCCAAATTTCTAACACTCTATTTTTTATATGTCCGAGGTTTATTTCTTCTTGTTACTCTCAGCATAAGTTATCCCTTATTGTATCATCTTTTTTCTGTATTTTGGTACGAATTTATGTGATGTCATCTACCAATTTCCTAAGACTACTGCTTTGATATGCTCTAGTTTTATGCCACTAACGATCTAAATTTGAGATAATAATGAGTGAGAGAGCGCGCTTCCACTGTGGCTGCCACTCCGGCACCGTCGTCCACCCACCGCGGCGGCCGCTTCCTCGGCTCCGGCCACCTCTCCCCGCAGCGATGGCCTCTGGTTCCTGCAACCCCCCTCGGTCTTGTCGGTGCTCTAGCGCGAACAGCCGGTCGTGTCGGGACTCGGCCTCTTGGGTTCTGCTGGACCTGCACGTTCGTCCTCGGCCGGTGGCGAGCTTCTGGGTGGCGGGGTTCCGGCATAGGCGGAAGGATGGCGTAGGCCTAGGCCGACTCGAAAGGCCATGTGGCATCACCGGCATGCGCTCAGGCGCTAGCAGGAGGCTGGCACCTCGAGCAGAGGTGGATCCCGCTGGATATCTACGACCTTTGCTTTAGATGTTTTGAGGAAGGTCGCCACTGCTAGGACTGCACCAATGATCCGCTCTGCATCCGCTGTGGGGGTGTTGGGCACGTCTCATCTCAGTGTCGGGAACCTCGCAGCTCACTCTCGGCGGAGGAGCTGCACCGTGTGGTGATTGCGAAGGTGGCTCGGAAGGCGTCGGTTCTTCACTAGGCGTCGGCCATGCGGAGGAGGCTATTGGAACCTAGATAGAGCATGCTGGCGATGCTGCTCTCGCCAGTTGCACCCAACTTCTTCCCCATGATGCCGACCGCGATGTCGCGGGGGCCGTCGTCGGACATTTGTGTCCTGCAGTGGTCCAGAGACATGGACGACCTTGAGCGGAGGTTGGAGCTTGAGGTGGTCATGTACGTGGGTGGGGCCAGGCCGCTGGTATTCTGCGAGGAGGTTGTAGTGGCGATTTCGGTGCAACTGGACATCCCAAGGTTCCTCTTTTCCATCTACAAGTAGCACCCGGACGATTTCTTGGTGGTCTTCATGTTGCATGAGTTCAGGAACAAGGCGCTGGCCGTCCAATCTATCGAGCATCAGGGATTCAAGATGTTCATCAAGCCTTGGTTAAGGCAGGCAAATGCGACTTCCAGATTGATGCGTGTTCAGGTGGATGTCATGATCGAGGGGGTTCCTTCCCATGCGTGGTCTAAGGACGCGGCGCCGGAGCTATTGGGTAGCGCCTGTCTGATCGATAGCTTGGCACCGAAGACGGCGAGCAGGGAGGACATGTCGTTGTTCAAGCTCACGGCATGGTGTGTCGACCCGGATGATGTGCCGATTGATGACCCACAAGTATAGGGGATCTATCATAGTCCTTTCGATAAGTAAGAGTGTCGAACCAACGAGGAGCAGAAGGAAATGACAAGCGGTTTTCAGTAATGTATTCTCTGCAAGCACTAAAATTATCGATAACAGATAGTTTTGTGATAAGGTAATTTCTAACGGGTAACAAGTAACAAAAGTAAATAAGGTGCAGCAACATGGCCCAATCCTTTTTGTAGCAAAGGACAAGCCTATACAAGTTCTTATATAGAGAAAAGCGCTCCCGAGGACACATGGGAATTATCGTCAAGCTAGTTTTCATCACGCTCATATGATTCGCGTTCGTTACTTTGATAATTTGGTATGTGAGTGGACCGGTGCTTCGGTACTGCCCTTTCTTGGACAAGCATCCCACTTATGATTAATCCATATTGCAAGCATCCACAACTACAAAAGAAGTATTAATGTAAACCTAATCATAGCATGAAACATGTGGATCCAAATCTGCCCCTTACGAAGCAACGCATAAACTAGGATTTAAGCTTATGTCACTCTAGCAACCCATCATCTACTTATTACTTCCCAATGCCTTCCTCTAGGCCCAAACAATGGTGAAGTGTCATGTAGTCGACGTTCACATAACATCACTAGAGGAGAGACAACATACATCTCATCAAAATATCGAACGAATAACAAATTCACATGACTACTTATAGCAAGACTTCTCCAATGTCCTCAGGAACAAACATAACTACTCACAAATCATATTCATGTTCATAATCAGAGGGGTATTGATATGCATAAAGGATCTGAACATATGATCTTCCACCGAATAAACCAACTAGCATCAACTACAAGGAGTGAGCAACACTACTAGCAACTCACAAGTAGCAATCTGAGGTTTTGGGACAAAGATCGGATACAAGAGAAGAACTAGGGTTTGAGAGGAGATGGTGTTGGTGAAGATGTTGATGGAGATTGAGCCCCTCCCGCTAAGAGGATCGATGGTGGTGATGATGATGATGATGATTTCCCCCTCCCGGAGGGATGTTTCCCCGGCAGAACAGCTCCGCCGAAGCCCTAGATTGGTTCTGCCAAGGTTCCGCCTCGTGGTGGCGGTGTTTCGTCCCGAAAGCTTGCTTCTGATTTTTTTTCAGGGTAAAAGACTTCATATAGCAGAAGATGGGCACCGGAGGCCTGCCAGGTGGCCCACGAGGCAGGGGGCGTGCCCCAGGGGGTAGGGCGCGCCCCCCACCCTCGTGGCCAGGGTGTGGGCCCCCTCTGGTATTTTCTTCGATCCGTATTTTTTATTAATTCCAAAAATAACTTCCGTGGAGTTTCAGGACTTTTGGAGTTGTGCATAATAGGTCTCTAATATTTGCTCCTTTTCCAGCCTAGAGTTCCAGCTGTCGGCATTCTCCCTCTTCATGTAAAGCTTGTAAAATGAGAGAGAATAGGCATAAGTATTGTGACATAATGTGTAATAACAGCCCATAATGCAATAAATATCGATATAAAAGCATGATGCAAAATGGACGTGTCACCAGTGTTCCATAGGCTTTGGGTGCCGGAGCCGCCGGAAGTGATGGCGCGTCCGAGCGAGCACCGAGCGTTGTTCCGCCAGCTGCCGAAATACCCTACCTTAATTCACGGACGGATGAGAGACTTCATGCTACCAGAGCTTTGGAGACGGGCGTCAGGGTCTGACGGTGGAAGCGAGCAGCGTGGGCTGCCGGACAACTTCGGTGATGCATCCCCGGGCGGCGAATGGGTGGTGCAGCCATGGGTATGGGGTGTTCGTGACAGCAGTGGAGTTGGCCGGTACCAGCAAAGTCCGGCTACCGGCGACGGCAGTGGCGTGGGCAGATCGTACTGTGCAGTTCTGGAAGGAAGGGTGGGGCCCTCCAACTGGAGGCTACCGCACATGGGATCTGTCAGGGAGGCTGGCACGACAGATAAAGTGGGGGGCCAAGAGGACTGGCCAATCGAGAATCCGAGGATTTCAAATGTCATGGCTGAGGACCGGATCATTCCAGTGGCTGTGGCTGAGAATATCGGAGAGAGGGATGTTGAAAACCAGAAACGGCTAGTGGCGGAGCGGGCCACCATGCTGACGTTGATGGCAGACCAGGAGACCAGATCGGATCCCGATAATAGCAATCATGCAGGCACATTGGAAGTACCGTTGGTGGAGGCAAGCGGTAGAGACACCAATAAGGGTAAGGAGATGGTGGGGGCACCAGTGTCACCAATTCTAGATGACCAGAGCCAGCCTGGCAAGGATGTGTTGGACGTGGGGACAGGCTAGCCAGATCAGGTGTGCAGCATCGCACGTATCCTGGACGTGTGTGTGGGCAGAACGGGCCACGAGATGGAACATGGGATCCCTGATGGGTGTTCGAGGGGACCAAAGGCACTGGGTTCTCATGGGCCCTAGACAGAGCGATGGGCTCCGGTCCGCGTGCTCATTGGAGCGCTGGCTGTCTAGGTGGAGGCAGACCGGGATGGTGGTTTGATCCCAAGGGAGATGCAGTTGGTGGGCCAGGATCTGTCGGGCCCCATGGGGGAGGATGTGACCATGTTTAGGGAGCATGCATGTGAGCATCCACAATCACATGTCACTGAGATGGTCGTGCATGGGCATGCACATGAGACACACCCTGAGGCTGGGAACCTATCAGATAAGGAAGTGGTGGCCATTGCAACATTAAATGTTTCTGTTCTGGGCTTTTGAAGAAACTTGCGCCACCACTACTTAAGTAGATTGAGGGAGTTCGGGGAGTGAGGACAGGGCAAGACCCGTTCATGCCGCAGCGCACTACCAGATCTGTCTGCGTGACAGGGTCTAGGAGAACCAAGGCAACGGCAGCCAAGGCTGTGTTTCTCAAGACTCTGGGGATTTCCAGTGATGACCTGGCGGTCTCCGATGACTCGCTAGGTCAACTAAGGGCTATCTTTGACTCTCCCGTGCAGGAACAATAACTGCTGTGATCGTGGCCATCTTTGGGAAGATTATGCCCACCAACCTCGCATGTGACATGGAGAAAATGGCGAGGCTTCTTGCCTAGAGGATGGGTGCCGGGGCAGTGGAGATACATCTCTCCGATGTCATACGCACCACTGGAGCTGGTTTGTTGGAACGTTAGGGGGCTGAATAGCCCATCTAAGAAAAAACACTTCAAGAGTTCATTGATTCAGTGCATGTAGAAATCATCTGTATCCTAGAATCTAAACTTGACCGGGTGGATCATTTCACCATAATGCAATGCCTCGGCCCATCGTATGATGGTCTTATGTATCTCCCCACTTCAGACACGAGATGAGGCATCATCGTGGGGTGGGACTTCACTCGGGTGCAGATATCCAATTTTGTTTGTGAAACTAACTTCATCACGGAGTTCGTGTCCCCTTTGGAGAGGCCACCTTGGTGGCTTTCAGTGGTATATGGCCTGCAGGAAGATGAACAAAAGATTAACTTTATGGGGGAGCTCTCGGAACGATGAATGTTATGTCCAGGACCCTGGCTGGCATTGGAGATTTTAACCTGATTCTGAATGCCACGGATAAGAGCAACAACCGGATCGGTCGTAGAATGATGGGTAGATTCAAGTGATTCGGGGATGACAATGCAGTTAAGGAATTGTTTCTGCATGGGCGCAAATTCACGTGGAGCAGTGAAAGGGAGAATCCAACGCTCACCAAGATTGACAGAGCATTCGTTTCGGTGGACTGGGAACTTGATCACCCGGACTGTTTGCTGCAAGCAATGTCTACCTCGGTATCCGATCACTGTCCGTTATTCCTATCCCTGGAGGAACGCTTGCATGCAAGGAAATGGTTTAGATTTGAGATTTTTTCGGTAAAACTCGATGGATTCTTGGATGCGGTTAAGGAAGATTGGGTGTGCCAGGAGGAAGTTTGGGATCCTTTCCTAAGGCTGGATGTGCTGCTCAGGAACACAATGAAATATCTTACGGCATGGTGATGTCTACTACGCAACCTTCTTCTTGTAGACTCGTGTTGGGCCTCCAAGCGTAGAGTTTTGTAGGACAGTAGCAAATTTCCCTCAAGTGGATGACCTAAGGTTTATGAATCTGTGGGAGGCATAGGATGAAGATGATCTCTCTCAAACAACCCTGCAACCAAATAACAAAGAGTCTCTTGTGTCCCCAACACAACCAATACAATGGTAAATTGTATAGGTGCACTAGTTCGGCGAAGAGATGGTGATACAAGTGCAATATGGATGGTAGATATAGGTTTTTGTAATCTGAAAATATAAAAACAGCAAGCTAACTAGTAACAAAAGTGAGCGAAAAACGATATTGCAATGCTTCGAAACAAGGCCTAGGGTTCATACTACTAGTGCAAGTTCTCTCAACAATGATAACATAATTGGATCATATAACAATCCCTCAACGTGCAACAAAGAGTCACTCGAAAGTCACTAATAGCAGAGAACAAACGAAAAGATTATTGTAGGGTACGAAACCACATCAAAATTATTCTTTCTGATCGTTCTATTGGGCTATTCCTATAAGTGTCACAAAGAGCCCTAGAGTTCGTACTAAAATAACACCTTAAGACACACATCAACCAAAACCCTAATGTTACCTAGATACTCCAATGTCACCACAAGTATCCGCGGGTTTGATTATACGATATGCATTACACAATCTCAGATTCATCTATCCAAACCAATACAAAGAACTTCAAAGAGTGCCCCAAGTTTCTACCGAAGAGTGAAGACGAAAACGTGTGCCAACCCCTATGCATAAGTTCACAAGGTCACAGAACCTGCAAGTTGATCACCAAAACATACATAAAGTGGATCACGTGAATATCCCATTGTCACCACAGATTAGCACATGCAAGACATACATCAAGTGTTCTCAAATCCTTAAAGACTCGATCTGATAAGATAACTTCAAAGGAAAAACTCAATCCATTACAAGAAGGTAGAGGGGGAGAAAACATCATATGATCCAACTATAATAGCAAAGCTCGCGGTACATCAAGATCACGCCAAATCAAGAACACGAGGGAGAGAGAGAGAGAGAGAGATCAAACACATAGCTAATGGTACATACCCTCAGCCCCGAGGATGAACTGCTCCCTCCTCATCATGGAGAGCGTCGGGACGATGAAGATGGCCACTGGTGATGGATTTCCCCTCCGGCAGGGTGCCAAAACAGGGCCCCGATTGGTTTTTGGTGGCTACAGAGGCTTGCAGTGGCGGAACTCCCGATCTAGGTTTATTTTTGGGGGTTTCTATATTTATAAGAATTTTGGTGTCGAGAACAAGTCAGGGGCGTCCACGAGGCACCCACAAGATCGGAGGACGCGCCCTGGGGTGGGGGCGCCCCCATCCTTGTGGTGGCCTCGTGACTCTTCTGGACCAACTCTTTTGCTTTGGGGGCTTCTTCTGGTCCATAAAAAATCACCGTAAATTTTCAGGCCATTTGGACTCCGTTTGGAATTCCTTTTCTATAAAACTCAAGAACAAGGGAAAAACAGAAACTGGCACTGGGCTCTAAGTTAATAGGTTAGTCCCAAAAATAATATAAAATAGCATATAAATGCATATAAAACATCCAAGATGGATAATATAATAGCATGGAACAATAAAAAATTATAGATACGTTGGAGATGTATCACATGGGGACAAAGGAAGGTCGGTAACATTAAATTCCAGATCGCCTTTGCCCACTTGGTGATCCTGAGATTCGATTGTGCCTAGGAGACGAGGATGCTATCGTAGGGTGAGAGATGGTTGAGATCCACACTCAAACATCTGGTGCTAGGGCTGGCATCGCTCGAAAGGACGATCGCAAGACAAAGGTCAAGGATTTGATACCTGCAAGATGAGACGCCAATACCAAACGGTTCCACCTGATTGCTAATGGGAGGAAGGCCAAAAATTTCATTCTTGCAATCCAAGTGGACGGACAAGTGGTCACATACTGGAAAGGCAAGGAGGAGGCCTTCTTCATGACCTTTCAGGAGCTTCTAGGGAATGATTCGGGCCGCCAACACACATTAGACCTGGAGTTGCTGAACATTAATAGACTCGATCTGTCAGAACAAGATCTGATCTTCAGCGAGGAGGAAGTATGGTCGGTCATCGAAGAGATGCCCTCGGATCGGGCACCGGGGCTAGATGGCTTCATTGGGATGTTCTTCCAGAAGACTTGGGATATCGTGAAAGGAAATGTCATGGCGGTGCTGCACAAGCTTTTCCAAGATAATGGGAGGGGGTTTCGAAGGTTGAACCAGGCCCTCATCACCCTGTTACCAAAATGCCCCGACGCATGCACCGTGAAGGATTTCTGGCCTATTTTCCTGGTTCATAGCATACCGAAGCTCGCATCCAAACTGTTGGCGTCGAGACTCTGCCACCACATGTTGGAGCTTGTCAACGTGAACCAGTCAGCATTCATCAAGTGACGTAGCATACACGGTAATTTCATGCTAGTTCGTCAGTTGGCGCGGAAGCTGCATAAGAGGAAGACAAAATGGATGCTGCTCAAGCTGGATATCTCTAGGGCTTTCAACTCACTTTCATGGACATTCCTGTTCGAGGTGTTGCGTGCCAAAGGTTTCTCAAATAGGTGGTGGTCCTGGATAGCAACTCTACTTTATACTGCCAGCTCTCGCGTGGTCGTCAATGGTGCAGCAGGGAAGAAATTCATGCATGCTTGCAGGCTTAGACAGGGAGATTCAATCTCGCCCCTGTTGTTAGTCATCGCAATGGACGTTCTCACTACAATCTTCATCAAAGTGCATGATGCACAGATGCTCAGTAAATTGAATGGATGTGGGCCTACTTAGAGGCTATCTCTATACGCAGACAATGTGGTTCTATTCGCGAAGCCAAACCCAGCAGATCTGTTCTTTGTCCAAGAAGTACTGCAGATCTTCAGCGAAGCTTCCGGCCTGCGAGTGAACTATGTGAAATCCTCGGTGATTCTAATCCGAGGTGAGGAGAGGGATGAACAAATCCTCATGAATACTTTGCCCAGGAAAATCAAGCAATTCCCGTGCAAATATCTAGGCCTGCAACTTAGCATCAAGCAACTCACCAGATTGGACTAGCAGCCCATGGTGGATGCAACTCTGAAAATTCTACCTGGTGGCAACGAGGGATGGTGACTAGGCTTGGTAGGCTAATCCTTGTAAACCAAGTCATGAAGGCAAGACCGACGCATCACATGATCGTTGCGGAAGCACCTAAATGGGCTCTGGACAAAATCAACAAAGGGTGTCGTGCTTTCTTCTGGGCTGGTTCAGATGAGATTCAAGGGGGGAAGTGTGTAGTCGCATGACAGAGGGTGTGCCGGCCTAAGCACCTAGGCGGGTTGGGTGTCATTGATCTGCATAAGCATGGTATCGCCCTCCAACTGCGATGGGAATGGCTACAGAGGACAGACGATTCACGTGCATGGCAGGAGCTGTAGGCGATTGGGGACAAGGGCGTCTTGACGGCATTCAGCACCTTGGTGACCTGGCACATAGGAGACGACACGAAAACTTTATTCTGGAAAGACAAGTGGATTGGTGGCTCCCGTGTCTAGGAACTGGCACCGCTCCTTGTGGCCAAAGTCAGAACCCGACAGATCAACAGGCGCATGGTGAAGGACGACTTATACCTTCACGACTGGATGAATGATGTCGTCGGAGAATTGGAAACTGAGGAGTTGGCCCAATTCATCAGGCTATGGGAGGCATTGATTGGCATCCAATTTACTGAGGGAGTGGACGATAAGCCGATCTGGGCTTGGAACACCACGGGGAGTTACTCGGTCGCCTTGGCTTGCAGGATGATGTGTGAAGGAGGAATCTAATTGCAACCGGCCACAGCGATATGGAAGTGCAAAGCACCCCTGACCTGCCAAATATTCATGTGGTTAGTGTTGCAACACATGCTTTGGACGTTCGACATGAGAGCCAAACACGGCATGCAGGACGCGACATCGTCTTGATTCCTCTGTGAGCAGGAAGAAGAAACGGTGAACCACATTCTCTTGCAGTGCGTGTTTGCCAGACAGGTGTGGTACATCTGCTTCGCCAAGACTGACATCAACCAAGCACTACTGCCGGCGGGCAATGACTCAGTGCAAGGTTGGTGGATGACAGCCCGAAAGGCAGTCCCTAAACCAATGCGCAAGGACTTTGACTCCTTTGTGATTCTTATATGCTGGTGTTTATGGAAGCAGAGGAATGGTAGAGTGTTCGGCAGGAGCGACGTGAGGAGCGAGTTAGGCACAGTTGAGATCATTTTCAAAGAGCGTAGTATTTGGGCGCTGGCAAGTAGGAGCGGAGTGCTTCATTTTTGCGAGTAATCGCATAGTTTCTTAGGAGTGCGGGAGAGCGGACACTTGTGTGGGTGACCGCTAATTATAATCTCTTATAAATACTTAGCTTCTTCTTCTATAAAGCTAAGCTACCCTTTCGGCGTACTCTTGAAAAAAAGATGTGCTACAGTTTTATACAAATTTCAGTGTACACTCTGAACTTTTTTGGTACAACGATTCCGATAAAATTGATACACTGTTCTTTTTTTTTTTTGCGAATAGATACACTGTTCTTGTGATTTCCCTATGTTTGATCTAGAGGACCACATCTGCAATATTGTTGTGTTCCGCAGTTATGTAACTGTCCTGTATTTACACTTGTGTCTCTTCTTGTCTTTCCCTGTGTTTTTCTATCAACTATCCCTAAACCCCTGCTGGAAAAAGACTATCCAGAGAAGGCATAAAACAATTATATCTGCACGAGAAAAGCTTACTACGATTGTACTACTAGTAAAAAGGAGTTTGGACCATTAGTACGCCCCCTCCCCACACACTCAAAAAGACCATTGATCTTCCTCTGGATGCGCCTGATCTACACTTTCCACGAAAAATTGCATCATATCAAATCCTCCTGATCTCACGCCTCCTGAGGTGAAAATAAAGCTTGACTGAATATCAAGCCCTCTCTCATCCCCTTGGTCTTTTCTTCATTTCTCTCTTCCTCCTGCAAAGGATTACATGTCCAGGTGGCAGCACAAATGCTGGCTTTGCGCGAAAGAGGGACGAGAAAATTGCTTCTCCAAAGTCCAAACGCCGACCGGTTGAGTCCCGAGTCCTCGAATAGTCACCCCACGGAGAAAGGACCCATCATATCATATCCCCTTTCCCGTTGGCTAATTGCGTCCCTTTCACTTAACTAACCAAAGCTACTACTACTACGATTAGTAGAATAAACGAGGAAACCACATCCATATTAATCCATGAGCTGCCAAGATAACAACGAGCAACCTAAGATTCCAAGCATCATCCACACAATATAAGAATTGAAAATGTAGCACAAAAAAAGGAATAACAAACCAGATAAAGTAGGTTAGTGAGTAAAGCGGGGCGACCAAATTCCACATCCAACCGCAAAGGACAAACTTGTGCGTGTAAAATAAACCAAAAGTTGGGCCGACCAAAGGCGGGAAAAAGATGAGGAGCGGGAGAAAAGCTGATGCAGATGGAGGGGAAAGAGAGGCTAAAGCTGGCGCAAAGCCAGAAGTACCCGACCCGGATCAATATATATACTTAGGTTAAATAACAAACATGATGCTATGATAAAACTAGTAATAATGTAAGAAGAAAGGGGAAGAAAATAATGGCAACATTAGGAAAAAGAAAAAGAAAAAAGAAAAAAGGGCTGCCCGTGGGCTGCAGCCGCTAGAGTGGGGTCCGGGCCTGCGGCCTGGTGGGAGCTGCTGGGCCCACTACGGAGCCCACGGGTCTGTGGAAATGCGACCGTGGAAGCGAGCGGAGCGGAGACCGGGTCATGCATGGATCCGTGGACGATGACGTCGAGGGTTTTCGTCCGCCGTTCGTATGTGGCGCGGCGCGGCGGCCGTCGCGGGCTCCGCTCACGGCTTGGAGACGGACGCGGCGTCCTTGGGATGCGAACCCTCGCCGTCGTTGGCGCAGGCTCCACCGTTGGCCATGGCCGACTGCGCCGTGAGCACGGACATGCTCGGCGACGCCGGCACGCCGCCGTCGCCGACGCTCATGCGCATGGCGGCGCTCATGTGCTGTGCGGCGGTGAAGGGGCCGCCGGCCGCGGCTGCCGGGGGGCGGAGCTGGCACGTGGCGGAGGAGATGGCGGAGGCGAGGGAAACCGGCATGAGGCAGAGGCCCTTCCCCTGCAGGTACTGCATGGCGGCGCCCATGTCCTCCTCCATCAGCTTGGCCACCTGCTGCTCCGTCACCGTCAGGCCGTCGCTCCCGTCGGCCGCTCCGCCGGCCGCGCCGCCTCGCCCCTGCAAGCACAAGCACAAACATACACGCACATGGTCCGTATCAGTACAGTAGTACGACGTACGACGGCCAGTACAGGGGGCAGCGCCGCGTCATTTCGCGCGGCGGCACGCGAGCCACTGTGGCATGGCAGTGGCTATCGGCCGTGTAGCTGAAAAGTTTGGTCACATCCTGGTGATTCTTTCGAGCGCGGAAAAGATGGAGAGAGAGAGAGGGAGAGAGAAAGCGATCGAGGCGAAGAGGAAGAGGGCGCTCGTACTGCGCTGGTCATATGGGAGAGAGTGCGAGTGGCGAGGGCTACCTCCGAGGACATGTCGGCCACGAGCGGCGCGACGGCAGCGGCGCCGCCCAGCCGGCTCATGCTCAGCACCTGCGTGTGTGTTGGCATAGACGTCAGTCAATAATCATGCACATACATAGGATCGACATTTCATGACGCAACACAAAGTATACTGTGGAAATTAATCCATCATGCATAGCATAGCTTGCCTTGACTTGGAGCTGCAGGAACTTGACGTAGTCGATGATCTCGTCCAGCATCGACGCCTTGTCCGTCTGCAGCCACACCAAAAACGCGCACGCATGTCATGCACGGAGATTGAGCAACAACAGCGAAAGGCAAACATGGAAACGGGCACGCAGCAAGCTCGAAAGAAAAGTGCTGTCAAGTCAAGAATCTCGGAACCGGCGCCGGCCGGCGAGCGACGGGACGAGACCCGAGCAAGACGGCAGGGATTCTAGGGGCCGGGAAAGCCATGGCTGGCAGACCCCAGCATGGAGCACGCGCGGTTGCCGAGGGAGCACGGCGGTGGTCAAGTAGGCCAACGTGCGGGTAAGCGCCTGTTTGGTTAGGTGACTTAAAACCAATGACTTATAAGTCATGTCTGTTTGGTTCTCACTTGATTTATAAGTCATCTGAGCACACCTTCCCACCTTATTTTTTTAGATAAAGGTGGTGGGACCCATACAAAAGGGGATAACTTATAAGTTTTAAGTTGGGGTGGAGCAACTTATGACTTATAAGTTGGGGTGACTTATAAGTTAGGTCTGTTTGGCAAAATAAGTCACTTTTTGCACTTTTCGACTTATAAGTTGGTGACTTATTTGGAACAAACAGGGCCTAAATGTGCCCCGCACGCGCGCGCGCGCCCACCAGTAGTAGTACTGCAAGCAAACTCGATGAAATCTCAACCTGATGGCTCCAACTTTTTTGTTCCATCGGCTACTGTTGAAGCCCCTATTTTAATCCATCCCCAGGCGGCATTGAACTGATTGATATATGCAATGCAATAATAAAGCAGCAGCTTCCCAACCAAAACCCTAGTGATGAAGCTCTCGTCTTCGACCGCTTGGATCTACCTCGAAGAATCAAATTAAGCTACCTTCCTACAAGCACGATCTCGAGCATATCTTTGCTCACCTTGTTGGCGTTGGGCACCAGTTCTTGAAGGGCCTTCATCCTCTCGGCGATCCTCTCCCGGCGAAGCTGCGAAACATCGACGACCAGCCACAACGATTAGTTCACTAGGAGAAATCTAACATTAACTAGTGTAGAGACGAAGAAGATGTCTAAAAGGAGTAAACTGGGTGAAGCTATGTAAGTAAACTGCACAGGAGTAGAGAAGAACACGAACTGTAGCGGGACATCCAAAAGGACAAAGGAATAATGGTAGTTAGCGCAAGCCACAACGATCCAAACCGAGGAAACAATAACAAAACACGGGAGCTGATTAGATTACATCAGTGCTAACTGCTCCCCTTGGTTTTATTCTCCATAAGCTTAATTGCCGGCCAAAATAGCCAGTAACACTACACTGGTAGTAGCAGCTAGCATCGCCGGATAACTTACTCGCTCCGCGATGCTGTGTGGGTCGGTGGCCTGGCCTCGCCGCGCGCGCACCCGCTGCCTCGGCGGCGCCGGCGCGCCGCCGCCTCCTCCTCCCCCGGCTTGTTGTTGTGGTTGCGCCCCGCCGCCGGGAGCACCTCCTACTCCGCCAAAGGTCTGGCTCGGCATGGGCGCCGTTTGCTGCTGCGAGAAGCAAGCCGTTTAGAGAGGGGGAAAGAAGGTGACCCGGCGCCGGCGGTGTCGCGGTAGGTAGGTTAGATCTTACAAGCAAAGCTATGTATTGTGTTGCGAACGGCAAACCTGTGGATGTGGCTGAAAATGTTGCTGTTGCTGGAGCGATCCGGCGAAGCCGCCGAAGACGCCGGCGTCCCCTCCCTGAAACAGCAGCGAATAAAAACGTTAACTTTTTTGCAAAGGAAAAAGGTTCTCGATTCGTCAAGGTCGTGAGGGAGAAAAAAGATGCAAGTGGATTGGATTAATTCCAGAAAAGGAGATGGATTATCAGTACGGCGGAATTGGCGGCGGCTTTCAGCAGGGCCTGCACGTCGCCGCCCGATCCGCCGTTGCCGAGGGTGAGTGGGAGCAGCAGGCCGCCCTCCCCGCCGCCGCCGCCGATGGACGGCGAGCGGCCCATGCCCTGGAGGAGCATGTTGTTGTGGTGGCCCTGCCTCAGATCGGCGAGCTGCCGCAGCACCATCTGCTTCGCCGAGGCGGCGCCGCCGCCAGGGCCGCCGCTAATCTGGTGCTGCCGGAGCCGCGACGCCAGCATCACCGAGTCGTCGTACGGGCCCCCAAACAACTGCTGCTGCATCCCGTCGGCCTGCGCGCCGTCCTCGGGCTTGGTCCCGGCGGCAAGGTCGTGCCAGGCCGAGGGCGGCAGGCTGCCGAACATCTGGTCGAGGAAGTCGTCGTGCACGCCGCCGGCGCCGCCATTGTTGACCCCCGCGTGGCCGCTGCGCAGGTCGTCGAGGGAGATCTGGCCGGCGGCGGCCATGGCTTGCATTTCCCGGGTCGTCGGCTGCATCGCGCGCAAGCTAGGGCTTACAGGGCGAGACCGCGAGAGGCGGGGGTAGGTTAGGGTTAGGATAAAACCGAAGTCCGCTGAAGATGGATGGAGACTCGAGAGGGAAGGTGGGGGAGCTAAGCTGCACGGAGTTGGCGTCGTCGGCTATTTATAAACGGGACGGGGTCAGCTGCTTCTGTGCGGCGGCGACAATGGTTATCACTAATCAAAGCGTTTGTTGGCTGGTTGTGCGAGTGATTGCCGAATAGATTAGCGGCCGATTAGCCCTCGGTAATCGAGTTGGGGTGAAAGTGTAGAAGACGGACGAGGGTTTGGATGATATCCTCAAAAGTAAATCTGGAGCCGCCGTTGTTTAAACCAAACAGCCTACTTGCACAGAGCCCCCCGCTAGGGTTGGAGTATGATATTTATGTCCGGAGCCAAATTGATTAAGGTCTAGCTCCATTAATATAACAGATAGACCCATGAGCATAACAGTCTTTATTAATTTATCTGTTTTTACCGTCTCTTGTGATGTGCCACGTGTAGGGGTATAAAATGAGTTAGGCCCCTCCCAGTACTACTTCACTTTTTTTTTGGAAAAACTTCCAATCTATTCATCTTCAATCATGGCAGTACAATGAATACCAAAAATAAAAACTACATCCAGATTCGTAGACCACCTAGCGATGACTACAAGCACCGAGGCGAGCCGAAGGCGCGCCGCTGTCATCATCCCTCCATCGCCGGAGCCGGGCACAACTTGTTGTAGTAGACAGTCGGGAAGTCGTCGTGCTAAGGCCCCATAGGGCCAGCACCCCAGAACAGCAACCGCCGCCGATGAAAAATAACGTAGATCGGAAGGATCCAAACCGAAGACACACGAACGTAGACGAACAACGACGAGATCCGAGCAAATCCACCAAAGATAGATCTGCCGGAGACACACCTCCACACGCCCACCAACGATGCTAGACGCACCACCGGAACGGGGGCTAAGCGGGGAGACCTTTATTCCATATTCAGGGAGCCGCCACCATCTCGCCTTCCTGAGTAGGACACAAACCATAACAAGATTGAAAAAAACGACTAAAGACAGAGCCCTCCCGCCGGCCCTTGCCAAGATCCACCGCGTCTCAGTACTACTTCACCTTGACGCCCTAGCTATTCTCATCAGATTTTTGTCTACATGACGTGTACTTACTAAGCCGAGAGGTTCTATAATTGTCTAAATTAACTTAGATACCATCTGGACTGGACAGGCAATGCAATGCATAGATCATTAAATCTCGTACTGCAGTTAAAGATGAAAGAGAAGATTCCAGTATTGGTTAAACCCAGTGATTGAAATTTTTCTGGATAATTTTTTTAAAAAAAAGGATAACCCCGGCCTCTGCATCTAGGAGATGCATGCGGCCACTTTATTGATTATTCTCGAGAATCTTACAAAGTATCATAACAATAGGCCTGAATCCACCATCTAGGCATCATATGCCACTACTCTTATACATATGATGAAGGGGCGCTAGCTGGGCCAAATACTCAGTCCACTCACCTAAGCCTATCATCAAAAGTCAGAAGCCCCAGCCGAGCCACATACCGGGTCTGGGGCATGAACTGGTCTGACGCACTCACATGTGTCGTCGTCGCCATCTTTCACTGGTCCGTCTTCAGAGTAGATATTGAGGCTTCTACCTTGTCAGGCCACTCTGCCATCGACGCCACCATGACGCCAAACAACAACCCCCTCCTGCATGAGTCCAGCACCGCGCATCGGGTGCCGAGTCTCCACTGCACCACGCCGCCGAGATCCGTCGTCATCAATGTGCAGGATGAAGCACCGCTCCACCAAAAAGCCGCCCACTGGTCCCTCGAACCCGTGTACGCCTCCAAGAATGACGACCCCAAGGAGGAAACGACACCAACGCGCCGCCGTCATCTGATCTACTGATATAGGGTTTCCCCCAGAGGTAGCGGATAGAGGTCTGGAGCTTCTCCACGGCGAGGCCTTCAAAAAGGTAATGACACAAAAGAGTGCCGCCAACGCCGGTCTTGGCATCAAGCCGAGAACTAGGTTTTCAGCCGGATCCGCTCAAGGAAACTCCATCAAGCATCGTGTGCACGGATCGCCGCCGATCTGAGCCACCGCACATTGAGGTCGCACCGGCCAGATCAGATCTGTCCGGAGGGCAAACCACACATGGCGCCGACCCAACCCAGACCCTTCATGCCGCCAAGGGCCAGAGGCGCCGGGGCCTCCACCACGCGCAGCCGCCCTGCCACCCACGCGGCCCAGGACGGCCAGCACCGCCGCATCCCGCCGACGGCGCGCGCCCACCACATCCGAGCAAAACGCCCCGATCCGCCGCTCCTCCACCGCGAGGAAGAGAGGAGGGGACCGCCGCTCCCTGGGGCCGCCGCCCCAGCATCCAGCGCCACCGCGCCAGAGAAGAGGCCGGAGGGCCAGATCCACGCCGGCGTGCAGCTCCGCGTCGCACGGCGCGCCGTCCAGGGCTGACAACAATTAACTTTCTTTGTTAATTTATCCGGTTTTACAGTCCCTCATGTCATGTCGTGCATGCATCAAATGGGTTAGCTATGCCCAATGCTTCACCTTGACGCCGTGTTTTCGAGATTCACTTCAGATTTTTCGCTGTGTGGCGTATAATTGATGAGGTGTGAGGCTTTAATATTGGTCTCTAGACGCAATCTAATGCATATAGTACAAACTATCATTAAACCTCAAACTATCATCCAACTGGAGTGGGTAATTCGAACAAAAGTGAGGTCTACCAAAAAAACATGTAAGATACAATGCATTGGTGGCTAGTTACAAAAATAACATATTTACATACTCTTAAGAGACAATGCTAAAAGATTATATATTGGGAGTGGTCTTACTGTAATTATGTCCGGTCACCCAACTTTTGTCTATTTATCATCCATCTAGCCAGTTATTTTCATATTGCTATTTTCCATATGATTGATATTGAAAAGGTTTAGCTCATCAATTCTTATTTGAAGCACTAGACCTGGCCACCGCCGGCGAACCAACCATGGTTATAAGAAAAGGAAATGACATCACTACTAAGAAATTATGCAAGAACGACGTTCAATCAGTTCGACTACTGAAGGTTAGATCGAAAACAACCCCAGAAGTAAGTCATCACCTTTAGAACATGACATGATTTTAATGCATGTATACTTTTTGTTTATCCCTTTGTGCATATCACACTTCACTAACCCGCAGCCACAAGATGTACCCTATTTATAGTACACTCGCTTCTTCACAACTTGTTCTGCTCTCTAGCTATACATAAAGTTTCAAGTAATATTGTTAAAATTTTATTGTGCAAATGCGAAGTTAAAATTTGTAAATTCTGAAATTTTAATAAGCCATCTTTACACGAGTTGATCAGCCAATAGGCTCAAGTTGCTCCTTAGCAAATGTGTCACCTATAAAATTTCAATAATTTCGTAAAAAATTATAGTGTGGACTCGATGAGGTTGAAAATTTTAAATTTCAAAGTTCAACAAAATCGTACACATGTCATAATTCTTGTATGGTTCCGGTGTGAAGTGAGGTTCAAATTCATAACAACTTAATTTTGTAGTAGAACGAATAATTTTATTTCCGTGTGAAACCCAATCATAACTGTTGGAATAAAATTTGGACCAATCAAAATTCGAATCGGAATCCCATTGAACGAATGAATTGATAAATCAAATTCAGCTCTTGAGACATGGACAAGGTGTGATACGTTGTTGGGCTTGAGAAATTGGACTAATAGCAAATTACCGAGCCTATGGCATGATGGAAGATGCAACATCTAATCATCTGAAATGACGACGCATATAAACTCTGAGTGGGAATGGTTGTTTTATTGAAGGGAGTGGATTGGTCTGTTTTTCTCTAGTGAGGAGATGATAACCCAAAAACTGGAAAATCAGGTGCAAGCGCTGCCCTTCGGTTGAAAATCAAAGTGGACGAGAGGCGACATAATATCATTAACTCCAGTTTACTACTTCCTCCATCCCATAACATAATATCATTTTACAAGTTAAAGTAGTAGTAACATTTAGCTCTATTTAGTGTACTATAATATTTTGTTTAGATCGAACTTGATAAAACATCAAGAACTCGTGCCTTTGAATACCTGGAACACACAATGTGACTTGTGAGTCCACGATAGCCTTCTGAATTCATTGTTGCACTTAAACTTTGTC